>NC_084496.1:19927299-20242107 GCF_030035675.1 Rhineura floridana
AAGAGAATAGTCCCAGACAATATAATATTCCTCGGAATAGAAATCAGGAATAGAAATCCCTCTTCTGTTTATTATGTTTAGAATGCACTTCCAGGACAGCTTTTTGCGACAGAAACAGAGATAAGCTGTTAATTTCGTGAATAACAGAGAAGAGTTATAGCTCACCCAGAAGTTTTCCAAAGCCGATCAATCTGACAAATCTCCTTTTGCTGCAACAATTTAAACCAAGTAAAAAAAATAATAGAAAGAAGGGTGCTTGCCTGTTAGTCCGTTCTCTCTTTAAAGAAAAGATAAACGTATCGCTTATACAGATAGAGCTTGTTCGGAAGTCCGTCCGGCATTGTTGGCTGGACCTTATCTCATAAATTAATGAAATCCAGTCCTCCCAACAAAAACAGGCTTTTGAGGTTGATCTCTACGTTTCTCCCTGCCCGGGAGAAATTTCATCAGTCAAAAAAAAAAAATGTTCTGACTGATTTATATCTGAATAAGCTTCTTTTGAGGCGGGAGCCCGTCCCAAAAGCAGGCACAAGTGAAGTCACCCTTCCCGGAAGTCGGCATACAAGGTTTCCATGGTGACTGGGATTCCCCCGGCTGCCCCATTCATATCCATGGTATCCGTCATGGGAAGGGAGGCGACGAGGGATTGTGGCTGAGTCAAACTGTCCAGTTCAGAGTGAGAACCACCAGTTGGAGACGAGGGTTCAATCAATTCTTGTTTTATTAAAGTAATGGATACATCAAAGGCTGTGCGCCTCATAGAAACCCCTGTGCTAACTCACTACAATCCCTAACTGCACTCTAGACATGCTGTGCAACTTGTGAAGAAAGTTGACTCAGGGCCCACTTCTGGGCGCGGTAGCCTCAAATAGGAGAGGTCTTGGGGCATAACCTCTCACTCCGTCGCACACACTCCCCCTTCTGCCCGGTCTGCTTCTCCCGACATCGTGAGCACGGTGAGGGGGGGCGAGCCTCCAAAGGCTCATCAGAAAGCACAGGTTCCTGATCGGCAGGCAGGAGAACGGAGGGTGGGGAAGCATCCGGCGTTTCTAAGATACTGCTTGGTGAAGGAGGAGTGTCTGCTCTCTCAGGAGCATCCCGAACAGTCCCATGGGAGTGCTGGGGGGCTGAGCGCTGTCCCATTGAGGGGCAGGACCAGCCATGGGAACTGGTGGGGCAGGCAACTCGCTCTATTCCCCAAGGTCAGGGTTAGACTCAACAACAGCTGGATTGTCCATGCTCCCTAACAGCTGAGGCTTCTGAAACTCATGCCTTCCCCCTCCTTCCTCGGGAAGGACGCTGGGTCCATCGCTCCTGGGCCCACAGGTTCCAAGCTGCAGAATATAAGGGAATCTTCATTCATTCACTTCATTGAAAGAGGAGACACACACAGGGATACATGCAGTGGGCTTTCTCCTGTGCTGAAATGAATGGGGAAACCAGTTTGTATAGGAGCTCCCGTGTCTGCTGAAGCATGTGTAGGGCTCTGAATCAGGATGGATGTGTGAAATTCAGAGAAAGCTAGCTGCTACTAAGGTTGCGATGTTATGAACCTGTTACTTTTTCTAATAGTATTTTCAATTTTTGTAAACCACCCACATAACATGCAATTGAAGGCTGATATTAAAATCTGATGCGCAAATAAATAATACCTGGGAGGAAGAGACCATGTGCCCTACTTTACAAAAGCCAGTCCACAGTTTAAGGGGTGGTCAGAGGAGTGTCCTCTGAAGGGCTCCTCAACCCAAATCCAGTTTAAAGATGAAGAACCCTAAGAAGGGAGAGCATTGGGGGTCTTGAAATTAAGGGGAAGAGCCATAGATCAGTGGTAGAGCAGATGGCTCCAGGTTCAATCCCTGGCACCTCCAGGCAGGGCTGGGAAAGAACCCAGTTTGAAATCCTGGAGAGCCACTGCCAGCCAGTGTGGAAAAGGCTGAGCTAAATGGACCAATGGTCTGATGCGGTATAAGGCAGTTTCCTGTGTTCCTATGCCCAACAGCAGTGAGTACCTGGACAGAAGTCACAGTCTTCCCCACTATGTGGTCAATTTCTATTTAAATTATAATTATTTCTAAATTTCCATCTATACATATTAATTAGCATACACACGCTTGTCCTTTTTTTTGGTGATCCATTTCTCTCTTTCTCTTTTTGGGAAAGTGAAAGTCACCACCCTCCATGGGAGTAAGTTCAACTGAACTCCCTCACTGAGGTTTACTTCTCAGTAAATACACACAGGATTGGGCTGTGTGGTTCGTTTCATTCAAGGGGACTTTGTTTTCAAGGGGGAGCACTCTCCAGGCAGTGGGGAGTCCCACCCTTCCTTTCTAGCAGCTGGAAAGTAACCTAAGAGCTGTCCATGTCCCCCCGCTGTGTACAGCTCAACTGGTTCACTGCGAGGCTTTAAAATTCTGCATTCAATGCTTTAACTGATTCATCACACCGATTAGCCAGTTCAAGCTTGCAGTCTTAATGCCGAGCTGCACAAAATTACTTCCCGTCTTTCTTGCCCATGGCTCTGCACCTGCCAGCCGCACACTTAGGAGGCCAAAAGGACTTAGCAGAGGGTTGACATGTTAATCTATCAAGGGATCAGAGAAGCAGAAGCCGACACACAAATTCATGGGCTGGGTGGTTAAGCCGTAAACAAACACTCCAATGTTTGCTTATAGCAAAGGGGAAAAGGGCACTCGCCTTGCCTTCCTTGCCAGGAAAGGGTGTTGATAAACTCTGAGAGGAGACAAGGAAGCGGACAGCGATTACAAAGAGCAAACAGAGGGCATCCTTCTATATGCCGGCAGCAAGCCCCACTCTCTGAGTGCTGATCTTCATGCAGCCAAAGCCTCACCATTAGGCAGAATGAAGCAGGAGCTGATTTTGGGTGTCATGAAAGGGCAGCAATTTGTTAAGTTATTTAATTCATTATTATCACCACGGAATTGGGAGAGGTTCCTGTGGGACTTTCTGCATCAGGTGCCAAAATAACTTGGCTAGTCTTGGGTACGTACTATGCACCTTGCCTTGGAGAAGGGGTGCTAACCTGCTTCACCCCAGGCAACAAATCATCTTGGACCAGCCCTGCCAGAAAAAGGCAGCATTAGGGATGGGGAGAAAATCGGTTCAGTTTGCATTTATAGCCAAACATAATTCACACTTCCAAAAACAATATGCAAATCAAAACACAGCCACCTTGAAATTGGCCTTACTCTGAATTTTGTAATACAGTTCTCCAGCCAAGTAATGTGTGCAAAAATGCATTTTACTATGGTAAAATGTGCATTAAAGTGCAAATAACATACAAAAATTGCATTATATGAGGGGAAGTTGCTTGCAAAAATGTGCATGTTATGAGAAATTCACACTGCAAAGCTGATGAATTTACCTGAGGACTTTAAAAAAAAATATCTCAGACTGATGTGGAAATGTAGAGAATTTAAGATTGGAAAAATGAGAAACTGAAATGGACAGATTTGCCCATTCCTAGGCACCATCCATAAACAAGAGGGAAGTATGAGCGTGCTGGAGAGAACCTCAGTTTTGCAGACATACAACAATATTTTAGGAGGAAAAAACAGCCACCCCAAAACAGGCCAATGAAGACAGAGCATGCTCAATGGCCACAGGTTACTGACTAACTATTGGAGGAGGGGAGGAAATGAAATGGAGTATCCTGGAAAACGGCATGGGTGATTGGCTGGAACACTGAGCAGGAGCACTCTACACTGCAACATTTTGTTGCAGGTCCCACGTGTCATCCCTGTCACCTTACGTAAACCATATAATAAAAGCCAACACTGAAAAGCGGGACCACATATATGGTAATTCACTAATATGCAAAAAACCTTGCGGTTTAAGAATGTACCTATAGCCCACACATATTTCTATCAAACTTTAAAAAGTAGGGAAATTGGGCAGCTTATAGTGAATGCACCAAGGGAGCAGGAGACCTGAACTCCTCTCTGAGATATTGGACTGCCCTACAAAGTTGTCAAAATGCAAACACAATTTGGGTTGGTCTTTCACAGTCCAATCCACTTGCTGTGTAGCTTGGAAGAATTTGGTAGCATGTGCCTCTGAGCATATGGTGAGTGGTGGCAACACCTGCCATCTCCAAAAATGAAGAATTATATTTTTGTATGTTTGTTAGTGTTCTTCTTACTTTGCTTCTTTTCTGTGTTACTAATGTTTCTACAGAGAATCTAAACCAGAAAATTTCCCCCCTCCTTATTCATCCTAGAAATCTGTGTCAAATGTATTTTTATTAATTTCAAAGCCTTTTTATTGGTCATTGTCATGTGATGGTGAAGACAGCCTTTTGTGTTTTATATTGGAGGTTATGTTCTATTTCTATTTTGGGTGCATTAACAGTTGAATCTGAAACTGCAGTTTGATGTAAAATCAGATTGATCACAATATGTTGCTACTTCAGCAATGACTCTAGGTGTTGGAAAAAAGAGGATGAATGTTTTCAGCCTGCTATGTTTAAACCACTTTATTTAAGGCAAGGTGTTCACGATCAATTAAAAACATAGAGCACATCTAGAATTTTGCTAGAATATATTTCACCTCCCACTGTCTTATCTTGTGCAAACTGAGATACATCTGAGGTCCACTGGAGACGATTCTGCAGAAGTCAGTGCCATTATTCCACAATTATGTTTGGAGCTTTTTTAGTATAAATTTTGCAAAGTGTTGCTGTACTTCACATATTCATAGAAACAAAAGCAAAAGAAAATGATTTCCTATAGGAAACTTCACTAAAATTGCAAAGTAAATCAGACATATTTAAAGTGACCATCTCAACTATATCTTTTTTTTTTCATAAATTTTTTTATTCAAGATTTCAAAAACAAAACAAAACAAAACAAAAAGAACAAATTAATAACTAATACAATAAAAAATATTGACTTCCGATTTGTCATAAATCAGCTATAGGTCTATAGTATATAACAAACCTGTCCCTTAATATATTACAGAATCACTTTCCTCCAGTAGTTATCTTGATTAATCATTAAATCTCATTAACATCATTTCATTTTATTCTTTCCACAAAAAGTCAAAGAGAGGTTTCCAGTCCTTGAGGAATATATCTATCGATTTTTCTCCAAATAGGCATGTCAATTAATCCATCTGTTCAAGTCTAGTAAATCCAGTAATTTCAACAGCTATTCTTCCATTATCAGTGTTAGTTCCATCTTCCATCATCCATCCTTGCACACATAATCCTGCTGTCATAGTCATATAGTAAGAGTCTGATAGGAATTTCCTTCATCACAAATATTTCCTTGCCATCAATTCTGACTGTGTTACTGAAATATTGTTGTAAAGTCATATCTCTGTTCCTCTTTTTTACGGAATGCACTAGCACATCTCTTGAGAGTTTTTCCATTGTCACATATCTGGAATTAATTCTATAAACTTTCTCTATTTCAGGTTCCATCAGATCATTCCAATCCAGGAATTTTTTTGAAACACTGATAAATTTATCTCTGATATCTTCACCAATTCCTTCAGAGACAGCGCTGAATTCCAAACAATAATCTTTGTCACTAGGATCCATCACAGCCATAAAATCCAAATCTTTTTCCAATTCCACATTTGATATATCTATTCCAATCTCCAGGACTTGCACCTTCTCTTTAATTTTTCTTTCATCTTCTGTTGCTTGTCCAGTTATATCTTCTTTTCTCATAGAATCCTTTATTTCTTTCAGCTCCTGTTTCATTTTGCCAAATTCAATTTTCATCTCTTGTCTGCCCTGTCTCAATTCTTGTTTCGTTATCTTAATCTCATCCATTATTTTCTGAAACATATTTAGAGAGAGAACCCCTTCCTGTACATCCAGGGTCTCGGCCACTTTCTTGATTGTCATTCTTAAGACCGGAAAAAAAACCCTTCAATTTCCAATATAGCCACTATTCCCAAGCAAAGAGCAATTTATTTCTTTTTCCAGCAACAAAGGAGTTAATATTCCAAGCCTGTCGACATCATCTTCTAGACAGCACAAACTGCCTTATCTCTTATGTTACCAAGAGTGCAAAACAAATTTAGTTCACAGCATCAAAATAGTTAGTGGCATAAAGAATAAGCAGATTCGTCAAAATAAAGTAGACCAGAAAAAATAGTCCCAGACATATAATACTCAAATGTTCATATTAATCAGATTTTTCCTCCTCAGATTAGATGCCCCTCATCCGTTTATATCTTTATAATGCTCAATTCCATGCCAGCTTTTTGCAATAAAAACAAAGATAAGCTATTTCGATTTTCTTCCTCCTTAATTCCGTGTATAAAAGAGAAAGGTATAACTCACCCAGGGATTCTTTGTTGCTGATTCTTTAACAAATCTCTTTTACTGTAACAATGATAAGAATGATAAGAGTAGACAGAAGAATGCTTGCCTGTTAATCCGTTTTTCTTTAAAGAAAAAAAAAGTCTCGCTTAGTCAGTTTGAGCTTGCTTGAATTCCCTGACTCCGTCCGACGCTGCTGGCTACACCTTCGTTCATAGGCAATCCTGATGAATTCCAGTCCCCAACAAACACAACGAAGCTTCTGTGGGTGATCTCTTCGTTTCTCCCTTGCCTGGGAGAAAGTTTTTACCAGTAAAAAAATTCTTCTGACTAGTTTTAAAACTGAAAAAGCTTCCTCTGAGACGGGACCTCATCTCAGAGGCAGTCACAGGCGGAGCAATCCTCCTGGGAAGTCCCACCATCTCAACTATATCAACTGCCTTAATAATGTTGCTTCCTCCCAGCTAAAACAAGATCAGCACAGGTCATATCTTCTTTCTATTATTTGGGCTGATTACAGGTGTTGCGACCACTCACCATATGCTCAGAGGCACATATTACCAAATTCTTCCAAGCTACACAGCAAGTGGATTGGACTGTGAAAGACCAACCCAAATTGTGTTTGCATTTTGACAACTTTGTAAGGCAGTCCAATATCTCAGAGAGGAGTTCAGGTCTCCTGCTCCCCTGGTGCATTCACTATAGCTGCCCAATTTCCCTGCTTTTTAAAGTTTGATAGAAATATCTGTGGGCTATAGGTACATTCTTAAACCGCAAGGTTTTTTGAGTATTAGTGAATTTCTCTGCTTTTTAATCCGGGAGGTAAGAAATGGGATCCTGCGCAAGTTTGCTGAGAATGGATTGATCATTTGCATGCTTATTGAGTTAAGTGGGATTTACACACACACACACGACAGTCATGCTTAGGATAGGTGAAACTGACCACAAGGGATGGGGAAGGGAGGAGGGGGAGGAGGGAGGGGTGGAAAAGAGACGGGAGGACTGGGATGGGAGCAGGCAGGAGGGGGAGGGGAGAAGAAGGACAGATGTGGTCATTTGCATGTTTATTGAGTTCAGTGGGATTTACTCCCGTGCAATCATGCTTAGGATAGGTAAAACTGACCGGGGGGGAGGGATGGAGGGATGGAGTGGGCAGGGGAGGAGGAAGAAGGAAGAGGGGAGGGGAGGAGGAAGGGAGAGGAAAGGGGAAGGAGGGAAAAGGCAGGTCTGATCATTTGTATGATTATTGAGTTGAATCGGATATACTCCTATGCAATCATGATTAGGATAGGTAAAATTGACCAGGCTGGGCCTGGCAACCAACATGTCTTCTGTATCTTTCAAAGTGGGGCAGGGGGAAGGGAGAATTCTACCTTGTGGTTTTTCCCATTACATTGTTGCAAGAACACCTGCACTTGGCTGACTTTCTCTTCTCCTAAAGATACAGGATCAGGATCAGGCCCTGAACCTGGCAACCCTACCTCCCACCCAAATTTAAAACAAAGCTGTCCCTGGCCACATCCACACCAGGCCTCTATTACACTTTGGACAATCATTATTTATTTATCTATTTATTTAGTGTATTTATATACCGCCCCATAGCCGAAGCTCTCTGGGCGGTTTACAATAACTAAAAACATTAAAAACAAATATACAAATTTAAAAACACATCTTTTAAAAACAATTTAAAAGAATTTATCATGGCTTCTCTCAAAGCCATGGCTCAAAGCCAATCATGGCTTCTCTCAAAGAATCCTGGGAAGTGTAGTTAGTGAAGGGTGCTGAGAATTGCTAGGAGATGCCCTGTTCCTCTCACAGACCTTCAATCAGAGTGGCTGACTGTTAACCATTCTCTCAGGAGAATAGGAGTCTCCTCTCAGCACCCTTCACAAACTACACTTCCCAGGATTCTTTGAGGGAAGCCATGACTGTCTCAAGTGAAATCAAGTCTGGTGTGGGTATGGCCCTCTTATTAGCCAAGCCCAGCAGCTGTGAGGCTTTTAGAACACTGACAGTTGGTCCTTACTGAGCATGCCCCGCGTTATAATAGGCTTCCAGCCAAAATTTCTTAAATTAATTAAAAATCAACCAGGCATTTTTTTAACTTTTAAACTGCAGTATATGAAGGTCAGAGTATGGGGCAGCGTCAGTATTAGGATTACAGGTACTCTGTGAACATGGCTGATTTTTAATGAATTTCAACAAATTATGAGAACTCTGGCAGAAAAAAGTCCAAAAGGGCTCTGAGGTTTTTCTCTCTCTTTTTAGACTTTCAACTCTCGATTCTCTCTGACTGTTTTGTGTATCACCATGAAAATTGACAGGGTTGTTAAGCAAGCGTTTCTGAGTTCAGAACTATAAGTTTTGTAAGGTTTTGTTTTGAAATGAGCTTATGGGAAGAATCAGAATGGCATGTGGGGGTATTTTCCATTTAACATTGCGGAATGTGAAAAATCCATGCTGGCTGTATAAACAGCTGGCAGGCAACTACTGGGATGTGAGTACTGGACAGATTCTTGCTAATTTATGGATTGGCTGAGGCTGGCTTCAGCATGTAACAAAGGAAGAGGGATAGCAGGTGAGAAAGGGCAGTAGCTCAGTGGCAGAGCATCTGCTTGGCATGCAGAAGGTCCCAGGTTTAATTCCTGGCAGCTCTAAGTAGGGCTGGGAGTGTTCCCTGCAGGAAACCCCAGAGAGCTACTGCCAGGCAGTGTAAACAGTACTGAGCTAGATGGACCAAATGCTCTGACTCAATATAGGGCAGCTTCCTGTGTACATCAGCAACTTGAGAGCATGCAATCATCTTATGGAGCCCAGGAACAAGAAGGAGGCAGGGCATCTCTCTGTCTGTTAATGGCCCAGGAGCACAACAGACTGGACCAAGCCACCAGGAGTAATTCTTCTTCAGGCTGGAACTGTGCTTGCAGCCAAGAACAACAGAGCAGAGTGCACTGTATCACTTTAGACAGGGAGATGCTATTTTTCAATCACTCCACATTTTAAAAACAAGCAAAATGAACCCTCAGCAATTAGAAGCTGAGCACATCAGGGGGAATGGTTCTCACCCAGTCTGCTACCCCTGGGTGCCAGTTTTCAGCTTCCAGGGAGGGTTTTCCCCCTCCACTATGATGTAATTCTCCACCTGTGGTCTGGTGATACAGCCTTTTCTGCAACCTCAGGACTATACCACTTCATTCTGCTGCACGTGTAGGTTCGACGTGAAGTGTAATGGTTAATAATATGTAATGACTGACCCAAGATTTGACCCAAGCCCATGGAGCTTCATGGCTGAGTGAAGATTTGAACCCGTAGTCTAACACTCTAACCACTACACTATACTCCCTTAAGCAGCATTACTAGAAGGACCTGGAGATCTGCTGCTACTGACCCAGCTAGGCAAGTATTGTCCACTTTGACTGGCAGCAGCTGTACATCTTCCCGCTACCTGAATCTTTAACTGCAGATACAAAGGACTAAATGTGTTGTGCCACTGAGCAATCAGTTCTGCCTAGTGAGTCATCTAAGGCACCTTAGATAATAATATAATAATAAACTTTATTTCTACCCCGCCCTTTATCCAATAGGACTCAGAGCGGCTTACAACTAAAAACACCAATTAAAACATACAGAAGTAAACTATTAAAAAAGAATTAAACTATGAGAAAAATTAAAACCATAAAACATAGGTTAAAAACAGCGGACAATTTAAAATAATAAAATCATATAATGTAGTCACCAAACCTATGACACTTAATCCTGGTCGTTCTCTATCCCAAATGCCCGTTGAAATAAAACAGTCTTTACTTGTTGCCAGAAAGACGGCAAGGAGGGAGCTGATTGCACCTCACTCGGAAGGGAGTTCCACAGCCTAGAGGCGGCCACCGAAAAGGCCCTATCTCATGTCCGCGTCATATGTGCTTGCGAAGGTGTGGGGAACACAAGAAGGGCCTCACCTGAAGATCTCAAATCCCGGACAGATTCATGTAGGGAGATACGAACTGTCAAATAACCTGGACCTGAGCCGTATAGGGCTTTGTAGGTCAAAACCACCACTTTGAATTGTGACCGGAAACAAATTGGCAGCCAGTGGAGCTGTTGTAACAGGGGAGTTGTATGGTGACTGTAACCAGCCCCGGTTAGCACTCTGGCTGCAGCTCTTTGTACCAATTTAAGTTTCCAAACAGTCTTCAAAGGCAGCCCCACGTACAGCGTGTTACAGTAGTCTAAGCGGGATGTAACCAGGGCATGCATCACCCTAGTCAGATCAGGCAGCTCCAGGAATGGGCGCAGCTGGCGCACCAGTTTTACTTGGGCAAATGCGCTCCTGGATACAGCAGCAATCTGGGCCTCCAAATTCAAAGCTGAGTCAAGGAGTACACCCAAACTGTGAACCTGAGACTTCAGGGGGAGTGTGACCCCATCCAGCACCGGTTGAATCCCTATTCCCTGATCTGCCCTCCGACTGACCAGGAGTACCTCTGTTTTGTCAGGATTTAATCTCAACTTGTTTGCCCTCATCCAGTCCATCACTGATGCCAGACACTGGTTTAGGACCTGTACGGCTTCCTTGGCTTCAGGTGGAAAAGAGAAATAGAGTTGAGTGTCATCAGCATACTGATGGCACCGAACCCCAAAACCCCGGACAACCTCTCCCAGCGGTTTCATGTAGATGTTAAATAACATGGGGGACAAAACTGAACCCTGAGGGACCCCATAGGTCAATGGCCAGGGGGTCGAGCAGGAGTCCCCCAGTACCACCTTCTGGGTTCGGTCCTCCAGGAAGGACTGGAGCCACTGTAACACAATGCCCCCAAGTCCCATCTCAGCAAGGCGGCCCAGAAGGATACCATGATCGATGGTATCGAAAGCTGCTGAGAGGTCCAGTAGAACCAGCAAAGACACACTCCCCCTGTCCAGTTCTCTGCGTAGGTCATCCACCAAGGCAACCAAAGCCGTCTCTCTCCCATAGCCAGGCCTGAAACCAGATTGAAATGGATCCAGATAATCCGTACCATCCAGGAATCTCTGGAGTTGGGCGACCACCACACGCTCTATTATCTTGCTTAAAAATGGAATATTGGAGACTGGCCGGTAGTTACCTAGTAAAGAGGGATCCAGGGAGGGCTGGATTTTCCATTCACTGACCTGGCATTCACCAGCAGCAGTTTTAACCCAGGGGCACTGTCACCGAGGCCATCCAGGTTATTTGAGCGGGAGGACAGCTTGGGGGTTATCAACAATCAGTTACACTCTACCCTCCCTTGATAGCATGGCTGTCTCCCTACTTCGTATCTCCCTCTGCCTTCAACAACATTAATGGCAGCCCCTTGGATTCCCTCCTTCACCCCATGGATCCCCTCCTTTGCCCACTTATCCACAAACTTAAATGACCATCTTATACTAGGGGAGTGGGGCAGAGGCAGTCAGGGAGAAGGAAAGGTATGTGTCAGCCTACAAACATTAGGGGGAAATCAGAGGAGCTAGCGAAGTTAACAGGACCGGTCCTCGACAACTAGCTGACGACTCCTGTTCTGTATTCTCCAAGTCAGACCAAGATGAGTCGAAACTGGTGTTCAAAGATACCCTTTGAGAACAAACACTAGACAGGGTAGGGGTGGAATGAACAGTCTCAATATAGTTCTCAGATGAAAAAGAATTTAAAATAGCTGTGGTAACGGGCATTGCTCTGCTGGGGTCATTCTGCTTGAATTTACTATTAGAATCATAGAATCATAGAATCATAGAGTTGGAAGGGGCCTTGTAGGTCATCGAGTCCAACCCCCTGCTCACAGCAGGAAATCCACAGCTAGAGCATCTTCCGCAGATAGCTGTCCAGCCTCTGCTTGAAGACATCCAGCAAAGGGGATCCCACCAACTCCCTAGGCAGTCGGTTCCATTGCCAAACTGTCCTTACTGTCAAGAAGTTCCTTCTAATGTCCAATCTGAATCTATGCTCCTGCAACTTAAAACCATTAGACCTAGTCCTACCCTCTGGGGCAGCAGTGAACAAATCTGTACCCTCCTCTATGTGACAGCCCTTCAGGTACTTAAAGAGTGCAATCATACCCCTCAGCCTTCTCTTCACCAGACTAAACATGCCAAGTTCCTTCAACCTTTCCTCATAAGACTTGTTCTCCATACCGGCTATCATCCTCATCGCCCTCTTCTGAACCCACTCTAACTTGTCCATATCTTTCTTAAAATGAGGTGCCCAGAACTGAACGCAGTATTGCAGATGAGGCCTGACTAATGCAGAATATAGTGGGACTATTACTTCCCTCGACCTGGAAACTATAGCTCTGTTTATGCAGCCCAAAACCGCATTTGCCTTTTTTGCCGCAGCATCACACTGCTGGGTCATGTTCAACTTGCGATCCACTACAATTCCAAGGTCCTTCTCACACGCACTACTGCTAAGCCGGGTATTTCCCATCCTGTACCCATGCATTTTGTTTTTGTGGCCTAAATGCAGAATCCTGCATTTGTCTTTATTTAATGTCATTTTATTAATTTCAGCCCAATTTTCTAGTCTATCCAGGTCCCTTTGGATTTTATTCCTGTCTTCCATTGTGTTAGCTATCCCTCCCAGTTTCGTATCATCCGCAATTGGACAAGTTCGTGAGGGTATCTTTCAAAGATGACAAACAGTTCAAAATCTTACGTTGTCCCTTTTCAGGTAACACCGCAAAAGTGTTGATGAGTAAAACTTCTTCTGGGCAGTAATTCCCAATGGTCGAGGTCATAACGTTCTGGGGGAAATTTACCCGCTCCAACTTATCCATTGGATTTAATACATCTGGGATAGGAGAGTCAGGGTTTTCAGTTGTTACAGTCAGAGAGGGGTTAAGGCAATTGGCAGGTGCTCTCATTTGAAATTCCTCCTTTTCCGAGATTGGGGGAGAAAAACATGTCTCCTTCCTGCGAGAAATCAACGGCAAGGGAGGCGAATAATCTCTGAAGTACCTTGTAACCCCAATGCCTTTATTTTGAAACCCCTCCTTATGAGAGTAAACCAAGTCCATAAATGAAGCTGAGGTGAAAGATACAAGGGCTCTGGCCGTTGTTGTGTTATCAAAGAGGTATTCAATCTTCTTGATTGAGCCAAGCTCCAACGAGGTCTTGATGGCCACTGGTAAAAGCTTCAGTAGATGGATTTTTCGGTCCCACTGCAACAACCTGCCATATGGTTTGGGATAGTTGGTAAGAACCAAGGCCCTGTCCTCCAACAAGAGACGCCATTTCTTTTTTCCCAGAGATGTTAGCCAAAGGCACTCTTGACATTCACGTTCCTCAGAATCACTTGAAGAGATTGCTTCCTTAATCAGCAGTTTCGAGTTTATCTGGTGCTCCACGGGGGCTGATGCAATATCGTCTGGGCCCACAAGGCCATTTAGCCAAAGCCATGCCAAGCCACATCCACCTACCCATAGCTGTCGGGCAGGTAAAAGTGCAGCTGGGCCAAAATGGGGTTTGCCCCTGAAGGCAGCCCCGTGAAGCATTGCACGCCCTGACAATCAGCTGATCAATGGGATTTGCAAAGCACTGTGATTTTGATTTTAAACCACATGGGCAAAAAGAGGTCACCTGTAAAATGTGGCCTGAAGTGGGTGGGGTGGGGGAGATAAGGATCTGACCCACCAGCCAGTTCCAGTTCCCTACCCCTGACTTAAGGCCAGTACTGGCCACATCCACACCATACATTTATTCCACAATTATTCCACTTTAAGCAGCCATGGCTTTCCCCAAAGAACCCTGGGAAGGATATTTTGTGAAGGGTGCTGAGTCCTCACAAAGCTACAATTCCCCAAGTGGTTGAACAGTTACTCCCTCTTCCAAGAGAACTCTGGAAATTGTAAGGGGTCTCCTAACAACTCTCAGCACCCTTCACAAACACTCCTACCCAGGATTATCTGGGAGAAGCCATGGCTGTTAAAAGTAGAATAATAGTGGGGAAAATGTACGGTGTGAATGTGGTCTGGTTCATGGTGCTGAGCCACAGGCTCACCATGGTTTCAAGCAGAGGTCTTCCTTATCCACCTCAGAACCTATAAACAAGGAATGGGAAACTGTGGCCCTGCAGAGGAACATAGGAAGCTGCCTTAACTGAATCAGGCCATTGGTCCATCTAGCTCAGTATTGTCTACACTGACTGGCAGTGGCTGTCCAAGATTTCAGACAGGAGTCTCTCCCAGCCCTACCTGGAGATGCCACAGATTGAACCTGGGACCTTCTGCATGCAAAGCAGATGCTCTGCCACTGAGCTATGGCCCTTCTACCCATGTTACTGGACTACATCTCCCAGGATCCCTGACTCTTGGCCAAGCTGGCTGGGGATGATGGAACTTGGAGCCCAACAACATCTGGAGGGCCACAGATGTTCCTCATCTCAGCTTTAAACTGAGATGCCAGAGATCAAAAGCATACAAAGCAGATGTTCTTTCACAGAGTGACGGGCCGGGTAAGATAAGTCCTGCAAAAACACACAGTGTGTGCTCAGGCCTATCTCACTGGGTGTTTGCTACGATGTGCCTTGGTTGTCTGTGACCCTTCTCTGACCTCCCCATTGGATGAACCTGGCTCCTTATCCTGGAGGATGCGTGAACCCTGGAAATGCTAGACGTTCTAACAACAAAGGCTTGCCAAAACCTGACAGCTCAGCATGGGACTGTGAATGGAAAACTGGACACTGTGCATCCATCCATGGCCTCCCTTAGCAGCAGCAGCAGCATCCAAGGTGGAAACTGCCACTGGCGCACACTATGACAACAGGCTGTGGAAAGCCAGGCAGGTGCCTGCTTTTACAGTGATAGGCTGGGGAAACAGAGAAGGCAAGGGTGGTGATGGGGAAAGCAAAGGCAGATGTTGTCTGCCACTTGTTGCAATGACTGTGGGCACAGAAGAATTTTAAGAAGCAGTAATCAAGGAGCTGGGCAGTCCTATATAACCTGGTAATATGCAGGCTTATGTAAGTTTAATTGAAGAATGGTCAATGTATTGGACAAAAAACAGCTGACTAATCAAATTACACATTCTTTTAGGCTGCAATCCTAAAGCACATTTAACACAATGGGACTTACTTTTGAGTATACATGCATAGATCCCCTTGGCAAACATGGAGAACAGGTTGACAGGGCAGAACCGCAGCTTGAGATTGATAGACAAATGATCAAGGAATACCTAATCACTTTGAAAGAGTTCAAATCTCCAGGGCCCAATGAACTGCATCTTAGAGTAATGAAGGAACTGGCTGAAGAGCTCTCAGAACTACTGTCTATTCTCTTTGCAAAATCATGAAGAACAGGTGAAGTGCTGGATGACTGGAGGAAGGCTAATGTTCCTATCTTCAAAAATAGCAAAAAGGAGGAACCTGGGAACTACAAACCAGGCAGTCTGAAATCAATCTCTGGGAAAATTCTGGAGCAGATAATAAAGAGGTCAGTCTGTAAGGACCTTGAAAACAATGCAGTGATTAGGAGGTGCCAACATGGATTTGTCAAGAACAAAACTTGCCAAACTAACCTCATTTTTTGATCTGAGCGGGAAGACTGTGGGAATGCTGTGGACATAATATATCTTAACTTCAACAAACCTTTTCACAAAGTGCTCCATGATATTCTGAATAGAATCATAAAATTATAGAATTGAGTATGAAGGGGCTTATAAGGCAATCAAGTCCAACTTCCTGCTCAATGCAGGAATCCAAATTAAAGCATACCCGACAGGTGGCTGTCCAGCTGCCTCTTGAATGCTTCCAGTGATGGATCAGCAAGCTAGCTAAATGTGGGCTGGATAGAACAACCGTCAGGTGGATCCACAGTTGGCTACAGAATTGTACTGAAAGACTGCTTATTAATGGTTCCTTCTCAAAGTGGGGAGAGGTAATGAGTGGGGTACCGCAGGGCTTGGTCCTGGGCCAAGTGCTCTTCAACAAGTTTATTAATGATTTGGATGAGGAGGTGCAGGGAATGCTTATCAGTTTAAGTTTGCAGATGATAGCTTATACCCCTTGAAGACAGAAACAAAATTCAAAGGGGTCTTGATAGGCTGTTGAAAACAACAGAATGAAATTTAATAGGGACAAGTGCAAAGTTCTATCCCTAGGAAAAAGAAACCAAATGCACAGTTACAAGAGAGGGGATACTTGGCTCAGCAATACTACATGCAAGAAGGATCTTGGAATTGTTGTTGATCACAAGCTACATATGAGCTAACAGTGCAATGTGGTTACAAAAAAGGCAAATGCTATTTTAGACTGCATTAATAGAAGTACAGTTTCCAAATTGTGTGAAGTATTAGTTCCCCTCTACTCAGCACTGGTTAGACTTCATCTTAAGTACTGCATCCAGTTGTGGACATCACACTTTAAGAAGGATGCAGACTCATTGGAACAGGTTCATAGAAGGGCAACAAGGATGATCAGAGGATTGGAAACAAAGCCCTATCGGGATAAAGTGAAAGAACTGGGCATGTTTTAGCCTTGAGAAAAGAAGACTGAGGGAGAGATATGACAGCATTCTTCAAGTATTTGAAAGGTCATCAGACAGAGGAATGCCAGGATCTCTTCTCAATCATTCCAGAGTTCAGGACTTGGAATAATGGGCTCAGGTTACAGGAAGGCAGATTTTGGCTGAACATCAGGAAAAACATATTGTTAGAGCAGTATGACAATGGAACCAATGACCTAGGGAGCTGGTGGGCTCTCCAACACTGGAAGCATTCAAGAGGCAGCTGGCCAGCCACATGTCGGGTGTGCTTTAAGTTGGATTCCTGCATCAAGCAGGGGGTTGGACTCAATGGCCTTATAGGCCCCTTGCAACTCTACAATTCCATGATAGCCATACACACACCCTGGACTTCAGGAAAGCTGATTTTAATAAACTCAGAACAATTGTAAGCACAGTTCCATGGCAAGCCACCCTAATGAGAAAAGGAGTCCAAGATGGGTGGAAGTTTCTAAAAAAAGAAATTCTAAAAGCGCAATGGCAAGCAATTCCAACAAGGAAAAAAGGGGGGACACAACAGAAAAAACCAATGTGGCTTCACAAAAAGCTTAGAGATGGCCTGAAAACAAAAAAGAACACATACAGGAAGTGGAAAGAAGGCCAGGCCGTAAAGGAAGAGTACAGGCAGGTATCACGGAATTGCTGGGATGGTGTCAGGAAGGCTAAAGCTGAGAACGAGCTGAGACTAGCGAGGGATGCTAAAAGCAACAAAAAAGCTTTCTTCAGGTATGTCCATAGTAAAAGACAGAGAAAAGAAATGGTGGCACAGCTACTCAATGAGGATGGCAAAATGATAACAGATGACAAAGAAAAGGCAAAAGTGCTCAATTCCTACTTTGGCTCAGTCTTCTCCCCAAAAGGGGTCTATGACTCTCCCGGGAAACATGAAATAGAAGGGGCAGGATTGGAGCTTGAGATTGATAGACAAATGGTTGAATGGAGGGAGGTGCCCAGAATGACGAAAAAGCTTGAGTAAAAAGTCACAGTTTTATTCCATTTATGTAAATTAAAATTGTATAAAAAAAGCCCAACGCATTTCGGCTAATCTTATATAGCCTTCATCAGGGGATGCTTATTTTAAACTCTTCATTCAAAGTAATGATGATTCAGGTTTTATTCAAAATATTGTTGATTATCAGCAGCATGTTCGTCAGGCCAAATCTGGAGGAACCGGGGAACTACAGACCAGTCAGCCTAACATCAATCCCTGGAAAAAATCTGGAGCAGATTATAAAGCAGTCAATCTGTAAGCACCTTGAAAGCAATGCAGTGATTACTAGGAGCCAACATGGATTTATGAAGAACAAATCCTGCCAAAGTAATCTCATCTCATTTTTTGATCGGGTAACCTCCCTTGTAGACTGTGGGAATGCTGTGGACATAATATATCTCGAGTTCAGCAAAGCTTTTGACAAAGTGCCCCATGATATTCTGATTAGCAAGCTGGCTAAATGTGGGCTGGATGAAACAGCTATCAGGTGGATCCACAGTTGGCTCCAGAATCATACTCAAAGAGTGTTTATCAATGGTTCCTTCTCAAACTGGGCAGAAGTAACAAGTGGGGTACCACAGGGCTTGGTCCTGGGCCCAGTGAACTTTAACATTTTTATTAACGACTTGGATGAGGAGGTACAAAGCATGCTTATCAAATTTGCAGATGATACAAAGTTGGGGGCCATAGCTAATACCGTGGAAGACAGAAACAAAATCATTGGGCTGAAAACAACAGAATGAAATTCAACAGGGATAAATGCAAAGTTCTACAATTAGGAAAAAGAAACCAAATACACAGTTATAAGATGGGGGATACTTGGCTCAGCAGTACGACATGTGAGAAGGATCTTGGAATTGTCATTGATCACAAGCTGAATATGAGCCAACAGTGTGATGTGGCTGCAAAAAAGGCAAATGCTATATTAGGCTCCATTAACAGAAGTATAGTTTCCAAATCGTGTGAAGTACTAGTTCCCCTCTATTCAGCACTGGTTAGGCCTCATCTTGAATACTGCGTCCAGTTCTGGTCTCCACACTTCAAGAAGGATGCAGACAAACTGGAATGGGTTCAGAGGAGGGCAACAAAGATGATCAGAGGACTGGAAACAAAGCCCTATGAGGAGAGACTGAAAGAACTGGGCATGCTTAGCCTGGAGAAGAGAAGACTGAGAGGAGATATGATAGCACTCTTCAAGTACATGAAAGGTTGTTACATAGAGGAGGGCCGGGATCTCTTCTCAATTGTCCCAGAGTGCAGGACACTGAATAATGGAAGCCAGATTGCAGGAAGCCAGATTTCAACTGGACATCAGGAAAAACTTCTTAACTGTTAGAGCCATACGACAATGGAACCAATTACCTAGAGAGGTAGTGGGCTCTCCGACACTGGAGGCATTCAAGAGGCAGCTGGACAGCCATCTGTCGGGAATGCTTTGATTTGGATTCCTGCACTGTGCAGGGGGTTGGACTCGATGGCCTTGTAGGCCCCTTCCAACTCTACTATTCTATGATTCTATGAGTATGCTGTTAAACTGGCGACAGCCCTGAACACGTCATTTTTAAAAAAAAGAAACAACCAAATACATTGGTAGATCTTAAAAAAAATAGGATACTTCTAAAACCTACATGGACGAGAAAACAATATAAAGGAATTTCAAAACAGACAATGTCTAGATATCAATGAGATGTATTTTCGAAAACTGTATCTGTGGTATCTAGACAGTAAGAAAAAAACCACTCTAAGGCACAAACATTTAATAGAATAGAAGAATGCTGAAGGATTTACAGCAGTTAAGTGAGTCCAGGGTTTGCAACATGATACGGCATCAGGAAAATAAAAGCTGATGCCATTTCGATTAGTTTTTGCAAACACACCATCACACAACTGGCCAGGGAGATGACGGCCTCAATCTTTGTGGCTCTGATGTTCCTGCACCTGCAGCCTCGTGTTCCATCTGGAGGTCTCATTGCCAGAAAGATCCCGACAAACAAAAAGGAATTCAGAAGTATTGCTAAAATATTCGGCAGTGATTTATGAGGGCAGGATAAGCATTTAAAGCTGCACAGCTTTCAATTCTGGGTTTTGTTTTTTCATCTCCCCTCTCCAAAGCCGGACATCAATCAAGAAAATTTTGGACAAACAGAGCAGCCAATGGAAAATCTTCAGATATATTTGGAGGGTGAAAATCGAAAAAAGAGTGATGAATGATGGCTGTATTAAAAAAAAAAACCTGCATCGCTAGACAGGATCAAACCGAAATGTTTGGAAAATCCACCTGTCTCGACAATCTTTTAGTCTGCCTCAAAATGGTTTTCCATGGAAAGTCACAGTCATTTCTTAGGAAGATAAGAACAGACCGGTCAGAGCTCTGGCAAATGAACTATGGTGGGGAAACATTGCCACACTGTCTATACATCATCAAGGGGGAAACAGAAGGTGCCAGCTACATTTGCCCGCAGAATGTTTTGCAAAAGCCATCAAACCAAGTCCTTCTCAAAAAAATCCATGTACAAGGCCCACCTTCAAATGCTTTCCCCCGCTGGGATTAAGGCTGGCTACTTACACTCTAGCAGAAAGAAAGAAAGAAAGAAAGAAAGAAAGAAAGAAAGAAAGAAAGAAAGAAAGAAAGAAACCAGATTGGCATTAAAAACTGCACTTGCTAAATTACACATGCAGGTGTAAATTCAGAAAGAATTAATTTAATTTAAATAGTAATACAAATCTCCAGAGCAGGGAAGACAGTGACCAAGTCTGTATACACTCCATACATTTTAAGCACAATTAAAGCACATGACCCCCCCTCCCAAGAATCCTGGGAACTGTAGTTTACCCCTCACACAGCTACAATTCCTAGCACCCTTAAAAACTTCCATTCCCAGAATCCTTTGGGGCAAGTCATGTGCTTTAAATGTATGGTGTGTATGCAGACCCAGTGACCTGCTGTGTGCCTTGCTCCCTCTGCTGTCCAGGTGCTAATGGCTGAAGGGCAATGTCAAGCCCCCACCCCCACATGGCTCTCCCTTCTGAGTGTTCTTTATCTTTATACTAGGCTTGGACCCGAGAACTCTTCAAAAAGAGGACTGTCCTCTGTAAAGAACTGTGGGGCAGGACCTGCCCAGTCATCTTAGCCTAGACATTGCCAACAATGCAACATTGCTAGCTTTGCTTCTGGATCTGACTCTGAGAGGAAGATTTTAGGGGCTGCTCTTTACCAAGAGCATGGCAGGCAGAACGTCCACTGA
Source organism: Rhineura floridana (assembly GCF_030035675.1). Taxonomy (NCBI): domain Eukaryota; kingdom Metazoa; phylum Chordata; class Lepidosauria; order Squamata; family Rhineuridae; genus Rhineura; species Rhineura floridana. Next base: position 19,948,330 of record NC_084496.1, read on the forward strand.
CATCAGCTGTGACTTTTAAACCTTTAACTTTTAAGAACTTCAGCTTGAGCTTGCTTTTTCCTCCTCCACTCTCATTCATTTTTCCTCATGTGTCATGTCTTTTTAGATTGTGAGGCTGAGGCAGGGACTGTCTTAGGGCTGATTTTTGTAAAAGCTGCTCCAAAGGCCTTTTTGACAAAAGGTTTTAAATGCTTTAAATAAATAAAGCAGGGCACTTGGCCCAATGGGATTGCTGCTTGCTCATAGTCAAAGCAAGCTTAAAGTCACTCGTATGTGGAGGTATTCTTGGTGATTTCTACATTTTGTGCAGTAAGGCAGAGTGGAAAACTAGCTCAGTTTTACACTTGAAATACCGATAAGTACGGTAGTGGTGTGTGTAAGGGAGGGCTGCAGCTCAGTGCATCTGCTTGGCATACAGAAGGTCCCAGGTTCAATCCCTGACATCTCCAGGGAGGGCAGGGGAACATCCCCTGTCAGAAGCCCTGGAGAGCTGCTGCCAGTCAGGGCAGACAGTACTGAGGTGCATGGACTAACGGTCTCACTCGTTATAAGGCAGCTTCCTATGTTCCTATATCCCTTTGTGATTCTAGTCTTTTTTTTATGTCGATGGTTATGGGGAGCCCGGGAGCCATTTCTTTTGTAACTTCTTTCCTCTGTTGCAGTTCCTTATCTGTGCCTATAGTAGGCTGATCAGGGGGTAAGTGGGGCTCCTGGTTAGATGGTCCTCTGCCTGTGCATGGCTTCATCAGTAGCAGACATCATGGTCAAGGCCGACTTATCCATTAGGCACAGTAGGCACAGTGCCTAGGGCCCATGATACTTTTAGGGGCCCACAAAAATGTTTTAATTTCTTTTAAAATCAGAAGAAAAAAATGAACTTTTAGGGTCAAAGAAAATGTTTTAATTTTTTTCTCACGTCAGAAAAAAATGAAAATTTTAGGGCCCAAGAAAATCTATTAAATTTTGCCTAAAACAGAAAAAAAATGTTGAACTATTTAAAGTTATATCAAAAATATTTTTTAATATTGATATTACTGTGGGGGGAGGGGCCTATGATGGCAAAAGTGCCTAGGGCCCACAAAAGTCATAATGCGGCCCTGATCATGGTGGCTGGAGGCACCTCTGTCAGGTGAGTGGCTGCTGCCCATCGGAAGGGGCATCAAGGAGCAGATGCACCAGTGGAGCCCATCTGGGGCGCCTGTCAGTGCGTTTGCACAACGCCACCTCTCCCCTCCCTGATTACTATCACTGATTCCCATCTCCTTGCACTGCCGCAACTGGCAACGCCCTTGCTTAGAATGAGAGGAGAGGGGTTTTTGTGAAGCAAAAAGAAGCAAGCCTGCAAAGAAAGGCTGCTTTCCCCCTTCCTTCCTGGCAGCCAGCCTGCCTCCCTGGGGGAAGGGGGGTCACAATTTTTTTTCAGCTTATAAAGGGGGTCCCGTGCTCATAAAGGTTGGGAACCACTGCTCTACACCATCTCTACCCATTCTTAATACTCAGTTTCTTTGCTTCTTTTAGGTATTGCTATACCACTTTTTCAGGCAGATCTTCCAAAGCTTTTCATATGGGTCTAGCTGCCTCAGATCCACAGATGGAAAAAGACTAAAAACACAGGCCATAATACTCCTCATCAGCACTTCAGGTATAAAACTGAACTGAGCTTCCCACTCTAACTTCCAGCGCAAAGTATACAGAGTTTTCACCATAGAGATACCAAGATCTAGAGCGATGCCACTCTTCACCCATAGAAAATAATGGCCAATGGCAGCTTTCTTGCCAGACGTTTAGGCTTTGCATCCTTCTGATCTTTTAGTTTTTTTACTCTCCCATCCCATAAAGCAAGGCAAATTGAACACCAGAGAAAAGGAAAGGCAGGAACCCTCCAAGCAGTGAAGGCTGGTGGCTCCATGTCAATGGGGCACTGGAATACACTCCAGGTTTCCCAGACCATCAAGTCTAGCACAGTGGCCAACCAGATGCCTATGGGAAGCCTGCCAGCAGGACCTGAGTGCTAGTGGTGGCTGGTGCCCATTACAACTGGTGGGGCAGAACGCAGGGAGCCCAACAGTAGGTGGAGCCAGAGCCAATGACAGACGGGGCCAAATAATTCTAGTTTTCTCCCCCATCTGCTTCCCTGCTTAGTTCTACAAGGGCAAGACTGAGGAGGAGGAAGCTGAGAGACAGTGCCACCCTCTGGACTGGTTGTACGTTAAGAAGGCACCCAGGTGGGGGGTAGCTGGGGGCAAGGGTTAGTGGGGCAGTGCCCCACTTTCCCTAATGGACCAGCCTCCATTGCTGAGCACATATTTCTTCGAAAGCATACTCCAAACTGCTTACTCCCTTCGATCCCACCTTCTTTGGTTTCCCCCTGCCTGCTCCTCCTCTGGCATCATTCTCTCTCTGCATCTCATTCCCCCACTCCAGGTCTCTTATCTTTCCCTCTGCCTGTCCGCCCCCATTCCCCCTCCCCACCCTCAAAACCCCTACATCTGTGCTCACAGGAGTTGATTGGCTGCTTCCCAGAAAGCCCCACCTTGAATTAAGAAGATTGGACCAATAAAAGTGAAGAGATGGGGAAAGCAGCCTCAGGTCACAAATAAAAAGACTCATCCTGGCAGGTATACAGTTGGCTTGGAATCCCAGAATGGAGTTCTAGCTAATTCTTATATAAGCCTGATATTGAATTATGCTTAGAATGGTACATTCTTAGTAGAGCACAAAACAGTCTGTGCACACACACAGTGGGCTGAGACAAATGCGTACAATGCTAAGTACAGGGACAGCAACAGGCTTGCTTTTACATTTGTGCATGTTGTTTTCCGCAGAATCGCAGAGTTGGATGTTTTTGAGCAGTGGGATGGGATTTTTTAAAAAAATATTCTCAACTCTTGATGCCCTTTGAAGAGTTGTTGGCAAAACAGGGATTTGGACCCATGTTTCAGAAAAGTGTTGAAGAGCCTTTTACCAAAAATGCATTTATTTAAAAGATTTCCAAACCACCTTTCATCCAAGGACTCCAGGATGGAGTACAAGCATAAACAAAATTATTCACACACAATATACAGAAAAAACATAAAAACAGGGACCTTCATGACAACAAGCCAACAAAGAGACAAAAAAAAATAGGAACATAGGAAGCTGCCTTGTACTGAGTGAGACCACTGGTCCATCTAGCTCAGTATTGTCTACACTGACTGGCAGCAGCTCTCCAAGGTTTCAGACAGGGAGTCACTGCCACCCCTCCTGGAGATACTGGGATTGAACCGGAGACCTTTTGAATGCAAGGTGGATGCTCTACCACTGAGCTATACAGAGCAGAACTAAAATTAGGGCAAATAAGATTGTCTTAACCTGGTGCCAAAAAGGATATACATACAGTGCCAGTCATACCTCTTTGGTGTGGGTATGGTCACAGTGCCCTGGCAAACTTCTGCTATAGAGGGCACATGGAAAAGGGCCTTAATCAAAGATTTTAAGAAACAAACGGATTGGTATGGGATCCCAAGCAATTTAGGGCAGGTGTGGGGAACCTGTGGCCCGCCAGATGTTGCTAAACTACAACTCCCACCATCCCTGGCCATTGACCTTGCTTGTTAGAGCCGATGAGAACTGCAGTTCAGCAATACCTGGAGAGCCAAAAGTTCTTCACACCTGCTATAAAGCACCAGCAACTTGAGTTGGGCTTAAATGAGTAAGTCAATAATGTCATTTTAAAACTGGCACAATATGGACCTACCTGGCAGAACTAGCTAAAACCCTGGCAGCCAAATTCCGCAGTAATTGAAATGTCTGAGTTGTCTTCAACAGCAGCCCTACATATAGCACATTACAGTAATCGAACTGGGAGTTTACCAGAGTATGGATCGCTGTGGTCAGGCCATCTCTGTCCAGGGAATGGATGAAGCTGGCAAACTGGCTGAAGCTTTTAAAGCTGAAGCTACAGCACCATAAACCCACAAGTGAAAGGTTTTGGCTTAGCCTTCTTCCTGACATGGCATGCTGGTTTTGGATGTACAGGGAGCGCACAACTCCCTCCTCTTCATCTGGAACCTGAAATAGTACAGCCTAGAAGTAGCTGCACTTATTTGACAGCTCTGATGTGTGTTTCTGCTTTTCGATGGCAAATCCTCTGAGGTTTTGTGTAGGGATTTCATAGCATTCCAAGGACAATGGAAATTTGAGTAGAAATGGCTGGTGTTCACTTATTTGTCCCTGAATGGAAATCAATCGAGCAAATACCATTAGTATTCACTGTTGCTGTTGCTTTCAAATGGGACAGTGGTCTGACTCGGGAGCAGGCAGCTTCCTATGTTCCATTTGCCGGCTGAGAAAATGCTACCTGTATCTGACAAGGTGGACTCTAGTCCCTAAGAGCACCTGCCATATAGAACTGTTGTTAGTTATTATATTGAAAGCCAGTCTTTCATTAATCATGGAACTCAAGCTGCCATACGTTTCCAGGTTGCCTCCTATCCAGGCTCTGACCAGATCCAGACCTGCTTAATTTCAGCAAGATGGCTGCATCCTATGCCTTCAGACCATGCCCTGGCATGACTCTTTGTTGTGCAGGGATGGGGAACTTCCCATCATCCCTAACCACTGGCCATGCTCTTTGGGACTTCTGGAAACTGGAGTCCAGCAACATCTGGAGGGCCATATCTTCCACCATCCCCAGGTTTAGATTGTTTGCCAAAAGGAGGGATGGGGAAAGCTGTGGCCATTCAGATGTTGGCGGACTCCAGCTCCCAGGAGCCCCAGCCAGCTTGGCCAGAGATTTCTGTCAACATCTCAAGGACCACAGGTTTCACCTCCCTGTTGTATGTGCTGCAATGACTGTACACAGCGTCCTCGCTGAAGATTTTGATTTGTTTTCTCGTAGTGGTATTTGGACATACTCAAACTATTATCCCCCCACCCCCAATTTTGGCAGGCTCAGTGTTATTCATGCATTTGACAACTTCAAGTTGAGAAAACAGCACAGATAGTTTATGGGCAGGATCTAGCTGACAAACTTGAAATAGTCACTAATGATGTCCCAATAAGAAATGCACTGTCATCAGCAGGGCTGTCCTACGTACAGTATGTGGTGCTGTCTACCCCACTAATTATCCCACCATCACTACCACCACCATAGGCTGTCCCACAAAGATATTCAGGCCAGGGATAAATGACTCTTGGATGTATTAGTCTGTACAAGGCCCCTTCCAACTCTATGATTCTATATCCAGTGTAATAACTAGCAGGGCCCCCTCACAGAAGTTATGGCTCACAAGAAAAGAGTTGCACAACATGCTCCATTTGATCTCTCTGATGAATGGCAAGAAATTATTTCCCACTGACTGTGGGAGAAAGTGAGCAAAAAATGAATGAGAAGAAAATGAAGGGGAAAAGACCCACTGAAATGAGTTCTGGATTGGAAAGAATGATCCACTAACATAGAAATGACAGCAGGCACAATCCACCAGAATTTCTACTGCACAAGAAGCACTGCAAAAACATGCTATTGACTTGTAAGTGCTCTGTGCAAACAGAATGCAAGAGGAGATTTTTTTTAAAAAAAGAAGCACGCTTAGCATAACAGCTACTAGAGTTTCCCCACTCTATATTTTTCCTTGAAATTTAATAAACCTGAAAGCTAAGCCACTTCTACTCTATAATGTGATTTGAGGTGGTTGGTGGTAGTGATTGGTTGAGCTGTCCTGATGTCACATAAGGATCACTGGCTGAAGGATCACTGCCTGCTATTGAGATACTCCACTGAGCCAGGCAGGGCCAGATTAAGCTGAGGAGGACCCCTAGGCTGATTGGTGTTTGGGCCCCCCTATCCCCATGCTTCATCTACCTTTCCGTTGTTTTTTGCGGCGCGTGCAGGTTTGCCATCAATCAAGATGGCGGCCGAGGTTTCCCTAAGGAGCTGAAGCCTCTGCCGCCATCTTTGTTGATGGCAGCAACGTGCAAGTGTAGCATGCATGTGTGCCATCAGCCAAGATGGCGGCAGAGGCTTCAGCCCCTTAAGGAAACCTCGGCCGCCATCTTTATTGATGGCAAATCTGCGTGCCACAAAGAACAGCGGAAAGGTAGGTAAAGCGGGGGAAAGAGGGGGATGGCGGTCCATGGATGCTTCCACGGATCATGGAAGGAGAGCGGAGGGCTCCCTGTAGCTCCAGGGGCCCTCAGGCCAGTGCCCCACAGGCCCCCAAGAGCTTTGGGCCCCTAGGTTTCAACCTACTAAGCCTAATGGATAATCTGGCCCTGGAGCCAGGATAGGCAGAAGGGCCTAAGAAGGAAGAAGCAGGGATCAAGGCATATCTTAATGCTGTACTGGAGGAGGCAACAGGCAGAGGGTCTAAAAAAATCAAAAGTGGATAGCTAGAGTAAGGAGTCTGAGAGATGAGGGAAAGCTGGCACAGAAAGAATACAGAGAGGATATGTTTATAGCGCCAAGAGTTGCAGAGATGAACAGGCTAAAGAAGATCACACTGATTTTACTCTTGTGGGGTAAAAGCCCCACAAAAGGAAGCAGAGAGCATCAACAGGAGGACTATTCCAGGCTGGGAGGAGAATACCATTTTAGCCTTCCCAACACTTTTCTGCAGCATCTGCAGAACAGCAGCCTGTTAGAGGAGTCAGAAGGTTTGGCCAGTGAGCCCTGCCCATAAAAAGTAAGAATTTTGATACAGCTGTAACAGGTTTCTAGGGACTAAGTCTACTTATTTGGAGGCTGCCAGCAGACTGGTCCCAAAGGAAGAAACACAAAAGAGGATCTTTCCTTTGGGCTGCTCCTTTGGAGTGTGATGGGGGCCCACTGTATACCTGTCTTTTGTAATAATGTGTTATTTACTGCCTTGTGGGCCTTTTGGCCAAAAAGTGGTATATAAACAAACCATGACATAACATTTCACCCGACTCCATCAGGCAAAGAGGCGAGACAGCGAGGGCTCCTCCATCGGCCTGGCTGGGACCAGCTGCCACTTGGCTCCTTCTCTCCCAGAACCATCTCTGTTACCACCTGCAGTGCAACCTGCTATACCCGTGGTCTCTACGGCTGTTATCCTCATGACAGGCAGGACGAGTGGGGTGTGAGGGGCTGCAGAAGAGGGAATCTCAGCAGATGAGGATAAGGCAAATTTGGCCCTTCCAGTTGGTAGGCACTACGAGACTTCTGGATTGTCCAGGCATCCTAGCATATATACTATGAGCTGGGCTTTCAGCCTTAACTTCTTCAACACGGCAGTACCTGCTGCCCTTTAGGTTCCAGCTTCCCACTACTTCCATCCTTTTCACAGCCTCCAGGCCTAGATTTGGGGCTGGGTCCTGACACTTTTCCTGCTCACTATACTTGCGGACATGAAAGAGAAGGCCTGGAAGCTTCTCCTTCCTCATAATGTGGGAGGTGGTGCTGTGTGTACAGTCCCTTTCCCTTTCATAAATTGTGTTTCAAATCTGCACACCACTATTTATTTTGTAAACCCAGCAAGCACCCAGCCCCAACTTTCAAAGCCTTTAACTTCTATTGGAATATGCTAAAAAGCCATGAAGGTTAACAGCATCAATGAATAACCAGTGAAATAGTGCCAATAACTTATACAAGTACTTAGGTTTTAAACCCACCATTAGAATGCGCCTGTAGCTATCCCTGTCAATGCCCCAAAGCTTGAGGTCTGTCTTGGCTTTAACGGTGGCAGCTCGTGGTGTTCCGTAGATAAGCGCAAGTTCCCCGAAGCTGCCTCCTTCTCCAATGCTGGTAACCCATTCTCCATTCACATACACCTACCGGTTAAACAAAAGAGAGGAAAGCCATTTATTTATTGCAAATAGAAATAAAGAAAACGTCAGCTCTCATTAACAATAAGAATGATTCATCAATCCAATCTAAATATATATAGTAGCTTTGGGGGACCTTTGGCTCTCCAGACATTATTGTACCAAAACTCCCACATGCCCAGACATTGGCCATGCTTGCTGGGTCAAAAGAGAGTTGCAGTTCAGGAGGAGCACAGGTTCCTCACACCTGATATATAGTAACATAGGTAGTCTGTGTGTCCAAACAGATATCCAAATACGATTGACAATTATGATATACATTCTAATGTAGGAAGGGCGGTAAGATATTCAAACAATTGAGTAATGGATGGTGGGTACTTATCCTCCAGTATTGAAGGATAAGGTCACATCCACACCATACATTTAAAGCACTCTTATATCAGTTTAGCAGTCATGAGAATCCCGGGAACTGCAGTTTGTTAAGGGTGCTGGGAATTGTAGCTCTGGGAGGGGGTCTCCTAACACCTCTCAGCACCCTTAACAAACTACAGTTCCCAGGATTCTTTGGGGGAAGTCATAACTGTTAAAGTGGTATAGGAGTGTTTTAAATGTCAGGTGAGGATGTGGACTAAGTCTCTTGGCAACCATAAAGCCTTGCAGGACCCATTTTCCTTGCCTATCTGTTAATCCCCCCCATCACAGAAATATAATTTAAAAGTGTGCAGACATCTGCAAACATCAAGGATTTTTTTAAAAAAGTTAATACGAGGAAAGAAAACCAATTTAGTTAGAGGAACTCGGCTGAAAGGAAAGGACAGTTGTCCTCCAAAATACACATTACAAAAAAAAAATCCAAAATAGCTGTCTCTCTCATGCTATAGTCTGTGGAAGTCAACAGTCCAGAAGCAATAGCTGAGCCATTTCCTTACAGAGTCGCTAAAAAAAGAGGGGGGAGAGATTAGTGGAACAACCTGCTTTGTGGACAGAATTTCAAGTCTTCTTGCTTTAGTACAATTACTGTATTTACTCTTTTTGAGTTTTCAGCTGCCTGTGGTGTGTTGGCATCTGAGGGTTTCCCCCCAACCCTCTTCTTTTTAAGAGTCCGGCTCACACACAGAACCAAGGGGCAGAACTGCCACCCCCTTTTTTTCCTGTTTCATTAATACTGTCAGCCTTGAAAGGAGAAGGAAAGATAGTTCCAATGAGGTCTGTAGGAAAACACCATCACTATGAAACTGAAAAGAAAATCTAGCACAGGACATGGAAAAGATCTTACATAAAGGGGATGCTTTTCCCCCTTTTATAAACTTCATTAGCAAAGTGAAGTTTAAGCAATTTCTAAGACTATGTTTAGACAGCCAACTCTGGGGTTTGGCCATCAAGAGATGGGACCACCTTCATTGTGAGGAAGGCAGCCATCTCAACTGGCAGAATTTGAACACCTTTAGGCAGAAAATGGTTATTTATTTATTTATAATGGAGAGATAGGCAACCATTTGGATTTTCTGCCTCAAGTGACTGGTGAAGGGACAGGCCCAGTGTTGATTATTACATTTTGGCTACATTTGGAGAAGGAGTCCACTATCAGTAAATAGCTGGGATGGGGAATTTGTGGTCCTCCAAATGTTGTTGGATTCCAAGTCCCATCAACCCTGGCCAGCATGGCCAATGCTCAGGGATGGTGGGAGTTGCAGAGGGCCACGAGTTCCCCATCCCTGGTGAACACCAAGGCCACATCTGCACCTTACATTAAAAGTAGTATTATACCACTTGAACAGTAATGGCTTCCTGCTGAGAATTGTTAAGAGACCCCTATTCTACTCAAAGTTACAGTTCCTGTGTGCCATTTATCCATACATTGCCTGCATATTGGTCGCACTGTTACATTTAAAGCACCACAATACCACTTTAAACAGAATCCTGGGAACTGTAGTGTTAAGGGTGCTAAGAGTTAAGAGGAGCCTGCTCCCCTTACAGACCAACAATTCCCAGAGTTCCTTGGGAAGAGGGATTGATTGCTAAACCACTCTGGGGATTGCAGCTCTGTGAGGACAATAGGTGTCTCCTAACAACTCTTGGCACTCTTAACAAACTACAGTTCCCAAGATGTTTAGGGGGAAGCCATGACCATTTTAAAGTGGTATGATAGTGCTTTAAATGCAAAGTCCAGATGCAACCAAAGCTATAGCTCACAGAGTCCCTGGGACAGGAAATAATTATTAAATCTGTTTATGTCTGTGGTTTAACTATGCCCTAGGATAGGGGCATCAACATCCCCTCCCCACGCCACCTCCCATTAGCCCTATGCAGCAAGGCCAATTGTCATGGATGATGGGAGGTGTAGTCCAGCAATATCTGGAGGGCACCACGTTGGCTATGCCTGCCCTAAAAGAAGCAATATTACCCCTCATTCCCTCATTACCCCTCATTCCCTTTTCCAGTGACCAGCCAGGGTTCCAAAATGCAGCTATCTGGACATGCTGAAGTTTTCTGATACTGAATTCACTTCCCCAATAAAAATGCCATTTTTAAAAATATCGGTCTCATAAAAGAAGGAAAAAAATGAGAGGGAACTAACACAAACAACCAATATGTTTCAAGTGGGAAGCCACTGTACTAAAAGTTTAAAAGCTCAATGCTTGGCCAGACTTGACAGTAAATTTTGTCTTTGTGATGATGACAAAGTATATTGATGATACATTGTCCTGTCATCCTGTCCTCTGGGCTGAAAGTTCAGCCATGCAAAGTTTACTTGCAAATCTGCCTCTTAAAAAAAAAGGAGGGGGACAGAACGAATGAAATATTACCCATTTGGAAGAGGACTATTTAAAGTCCCAGCTTATTTTAAGCCTTCTGGTTTCCTGAGAAAGACTAAGAGGGGTGAAAATATCAGAATAGCCTAAAGGAGCACTTTTTCCAAAGACAGAGAAACTTTTTTAAAACATTTGCTTCTTGGGAGACTAAAGGCTGTGTGGACTTGTCCCTTAGGGCAAATGGGGCCACTCTTCCACTAACCTCAGTCGGCCCTCAACCAGCCCCCCCCCGGCCTGCCTTCTTACTTACAACCAGTCCAGGGGGTGGCACAGAAGAAGGGTGGGGACAAAACTGCAATGAGTTGACTCCACCTTCTGTTGGTCTCCTTGCCTTCTGCCCTCCCAGTGCCAATGGGTGCACCACTGACTTAAGGACATCTGAGTAATTTTGTAAGCCAAGTTTCTTCATTTGGTTGGAATTGCCTGTAAAATGGAGGGCTCAGTGGTAGAGCACGATTCACATGCATAAGGTACTAGGGCTAGTCCCTGGCTTCTCTAGTTAAATGGGTCTTGGATAACAAGACTGGGGAAAACCTCTCCCTGCGACCCGGGAGAGCCATTTTTTGCCAAAGTTTTGGACTAGACAAAGGTAGGGATGGATGGATTGGGCAGTTCCAGTTCTCTCCGTTTCTCATTTTTCCAGTCTTAAATTCACTTTTCTACATTTCTGCAGCAATTTGTGGTTGTTATAATTGTAAAAAAATCTCATGGAAATTTCTCAGCTTTTTAGTGCAACTTTCTCCTAATAAACACATTTTATATGCCACATGCACATTTTTGCAAAACAATTCCCCCTAATATAATGCATTTTTGTATGCTTTTCTCACTAATATAGACACCTTCATGCACACTTTATGATATAAGCATTTTTGTATGTGACTTGGCTGGAGGAGTGCACTGCAAAATTCAGAGAAGCATGAATGTCAAAGGATGACTATGTTTCAGTTTGCACATTGTTTCACAAAGTGTGGATTTAGTAGGTTCCCCTTTAAAAGTGAACTTAATCAAATTTAACCAGGGATGGGGAAACTTTGTCCTGCAAATATTGTTCCCATCATCCCTGAAAAGTGGCCGGGCTGAGTGAGGGTTGATGTGCGCAGGAGTCCAACAGCTTAGATAGCTTTTAGAGGGGATTAGACAAATCAGAGGAAGAACATGGTTCTCTCCATGGCAATTAGGCATGGGGGCTGTATGGAGTCCCCTTGTTAAGAACATAAGAAGAGCCTGCTGGATCAGGCCAGTGGCCCATCTAGTCCAGCATCCTGTGCTCACAGTAGTCAACCAGATGCCTGTGGGGAAGCCCCCAAGCAGGACCTCAAGAGCACTTTCCTCTTATGTGGTTTCTGGCAACTGGTATTTGGAAGCATGCTGCCTCCATCCATAGAGGCAGAGCACAACCACCATGGCTAGTAGCTAGATAACCTGATCCTCCATATTCAGAGGAAACATGCCATTGAATATGAGCTGCTGGGGTGAAACAGTAGGAGCGGGCTACTATCTTCAAGCCCTCTTGTGGGCTTCCTGGAGGCACATAATTGCAATTTTAAAAAAGTCATGAAAATTCATCAGCATCCTATTGCAAATTTCTCCTAATAGGCACATTTTTGTACACAATTTTGCCTACTATACACATTTTTGCAAAGCAATTTCCCCTAATATAACAAATCTTTGTATGCTATTTTCATAAATATATGCATTTTTACATATATTTTACCCTAGCATATGCATTTTTGTACACATTACTTGGCTGAAGAACTGTATCGTAAGATTCACAGAAGTGCAAATTTCAAAGGATGGCTGGGTTTTGGTTTGTGTATCATTTTGGAAAATGTAAATTAGACAGGTTTGCCTTTAAATGTGAACTGAATCAAATTTCTCCTCCATCCCTACTGACTCCTGCTGCAAAGGCTGTTCCTGCCCAGAGGCCATCGGGTGTGTGTGTCTTGTTTAAGTGCTGTTGCTGGGAGCAACTTTCTGTTTTGGTTAAAGCATATTATTTTTGCTGCTATTTCAATTGTGTTTTTTGTACTTCTGTTAGCATTAGTAAGAGTTATTAGTGGATGTTTCATCTCTGCATATATTTACTGAGATGTTTTAATTAGGCTATGAATATCTGCTTCTGTGGCTATTTAAAGTTTGTTATGTCTTGTAACCATTAGTGAAATGTTTATAATTTATTATGTACACTTTTCTGACATTATGGGCTGCTTTGAGCATATTTTTTGCTATGGAAAAGTGGCATACAAATAAACTGATGATGATGAAGTAGGGTAACTCTTTTCCTCCTCACAATGCACCCAAGCATTCCTGGTAAGCAAGACAAGCCCCCCCACACACACACACACCTCACTTTACATGCATCCTCTTTTGCATCCTGCTCTTTGCATGCAGAGAGGGCTAATTGTGCTCCGATACAGCTTGGGACCAGGTAGGATACCTACAAGATTGTCTTATTCCTTATATACCCAACGAGACACTGCATTCTGGGGGAGAGGGCATCCTGCTGATTTTATCAGGAGGTCGTTGTGCACAATGTCAGAATTGGGCCTTTCGTGTGTCAGTTGGCACCAACCCTTTGGAACTCCGTTCCACTACATATCTGACAGGAGCCATCTCTATTGTCTTTTCAGTGCCTGTTGGAAGACTTCCTCCTTCAACAACCCTTCTAAGTGGAGATTTTTATCCCATGCAGCATCTTTATAGGATGTGAATCTGATTTTGTATATGCAACTGTTTTGTTTTTACATATGCATTTGTTTTAACTGTTTTGATATATGCAATTCATGCTTCATAGGAAGCAATTCATAAATGATGATAATGATAATGATACTTTTCTAAAGGCAGATCTAGACTATGGACCTAGACTCTGGGATCTTTGGTTCTGTGAAGGGGGCTAGGATACTAATAGGGACTTTTCAGCACCTCCAACAAATTACAGTTCCCAGAATGCTTGGGGGGGGGCAACCACTCCTGTTAAACAGGTATGAAAGGTGTAGACATAAGGGTGAGATCCTGTCTACACTCTCCTGGAAGAAAGTCCTATTGAACACAGCTGGATTTAATTCTGAGTAAACATGCATGGGCTGTTAGTATAGACTTTGGGATCCTTCACTGCAGAATTTCAACTCACTTATTGTTTTGCTTTTAATGAGTACTCAAAGCCCAGAGTGGGGCTGGATGAAGACGTTTCAGTGCTTGAGTGAAGAATAAGATGGTGGCACCTCTCCATTCCATGTACAGAAGCAAACTAGACTGGCAGATGGAATCTTACCACTCTGCCTAACAGCAGTGGTACCTGGTGCCCTTGGATCTGGTGAGACAGAATGCAGGGAGCCCAACAGTAAGCGGAGCCAGAGCCAATGACAGGCAGAGCCAACTAATCCTAGTTTGACCCCATCCTCCTCCCTGCTGAGAAATTCTACAAGGGCACCACTGAGCCAAAGGTGGAGGAAGCCAACTGGTAGTGCCACCCCTTGCACTGGTTGAAAGTATAGTAAGAAGGCAGGCAGGTGAAGTTGGTAGGGCCCTGTCCCATTTGCCCTAATAGCCTCCACTGCCCACCAGAGGAGCTGGCCCTGGGCACAGGTTGATGATGAAGCTGGTCTACAAGAAGAAAATCCCTGAGACTGACTACAGAACAAGATGCAGGTTCAATAGGATATTGACCATAATAGGCTTTAAAAAAAAAATCCTGGGGATCTATTTTAAAAGTTTGGCTGAGCATGCTTTTTTATGCTGGAAAGAAGAGATGGAAGTGCAAGACTTGTGAAATTAAACGAACCAACAGGAAAGTTTATATTTGGAAATATGGATTATGGATCCCCCCCAGTCGAAAATACACACTTTGGAGCAGGTACTTTTGGCATTTTTACTGGAAGGCCATCATTTATGTTTCACCATTTACATTTGGGCAGGCTGCCCAGCTTCTCAGTGTACTGACACTGCTGTCTGACCACCACAACGGAAACGACTTAAGCTGCTCCTCCATCTGGTGGGCAGATTTTCTATATCGAGAGTGGATTTTTGGTTTTTACTGTGAGTTAAGATGACTGAAAGATGTTTCTGGGCAGCTTGCTGATCAATTGCAATGCTACAGCAAACTTCCTATGGATGGAAATGGGGCTGCAGCAAGATCCATTCCTCATCCCCAACTCACCCACCCCACTGCAGTCCTTCTTACTACTTTCCATTGCAACCCAGGACTCAAAAGGTCATGGTCAAGAGATCATTCTGAATCATAGCCTTGGACACATTATACTCATTTACACATATGCAAATCCAGATCAGCTGGAAAATTAAACTGGATGGGCAGAGCCAGTCCAGGGTCTGAAGGTCCTTCACTGAGAAAGCTGCTACCTGAAGTTTAGTGGTTCACCACAAGGGCGGTTGCACGTAGCTCCAGCAGCTTCTGACAGGTAGGAGTGGACAATTCTACCCCTTTGCTGTGTCAACTACAACTGGGGCATTCATTCACTCCCAATATAGAGACACAGAAGAAGTGACCTCCTATTGCATCTCTGGACTAGTCACCCACCACTATGGGCTTGCCTCCTTCTTCCTGACTGAAAGAAAGTTGATTCATGCACAAACACACCCAGACTAGTGAGTCATGCATAAATGCAGGGCATGGGCTTCTCTTGGGGGTGGGTAATTCTTACTCTTCTGTGTTATTGAAGTTAACCTTTTTGGATGTAAGAGTGAAATAATGACTCTTATTTTAATTCAGGGGGAAGGATCCTTGCTTCTATAAACTTTACAGACAAATACATGTAATAGAAGCCTGATGGTCCATTTCTTGCTAGCCGAGATAGCCATCCTCAAATATCTGAAGGGCTGTCACATAGACAATGGAACATATTGGCTTTGTGCTGCTCCAGAGGGTGGGACCCAAAGCAATGGGTTCAAATGACAAGGAATTTGACAAAACAATAAAAAGAACATCCTGACCATACAAGCTGCTTGACTGTGGGACAGGCTCTCCTTCATTAGAGGTTTCTAAGCTGAGTCTGGATGAACCTAGGAAGCTGCCACATACTGGATCAGACCATTGGTCCATCTATCTCAGTGATGTCTGCAGTGACTGGCAGCAGCTCTCCAGGGTCTCAGACAGGGAATCTTTCCTAGCCCCACCTGGAGATGCCGGCAATTGAACTAGGTACTATCTGAATGTCAAGCAGATGCTCATCTACTAAGCTGCAGCCGTTCCCCACTGAGGATGCTGTCGCTGTGGATTTCCTGCATCAGTAGGGAGTTAAGACTAGATGTCCTTTGATTCTATGATTTGAAGTAGCAAAGGGGGGGTGACTTGAAAGGGAGAGAAGCAACAGGTGAAGTGCTGAACCCTTTCTTCTCCACTAAGTCTCTATTGCAACTATCTCTCCCCAATTTTCCTACCCAAGGGATTCCAGAGACATGCTTAACACAAAAACACAGACCTAGAATCCCAAAGGAGCTTACTACCTGGACACACCAGTGATTGAAGCTGGGACCACCTGCACGCAAAGCAGATGCTCTACCACTGAGCTATGGTCCTCCCCCTTGAACAAACAATGTGTACAAAAACGTACCTATATTAAGGGAAAGTGTACATAAAATGCATATAGCAATGAAAAATGGAAATGGACTGCCTTCAAGTCGATCCCAACTTATGGTGAACCTGTGGATAGGGTTTTCATGGTAAGCAGTAATCAGAGGTGGTTCACCATTGCCTTCCTTTGAGACAGAGGCAGTGACTGGCCCAAGGTCACCCAGTGAGCTTCAGGGCTGTGTGATGATTCAAACCCTGGTCTCCTAGGTCGTAGTCCTAGGATAGCTAAAACTGACCATGGGGGAGGGGGAAGGGGATAGGAGGGAGGAGAAGGGAGGGTGGGTTTGATCATTTGCATACTTTTTTAGTTCAATGGGATTTATTTCTGTGCAATCATGTTTGGAAATGGACTGCCTTCAAGTCGATCCCAACTTATGGCGACCCTATGAATAGGGTTTTCATGGTAAGTGGTATTCAGAGGTGGTTTCCCATTGCCTTCCTCTGAGGCTGAGAAGCAGTGACTGGCCCAAGGTCACCCAGTGAGCTTCATGGCTGTGTGGGGATTCCAACCCTGGTCTCCCAGGTTGTAGTACAACACTCTAACCACTACGCCACACTGGCTCTTGCATATATTAATTTCTGTTGTTATGTGCCTTCAAGCTGATTACGACTTATGGTGACCCTATGAATCAGCAACCTCCAACAGCATCTGTAGTGAATCACCCTGTTCAGATCTTGTAAGTACAGGTCTGTGGTATCCTTTATGGCATCATGCATTAACATGCATTATATCAGGGGAAAATATTTGAAAAATGTATACATTAGTCAAAACTGCATACAAAATTTTTTTATCAGAAATTTGCACAAAATGCTGATGAATTTTTCATGAGGGTTAAAAAAAATCTGCAAATTGCTGCAGAAATATGGAGAACTGAATTTAAAACTGGAAAAAAATGGGAAACCTGAGAGAAATTAAAATTCACAGTTTTGCCCATCCTTAGAAGAGGATAAACAGAGGAGGGATATTCAGCCACGTCAGGACAACAAAGCATCCTGTGGCACCTTAAAGACTAACACATGTATTATGGCAGAAGCTTTCATGGTGTCCACTCCATCAGATGCATGAAATGTTATCCTTAGTTGGCAGGTGTATATACAGATCAGCAGGTGTATGTCATACAGGGCTGGTGTCAAGGGTCAGTATGGCTGGGCATCTGCCAAGGGCTCGTACACCAGCAAGAGGACCATTAACAAACACACCCCAAAAAGATCCCTGAACCTGATGCAGTGAGGAGATAAGACTCATTGAGCAAGGGGGATCCCATGGAAGGTGTCTTGCTCAAGGGCCCTCTAAAACCTGGAGATGACACCACTCTGCGTGTGTATATGCGTGCATGCATGCGCATATATGTATGTGTGCATTTATGTGTACATGGGTGAGTAGGTATATATACACACACATCGGCCTAGAGCAAAAATATAAAAGATGGCAATGCAATGTGGGGAAGGGCCATAACTCAGTGGCAGAGCAACTGCTTTGCGCACAGAAGCTCCCAGGTTCAGACCCCGGTGTCTCCAGATAAGGCTGGGACTGAACGCCTGTCTGAAACCCTGGAGAACCCCTGCAAGTCTGTAGACAATACTGAGCTAGACAGACCAATGGTCTGATTCAGTATAAGGCTGCTTGCTATGTTCAAATGCAAAAAATAGTTGGTGAGAATTACATTAAATATATACAAAATAAAAATGTTCCAGTTAATTTACACATATTTATGCTTAGTTTTAATAAGAGATTAGGACTATGTGATTATGCCAAAGGTTTCACAGAAATTGTGCTTTTTTGAGGAGGAATTTGAAGAAGGGAGTAGTTGTAGCAAATTACAGAAAAAAAGCGAATATATCATATCTTATCATGCATTATTCAGCTTGCTTTGACACAGAATTTGGGACCACCTGTGTACTGAATGCTGACGCTTGCCTCCCTTATTTGAGTGCAGAATCAATACCCATCTGTGCTTATGCTTGTTAGCTGTTAAGGTGCCACTAACTTTAAAAATAAAACCAAAGATATCACACAGCTATGAGCACTGTACTTGTGATAATTGTCAAGTTTGGTCTCTTCTGCTTCTTGACCTGCCGATGTGGCAACATTTTGCTGCTGAGGCTTCTCTACCTTCCGCGAGAGGAACAATGACTCACACGGATTTCCTGAGCAGCAACTTATGGAGTGTGGGGTTTTCAATTCCCAACAATGCCAATTAGATGGTCCCTTGACACAAACAAGTTGCTTTAAAAAAAGAAAATGCCTTTCACTAAAATAACTCCAAGGCGCTGCTTAAAATACATTGCTTCCTTCTTGACACAGAACTGGGTTGGGACGAGATTCACTGGATCAGGTTATCTAATCCCCGTGGCCCTGAAAAGGGGAAGGGCCGTAGTTCAGTGACAGAGCTTTGCCTGCAGAAGGTGCCAGGTTCAATATTCCCAGTAGAGCTGGGAGAGACACTGGTCTCAAACCAAGTCAAGGTAGGCAAGACTGTGCTAGATGGACCAATGGCCTGACTCAGTATAAGGCAGTTTCCTAGGTCCCTATGAGATCAGCCTATACCTAAAGAACCCACAAAAAGGTTGTCCTTCCAAATTTTGTTTATAATTTCAAAGACGATTTCTCACAATCTCCCCAGGCATCTGATCTTCTAGATTAGTAACAGCAGCAACAGGAGCAGCAGCAACCAGGATCAGTAACAAAAAGTTGACAACATGAAGTGCTCCCTGTTCAGTATTCCAACTACTCCATTGCACACACACCCAACTTTGACTTTTTTTGTCCAAATTCCATCAACATTCTATGGCCTGGTGCACAATTACTCCCCATTATTAGGGATAGAGAGAAAATATGATTGTTTCCATTTAAAGGCAAGTCTACCAGATTTGCACTTTCCAAAACATGCAAACCAAACACAGCCATCCTTCAGTATTTGCACTTATCTGTATTTTCTGACGTAGTTCTCCAACCAACCAGTGTTAACAAAAAAAAAAAATTATTGAGGAAAAGTGTGCATAAAAATGAATACATTGGTAAAAACTACATACAAAAATGTGTTTGTTAGGAGAAATTAGCATTAAAATGCTGAGGAATTTTGGTGAGGATTTTAAAACACACACACACACACTGCTTCAGAAATGTGTAGAACTGAATTTAAGAACGGAAAAATTATTAACTGAGAGAACCAAAATTACTAGATCCGTCCATTCTACTCATTGGGGTCTTTTGGTTCCCCCCCCTTCCTTGGGAATTTTGCCCTGTTTTGTTTATTCGTTTGTGTGTGTGTGTGTGTGTATCATTTTGGCTATATAACCAAATGTACTCTTTGCCTGATCATTACAAATGGAGGAAATTGCAACATGCCTCCACGGCGGTTGCTGTATATTATTTTATTATTATTAATAGATTTATATCCCACCCTTTCTCCCAGTAGGAGCCCAGGGCAGCAGTAACTGAGTAACTGAGTTTAAAAGAACAAACTTCCTCTACCACCTTAAAATTAAGAGAATGGGACAGAACAGAATGGAAACCTTTAGTTAAGTTTTTCTGCACCAGCCTGCAGTTTTTTCCTTAACAGGCTGACTACTGAGATGGGAAAGCTCAGTAGTAGGGTATCTGCCTTGCATGCAGAAGGTCCAAAGTTCAGTGCCTGACCAACCAGGGCTGAGAAAAGGGCTTCTGTCTGCAATCCTGGAGAACCACTGCCCATCAATGTAGACAATCCTGAGCTAGATGAACTGCTGGTCTGACTCGGTACAAGGCAACTTCCTGTGTTCCTATGGGATGTAAGCCCAGCACTCAAATCTCCAATCAGCCCTGAAGCTGACTGAGGTCATCATCTCTCTTAGACCACTTTCACACGTCAGACATTTTAAAACAATACAGAATAGAAGGGTTCGATAGTCCCATGACAGACTGATTTGTTTGCTTATGTCAGGGTAGAGAACCTGCCCTGTTGCTCCCATCACCCATCACTGTTGGCCATGCTGACTGGGGGTGATGGGAGTTGGAATACAACATCTGGAGAGGTCCGGGTTCCACATCCCTTATTTTCACAATAGTTTTGTGCCCTGCTTTTCCTAATCTTTCAGGCTGGCTGACAAATACAAAAGCTGACTTAAGCTTATGAAAATAGCCACAAGAACCTGTACTTAGTTTATGTAGGTGGCAGGGCTGGCAAAATATTGATTGTACCGATTGGGCCCAACCGGGCCCTGTGCTTAGCGGAGGGGCCGGGCTCGTGGGGGAATTGCGCTGAGCTGAGCGGGGAGGCACTGGCGCTCCACTCTGATGCAGAGCCCGTCAACGGGCTGCCCAATGGCACCAAGTGGGGAAGCCCCACCGCCGCCGCTGCTGCCACCACAGCACGGAGCCCCATGGGCAGCCCAGGTGGCCAAAGTGTGGCAAGCGGGACTGGCAGCCCAAAGATGCCCCCCTTGGTGGCGGCTGGCCACCCGCCTTCTCCCAGGCAGCCCTTCTCCTTTCTGCTGGCGATGCCTGGCGGCGGCGGTGGCAGCAACAGCTCATCGTGCTCCTCTCCTCACGATGCGCCCCCGGGCTCCCCTCCAAGTGGGGTGCGCCGTGTGCGGGTGGTGAAGGTGGAGGCGGGCGGGCTGGGCATTAGCATCAAGGGCGGCCACGAGAACCGCATGCCCATCCTCATCTCACGCATCTTCCCAAGGCTGGCGGCCGAGCGCTGCGGCACCATCCGCCTGGGCGATGCCATCCTCTCCATCAATGGCATCGATCTCCGGGACACCATCCACAACCATGCTCTCCCCATTGGGCCCCACGTTTGCAAACACCGGCCCTGGTAGGTGGTGTAACTATCACTTCCATAAGATCCTTTCCCACATCTCCCTGCCTCATCACATTTAAATTAGGATGCCCACATGGGAGGGAATGCTACTTTGTTACTTTCCATGCCAGGATTAACCACCCTGCGGAGAGGGGTAAGGACACCTTACCTAGGAAAGTTAAGGATGCTAAAAGAGGGTGCTTCACCCACATAGGAACACAGGAAGTTGCCTTATATGAGTCAGACCCATTGGTCCATCTAGCTCAGTACTGTCTATGCTGACTGACAGCTGCTCTTCAGGGTTACAGGCAGAGGTTCCTTGCAGCCCAACCTGGAGATGCCATTGGGGATTGAACAAGGAAAACTCTGCATGCAAAGCAGATGCTCTACCACTGAGATATGGCCCTTTCACCTAATGATGTGATGATGTAGCTTTGTTGACCTTAGTAAATGTCAATAAGTGTGAAAATGACTCACACCTGCTTCACCATATTACTATCATTTTAAAGTGTGCATTTCGCAGTCCTGTTTGTTATTGTATATATGCTGTCTACTAACTAAATAAAGCAATAAAGCACATACAGGAAGTGGAAAGAAGGCCAGACCACAAAGGAAGAATACAGGCAGGTAGCATAGAATTGCAGGGATGGCGTCAGGAAGGCTAAAGCTGAAAATGAGGTGAGGTTAGCAAGAGATGCTAAAAGCAACAAAAAAGCTTTCTTTAGGTACGTCCATAGTAAAAGACAGCTACTCAGTGAGGGTGGCAAAATGATAACAGATGACAAAGAAAAGGCAGAAGTGCTCAATTCCTACTTTGGCTCAGTCTACTCCCAAAAAAGGGTCTACGGTAATTGGTTCCATTGCCGTATGGCTCTAACAGTTAGGAAGTTTTTCCTGATGTCCAGTTGAAATCTGGCTTCCTGCAACTTGAGCCCATTATTCCGTGTCCTGCACTCTGGGACGACTGAGAAGAGATCCCGGCCCTACTCCGTGTGGCGACCGTTCATATACTTGAAGAGTGCTATCATATCTCCCCTCAGTCATCTCTTCTCCAGGCTAAACTTGCCCAGTTCTTTCAGTCTTTCCTCATAGGGCTTTGTTTCCAGTCTGCTGATCATCTTTGTTGCCCTCCTCTGAACCCGTTTCAGTTTGTCTGCATCGTTCTTGAAGTGCAGACAATGGAACCAATTACCTAGAGAGGTAGTGGGTTCTCCGACACTGGAAGCATTCAAGAGGCAGCTGGACAGCCATCTGTCGGAAATGCTTTGATTTGGATTCCTTCATTGAGCAGGGGGTTGGACTTGATGGCCTTATAGGCCCCTTCCAACGCTACTATTCTATGATTCTATGATTCTTTTCGTTCTCCCTACTTCCTATACCACAAATATTCTATGGTTGACTAATTCAACTTTAAGATCCTTTATTTAAGTATCCAGTATGTGCTAGGGCAGGGATGGAGAACCTGTGACCCTCCAGAGGTTGCTGAACTACAAATGCCATCACCCCTGACCATAGGCCATGCCAGCTGGGGCTACTGAAAATTAGAGTCCAGTAACATCTGGAGGGCCATAGGTTCTAGGCTCCTAGGCTATGATCCAAATTTCTTGCAAAACCAGCCCTGCACACATAAAAATTAGATATTCTTCCTGTACCCTTTAATTTGAAACAGTTTAGGAGATGACAGCCTCATCACTGAATGGGCTTCCTGGATTGACTTTTGATAACCCTTGTCTCTCACAGTCACTATGATTTCTGAGGTATTGCATGGTCCATGTCACAAGTGATGGATGTCACCTTTTCTCTAATCATGAAGTTTTAGGTTTTAAAACTAGACAGGACTAGTGTATCTTTCTTTGCTCTTTCGATTTTATCTGATATTTGTGTGATTGATGAAAGGGCTGGTAATAACTATTCCAATGTCAGGAAAAATCGCCCTTACGCCAAATTGGCTTTGTGACATCATCACTTAGACAAATCTGGCTCAGTGGCACTCCATCTGGTGTGAGGACAATTTCTTGTGTAATCGATGAAAGGGCTGGTATTAACCAGATATTGAGTGGGTCTGACTGTTCCCAATTCTTGCAGAGATCTACTGGGATAACTAGTTCAGGTAGGTTTTGCTGGTGGGCTCTTGTTGGGTCCATATCAGTTGTTTAGGAGGAGTCTTAGTAAGGAGGAACATGGGTGATGCCACCCCAATTTCAGTGATCCTGGGTAGAGGGAGGTATAGCCATGGGGAGGTGGTGAACTATCATAGAAAATGAAGGCAAGGCTATCTACACCTTGCTCCTCGTTCCCACTCCTCTCATGGACGGTTTCCTCATTGCTCATCTGCTGTGCCCACTGGCCTGTGTGTGTTGTTGTGTAACACCAGATCAGCACTCAATAAGACCACGCTCATCTATGATTTGATTGTGGAGGAAGGTGCCAATTTGGTGTGTATTACCAAGACCGGGGTGGGTGAGCTGGGACGAGTTGATCTGACCAGGTTTGCCCACCTGGATACTCGGTGCAACACCACCACAGGCTGCAAGGATGGGGGGGGGGAGTTACTGTGTTCTACAGAACTTCCATTTCTGTCACCAGGAAACCACTCTGTCTTGGAGCTGGCTGTGAGGGCCTGCACCTGGTGTCTGGCCAAGGAGACAGGAAACTAGGGTTGCTGCTGGTGTACCATCTACCCTGCTGCCTGGAAGCTTCTCTGACCGAGCTGGCAGAGGCCCTCTCGGCTGTGGTATTGGAGGAGCCCAGAATGAGTCCTGGGTTATTTCAATGTCCATGCTGAGGCTGCCTCTAGTTTTCCAGCTCAGGTCTTCATGTCCTCCATGATGACCATGGGGCTGTCTCAAGTTGTCACCGGCCCGACGCATAGGGCAGGGCATACCCTCAACTTGGTTTTTGCTCCAGATAGAGCAATGGATGGTCTGGAGATGGGTGGTGGTGGATGTCACCCCATTGTCATGGTCAGACCACTTTCTGGTGAAGTTTAGACTTACGGCTCTGATCCTTCCTTCTGTCCCTGGAGACTAATGGAACCCACTGGATTCCTGAATGCCCTGGGGGAGTTCCCAGTAGATAGAGCAAGTGACCCTGTTGAAGTCATTGTCACGATGTGGAAGAGCGAGGCCCAACGGGCTCTTGACACAGTTGGCCCTGAGCACACCCTCCGGCCTTGTGGAGCCCAGTTTCCACCTTGGTACACCAGTGAGCTAAGGGCAATGAAACAGCCTGGATGATGGCTAGAGCACAAGTGGTGAAAGACGTGCTGTGAGGCTGATCAGGAATGAGTAAAACATCATAACCATGTCTACTGTGTGGCGGTGAGGGTGACGAAGAAGGTCTATTTCTCTGCCACCATCACAACCTCAAATACCCATCCAGTGCAGCTTTTCCGTATTGTCAGGGGTTTGTTGACATCAACTCCAGGAAATGGAGTTTTACACCATTCAGGGGCCCACTGTGAATTGCTTTCAAGGCACTTTGAGGGTAAAGATGCTCGCCTTCATAGCAATCTTGATGCCCTATCCACATCTACTGTAGTCCCCAGTGGGGTGTCCAGTGCAACATCTGCTGCAAGTTCTTGGGAATGATTTCAGTTGATGCTGCCTGATGACTTGGACAAGGTGCTTGCGATGATGTGACCAACAACGTATCTTCTTGGCCCTTGCCCTTCTTGGCTTATTAAAACTTGCCGAGGGGGATTGACCGAGTGGATCCAGGATGTGGTCAATGCATAGTTGCAGAAAGGAGTGGTTCCAGCCACCCTGAAAGAGGCAGTGATCCAACTGCTCCTGAAAAAGCCCATCCTGGACTCATTAGTGCCAGCTCTTCACTGAGACAGCAGTGTCGGTGGGGGTGCAGGCAGGGCTGGAGATTCCTTGGTAATTGCCAGGCCGTAAGTCCTCAGCCGGCAGCTTGGCTATAAATCTGCCAGGCTAGCAAGGAGGAAGCAAGATAAGGGCAGAGGCCATTCAAAGTTTATGTGCCAAGCCAGAAATCCAGAAGAGACGTCAGTGAAGGTCCGGGTCTAGTTTGCCAAGAGATCAGTCCAAGTCAAGGTTCAGGGGACAGGAAGACACACAGTGGTCACGCCTGACGTTGTAGTCAGCAACGCGCTGAAGCCAAGGTTTGTCTTTTATGGAGCAGGTTTGTCAGCAGGTGTGAGCCCTCAGCGTTTTGGCCTTAAGTGGACAGGCCTGCCCCTCTTCTGCCTGACCTTCTGCTGTCTACGTTCTGCAGGTGAGGGGGGAGTATCCTGTTCACTGGCTGCGTCTGGCTGAAGGGCTTCAGCTGTGTCTGGGGTGCTCTGCAGCTGAGGGGGAGAAGGAGCTGGGTTCTCAGGAGTTTCCTGCAGGAAGAAGAAACCATCGCCCCAAGGGAAGGAGAGGCTGTGCTGCTGCTGCCGCTGCTGCCGTGGGACCACCACCTCCACCACCCTTCCCAGAGGGACTTCTGCCTGGCAGGACCAGGCCCCAGGTACCCAGCCAGCCAGGACTGATTCTTACCACCTGTCCCTCTTTGGAGGGATACATAAGCCGGCTGGCTGAGGTGGCCTGGGAGACCCAGTGCCTGCAGGAAGAAGAAACCATCGCCCTAAGGGAAGGAGAGGCGGCTGCTCTTGCGGCTGCTCTTGCGGCTGCTCTTGCGGCTGCTCTTGCGGCTGCTCTTGCGGCTGCTCTTGCGGCTGCTCTTGCGGCTGCTCTTGCGGCTGCTTTCTTTTCTTTTTCTTTTTTTTTCTTTTACTTTTTGTTGGTGTGTTGATGCAATTTGAGATGAATGGGTGCCTGATTATATGAATGTATGTCTGAGTGAGTGTGTATGTTTATATGCTGTATATTGTTGTATATTTTAGTTGTATTATGTGCTTCAGAGAGAGTTTTATCCATCAGGCGGGGAGACTTGAGGGGGCCCCAATTACTGTAGTGACGGGCAAAGGAAGGTATGGCGCTGTGAGAAGGACGTGCCAGGTAAGGGGAACGCGGTCCAGACATGTTGTGGCTGTGCCTTGTTCCGGTCCTTCCCACACCCGCAAGGTCGTTGGTAGTCCTATCAGCCAACTCTCAGAGATCCAGTTGCTGTTATTAAATGCCAGATCGGTATATAATAAAACCTCCCTCGTCCACGATTTGATTGTGGATGAGGCAGCCGATCTGGCATGTATAACCGAGACCTGGGTGGGTGAGCAGGGAGGAGTTGGTCTCTCTCAGCTCTGCCCACTGGGGTACTTGGTTCAGCATCATGGTAGATCTGAGGGTCGGGGAGGTGGGGTCGCTGTCGTCTATAAGAGTTCCATCTCACTCACCAAGCACCATGTTCATTCAGTTACTGGCCTGGAGTGTTTGCACCTTGTGTTGGGCCAGAGGGACAGGCTGGGAATCCTTTTGGTGTACCGCCCACCTTGCTGCCCAATGGCTTCCCTAACTGAGCTGGCGGAAGTGGTCTCGGATATATTGTTGAGGTCCCCCAGACTAATAGTACTGGGGGATTTCAACATTCATGCCGAGACCACTTTGTCTGGCGCGGCTCAGGACTTCATGGCTTCCATGACAGCCATGGGGCTGTCTCAATATGTTAGTGGTCCAACACATGTATCGGGGCACACTCTAGACCTTGTTTTTGCTACTGAGCATGGGGAAAGTGATCTGGATGTGGGGAGTTTTACAACACTCCCTTTGTCATGGACAGACCACTGCTTGCTGAAGTTTAGACTTTCAGTAACCTCTTCCCTCTGCAAGGGTGGGGGACCTATTAAAATGGTCCGCCCCCGGAGACTAATGGATCCTGAAGGTTTTCAAAGGGCTCTGGGGGATTTTCTGGCTGATAGGACTGGTGCTCCTGCTGAAGCCCTGGTCGCTCTGTGGAATACGGAGATGACCCGGGCTGTAAACACGATCGCTCCTGCACGCCCTCTCCTGTGTAGAGCTCATACAGCTCCATGGTATACTCCGGAGCTGAGAGCGATGAAGCAAGATAGGAGGAGGCTTGAGCGGAAATGGAGACGAACTCCCGACGGATACAATTATGCGCTGGTTAGTGCTTCGACTAAGCTCTATGTAGGAGCAGTGAAGGCAGCTAAAAAACATCATTTTGCTGCCACTATTAAATCATCTCTTTGCCGCCCAGCGGAGCTCTTTCGAGTTGTCCGGGGACTTCTCCATTCAAACCCTCCGGACACGGTGGAATCATCGGAGGCCCGCTGTAATCAGTTTGCTGATCACTTCCAGAATAAGATCTCATGTATCCGCCAGGACCTAGACTCTCAAGTTATAGCAGTAGATCCTAGTGAGATGTCCGGAGCACAGTCTTGTCCTGTTTTGTTGGATGAGCTTCAGTTGGTTCAACTCGAGGACGTGGACAAGGTGCTTGGACAGGTACGTGCAACCACTTCGGTACTGGATCCTTGCCCCTCCTGGCTGATAAAAACTAGTAGGAATGGAACAGGTAGCTGGGCCAAGGAAGTGATAAATGCCTCTTTACGAGAGGGAGTGGTCCTGGGCTGTCTGAAAGAGGCAGTGGTGAGACCACTCCTGAAAAAGCCTTCCTTGGACCCAGATAATTTTAACAGCTACAGGCCAGTGGCGAATGTTCCATTCCTGGGCAAGGTCTTGGAACGGGTGGTTGCTGGCCAGCTCCAGGCGCTATTGGATGAAACTGATTATCTAGATCCATTTCAATCGGGTTTTAGGCCCGGTTTTGGCACTGAGACAGCCTTGGTCGCCCTGTACAATGACCTACATCGGGAAAGAGACAGAGGGAGTGTAACTCTGTTGATTCTCCTTGATCTCTCAGCGGCTTTTGATACCATCGACCATGGTATCCTTCTGGAGAGGCTCGCGGAGTTGGGAGTTGGAGGTACTGCTTGGCAGTGGTTCCGCTCCTACTTGGCGGGTCGTCTCCAGAAGGTAGTGCTTGGGGAACATTGCTCGACACCGTGGGCTCTCCAATATGGGGTCCCGCAGGGGTCAGTTTTGTCCCCCCTGCTTTTTAATATCTACATGAAGCCGTTGGGAGAGGTCATCAGGAGTTTTGGAGTGCATTGTCATCAGTATGCTGATGACACGCAGCTCTACTTCTCCTTTTCATCTTCTTCAGGTGAGGCTGTCAATTTGCTGAACCGTTGCCTGGCCGCGACAATGGACTGGATGAGAGTTAACAAACTGAAGCTCAATCCAGACAAGACTGAGATGCTGTTGGTGGACGGGTTCTCTGATCGGATGGTGGATATATACCCTGTCCTGGACGGGGTTACACTCCCCCTAAAGGACCGGGTTCGTAGTCTGGGAGTCTTTTTAGACTCTTCCCTCTCACTTGAGGCTCAAGTAGCCTCGGTGGTTAGGAATGCGTTTTACCAACTTTGGTTGGTAGCCCAGCTACGTCCCTATTTGAGTAAAGAGGACCTTACATCAGTGGTACATGCTCTGGTAACCTCACGTTTGGATTACTGTAATGCGCTTTACGTAGGGCTATCTTTGAAGACAGTTCGGAAGCTACAACAAGTGCAAAATGCGGCGGCCAGATTGCTGACAAGGACCAAGCGGTCCGAGCATATAACACCTGTTCTGGCCAGCTTGCACTGGTTGCCAATATGTTTCCGGGCTAGATTCAAAGTGTTGGTATTAACCTATAAAGCCTTATACGGTGCGGGACCACGATACCTTGCGGAACGCCTCTTCCAATATGAACCGGCCCGTGCACTACGTTCTGCTACGAAGGCCCTCCTCCGGGTTCCAACTCACAGGGAGGCCCGGAGGGTGATGACAAGATCTAGGGCCTTCTCAGTGGTGGCCCCCGAACTATGGAACAGTCTCCCTGAGGAAGTACACCTGGCGCCGACTCTGCTCTTCTTCCGGCGCCAGGTCAAAACCTTCCTATTCTCTGAAGCATTTTAAGTTACACTGATTTACTTTTAAAAATGTTTATTGTATTGGATTGTTGATTGTATTTTAGTATTATTTTGTTATTCATTGTATTTTTATGCTATTTTATGTTCACCGCCCAGAGAGCTATTGCTAGTCGGGCGGTATATAAATTTAATAAATAAATAAATAAATAAATTTCTCCTTCTGGGTCTGCTGCTGTTACTCCCGAGTCATCCTTGTCTGATGAGTACTCTGATGGGGCCATGACAATTGGTTTGTGACAACTACTGCCCGGTTGCATATAGGGAAGGTGATTGAGAGGGTTGTGGCGCAGCAACTGAAAGTACTCTTGGATGAAACAGGTTATCTTGACCCATTCCAGTCTGGGTTCAGGCCTGGTTATGGAACTGAATCAGCCTTGTTTGCCCTGATGGATGACCTTCATCGGGAGAAGGACCCTGTTATTTTTACTTGATCTCTCAGCAGCTTTTGATACCATTGACCATGGTATCTTCTGGGATGACTTGGTGAGATGGGTATTGGAGGCACTGTTTTACAGTGGTTCTGATCCTATCTCCAGGGTCGTTTTCACAGAATAGCATTGGGCAATTGTCTTTCGGCCCCCTGGCAGTTGTGCTGTGTCCCCCATGCTGTTTAACAGCTATATGAAGCCCTTAGAAACAGTCATCAGGAGAATTGGGGCAAGGTGTCAGCAGTATGCTGATGATACCCAGCTCTATTTCTCCGTAACATCTGAATCAGGAGAGGCCATGCAAGCCCTGGACCGCTGCCTGGACTCAGTGGTGGGCTGGATGAGGGCCAATAAACTGAGTCTGAATCCCAGCAAGACGGAGGCGCTGTGGGTTGGTGGTTCCCGAGTTTGGATAATTGGTGAATTGCCTGCTTTGGATGGGCTTGTACTCCCTCTGAAAGAGACGGTCCATAGTCTGGGGGTGCTCTTGGATCCATCTTTGTCACTGGAGGCCCAGTGTCAGTGTCTGCCAGCTGCACTGAGGTGATATATGGTGCTGCAAAACAATTAGCTGGCAGTTTGCCAATGCAGGAGCTTGGTTGTAAAGTAGATAAGCAAAACCTTCCACTTTCAACAAACATTTTGAGTAGAGACCTTATCCCAGTCTGTGTCTGTGTTGGAATTGTTTTTTATTATGTTTTTAAATCTTTTTTTTAAAAAAAAATGTTTTTAAAGCTTTTTTAAAAAAATGTTTTTAACAATGTTTTGTTTTAATATATTTTAAAGTCTGTTTTATGATGTTTTTAAGTGTTTTCAGTGCTTTTGTTTGTCGCCCTGGGCTCCTACTGGGAGGAAGGGCAGGATAGATATAGATATAAATAAATAAATAACCAACCAACCATTCCAGTGTAATGGCAGGAAGCAGTGACATTATTATACAGTTAAATCTGGTTGGCTACCATTGCTTTGGTATCGTGGAATCATCAACTGAGTACATGATCCCTGATTGACCGGGATCATGCACTCAGTGTGAAGAACTCCCTGTTTTTCATTTTTTTAAAAATAGAACTGAATTGAAACACATGGCAATAGCAAACAGCTCTTGCAAAACAGCAAAAAATATGAACATATTTATGGATCATATATATATTTATGAGGAGAAGTTACGGAAACATTTCAGTTCATACAAAAGCACTATTTTCACATTTAAAACATATGCACATTGCTTTGCAAATGCCAGTCACATAGGTTAAGGAGCATATGCTAAAGCTTGCCTATTGATGGCATATGACACCAATACACTTGTCCTGGATTTCTGAGGATGTTTCTTCATTGTGTTGGTGTGGCTGTAAACACAGGGGCACTTTTTCCCATAATTAGTTGACCTGTCCAAGGGTTGAGCAATTCTGTACCGAAGTCTTTACTGAGAGTCAAAAAATAATTCTTCAGTCCCTGCATAGAACACCTCAATTGGCATTGCTCAATCTATTTACAGACAATAACATGGATTCGGTTCTGGCACCTACTTGTGGCAGCACGATTAACAATTGCCATGCATTGGGAAGACATGCAGGGGACTAACAGCTTATTGATACCAAAAAGTATGGCAGATCGCAATAGCTAGAAAGATTACACAAAAGCTGAGCGTTTGTCAAGGCCAAATGAACAAAAATTATTTTATTGGGGAATGGTTTGAATTTATCACATACGTTAATAAGACAAATAATACTGTAAAGCCTCCAGACCAACTTCTTCATGACGGAACTCATGATGGAGGTGCTATCGACTCATGCTACACACGGGCGCACACATGCACATACACACAGCATATAGTTAAGATGTTTTAAATGTATAGCTAAAGAAATATAAAGTATGGATGTGACAAACATAGATCTCATATGGGTTACAGACAGATATCATATGGGTTTGATTGGGAGCCAGGATTGGCTGTGGCTCCTTGTTGTTCAGTGTACGCTCAGCAGCAAACCTAGTTTCCCTCCTATATCACGCACACCAACGGCCCTCAGCAGCAGAGATCCTTAGAATTCTACTGAATATTTTAACGCCATTTGTGAGACTTCCTCAAAGCAGCTCACATATGGTTCCCTGGGGGTCTCCTTTCCAGGCAGCTGACAGGTCCAGACTTGCGTAGCAACAGCAGTAGAATTACTTCGTCAGCCTTCAGACCACTGCCAGATCCCTCACTAATAAGCTCTATAGACATTTTGCTGCCTTGAGTAGACTGTGTCCAGAAAGGTTGCTTATAAATATTTAATTGCATTAAAATAAACTTTAAATGTGTAGAGTGCTGGACAATCCTGACACACAACCCGGTGAGGTAGGTCACCCTTGCTCCAGTTTTACCAGTGGGAAGCTGAGGAACAGTGAGCTATCCAAAGCTACTGAGCAAACCTGTGGCTGAGGTGGGATTTGAACTCAGGTCACCGGAGTCCAAGTCCAATACACAATAGGCAGGATAAGCAACTGGTGACCTGGATGTTCTGTCCACCACCCTAAGTGTTTTCTGTCTCACCCCCCCCGCCATATTGGCCACTTCCCCTTATTATGTACTCAGTGACCCAAGATGAAGGCAAAGTTGAGTGACCAGCTGAAGTACATAAGAAGAGGCATTTGACATTGTGTGGCTGGAGTCCATCCTGATAGAAGAGATTAAAATGACCATGCATATGTACTTGCGTTAGCCTTAGTGGCCAGACAAAATCTGGCCACACACTGCCCCCGAACTCCACAAAGGAAGGGGGAAGGTCGTGTTTGATGTCACAGGGCAACTTTGGGGAGGAATCTCTGTCCTCTTCCTGAGCTCTAAACTGGAAAGAATTGGGGGGGAGAGATAGGGCTCATACCTGTTGTGCTGAGTCTCAGAAAGCAGCAAGAAAGTGT
This sequence comes from Rhineura floridana, assembly GCF_030035675.1. Lineage (NCBI taxonomy): Eukaryota > Metazoa > Chordata > Lepidosauria > Squamata > Rhineuridae > Rhineura > Rhineura floridana. Next base: position 19,980,510 of record NC_084496.1, read on the forward strand.
CACTGTTTTCCAAAGGCCTCAAAGGCTCAGTACACACTGTCAGGGAGAGTCCACACTCTTTCCCTAACAAGTGTATTCACCAGACTAAAACAAGAGAAAAAAACTCTTGTCAGTGGTGAACTGGGCAGTGCATTTGAGGACCTTTCAGTATACCTGCAAAATAACACTCAGCACTAATTCACAGCACTGAGGGCCCCTTTTTAAAGCATTAGTGGCTGCAGCATATCAAATCCTGGTATATGCTCTCCCCACAAGCTGGCCAGTCCAGTCGCTGCCACTTTTCTCTTCTCCTCCTCCTCCTCATGGGAAATGAAGTGCCCTGCAACTGATTGCCTGAGATCAGAGGAGGTAGTGTTGTGGAGTGCTTTATCTCCAAATGGCAGGCGGTGGGCGGGGAGGGGAGGAGGAGGTGGTAGCAGTAGTAACCACAGGCAAGAAGGAAGAGGCATTAGTGTCACTCATGTAAGGCAACCGATTGTACAGCACCTCATTTCCCAACAGGAGGAATAGGTAGTGGCAGTGATTAGTCCAGTCAATTCTATACTACTGTACGATTTACTGGTACTCTACAACCAGAAGTACATTTTTTTAAAAGCTTACAGTGCTCTGAATGCACTTTGAGCATATTATATTATATCTCACCCACCCTGCAAATGCTATATTAGGCTGCATTAACAGAAGTATAGTTTCCAAATCGCGTGAAGTATTAGTTCCCCTCTATTCAGCCCTGGTTAGGCCTCATCTTGAATACTGCGTCCAGTTCTGGTCTTCGCACTTCAAGAAGGATGCAGACAAACTGGAACGGGTTCAGAGGAGGGCAACTAGGATGATCAGGGGACTAGAAACAAAGCCCTATGAGGAGAGACTGAAAGAACTGGGCATGTTTAGCCTGGAGAAGAGAAGACTGAGGGGAGATACGATAGCACTCTTCAAGTACATGAAAGGTTGCCACATAGAGGAGGGCCAGGATCTCTTCTTGATCGTCCCAGAGTGCAGGACACGGATTAATGGGCTCAAGTTGCAGGAAGCCAGATTTCGACTGGACATCAGGAAAAACTTCCTAACTATTAGAGCCATACGACAATGGAACCAATTACCTAGAGAGGTAGTGGGCTCTCCGACACTGGAGGCATTCAAGAGGCAGCTGGACAGCCATCTGTCGGGAATGCTTTGATTTGGATTCCTGCATTGAGCAGGGGGTTGGACTTGATGGCCTTATAGGCCCCTTCCAACTCTACTGTTCTATGATTCTATGATCCTCCCAATGGAGCCCAGGGTGGCAAACAACAAGCAATAAACAATAAAACATCTTAAAAAGTAATTCCAACACAGATGCATCCTGGGAAAGATCTCTACTTAAAAGGCTTGTTGGAAGAGGAAGGTCTTCAGCAGATGCTGAAAAGACAACAGAGATGGCACCTGTCTGATATTTAATAGGAGGGAATGCCAAAGGGTAGGTGCTACAGCATTAAAGGTCCAATCGCAATGTTGCACAGAATGGACCTCTTGATAAGACAATATCTGCAGGAGGCCCTCCCCTGTAAAGCACATCGCTATGCACCCAAAGAGTCCTTTGTCTGCATCTCAGAGTGAGTGACTAAGAAGCAAATACGTGACGACTCTGAACCTACAGATGCTTGTACCAGAGAGGAGAGGGTTAAGGAGTTCTCTGTTCTTCTCCTGGCTTCAGCCCTTGCCAGATACACAGTCTGGCACGTTTTAAAAAAAGTTCCTGATCAGGGTTCTATGTCTAAAGAACTATCTCCTTGAATGGCAGGGGATAAAACTTTCAGACATCTGGGTTTATAGAGCCAGCAAGAAATCTCATATCTGCTTGATGAAAGCCTTCCTTTTGTGAGTGCTCCCAATCCCACAATTTAGCCCTTCAGATCAAGCTCTGAAAAGCAAAATGAGATTTTTGAAGATGAAACTACCAGCCTGAGGCTCCCACTCGTTCTCTGAGGGAGGACACGAGTTACACGTAAACTAACCTTGGTGATTACTGAAAATAGTCTGCTCGGCTTTCATGCAGCCCCTCGGGTGCATTCCATCGTGATAGCCTTCCATCTCGATCATCTTGTGGTAAGAGTGTTGCCTACAGGTGCGGTTAATATGGGTTCTAAACCTAAAGTAATTTGTTTGCATATGATACCCCATTAACCAACATCATATGGACAAATAAGTTTGGCTCACGACTGCGCTGTGTGGAAAAAATTACTTCTAAAAGGTTTAGTCAGCCCTGAAAAGCTTCTCATTTTGGATGAGAACTTCTCATGGGAGCTGGGTGGACATACGTTGGGAAGAGTATTGCTATGAGAGTTCCTATGAGGAAAGGTTGCAGCATTTGGAACTTTTTAGTTTAGAGAAAAGGAAAATAAGAGGCGAGATTATAGAAGTATATATAATTGTGCAGGACAGACCCTCTCTCATAACACCAGAACTCATGACATCCAATGAAGCTTAATATTGGAGGATTCAGGAAAGACAAAATAAAGTACTTCTTAACATAGAGCATAAACTATGGAGTTCACTCCCACAGGAATCTCAATGGCAATTTTATTAATGTTTTATAATTGTACTATATATATATATATATTTCCACACTTGCTCATATTTTAATTGTGATTTTATTTGTTGTACACCGCCCTGAGAGCTTTCTGCTATAGGGCGGTCTAGAAATGTAATTAAATAAATAAAAATAAATAAATAATCAGTGATTGCCACCAACTTGGATGGGTTTAAAAGAGGATTAGACAAATTCATGGAGGATAAGGCTATCAGTGGCTACTAGACATGTTGGCTATGCTCTTCTGCCATGGTCAAAACACAACCATCTTTCAAAATTTGCACTACTTTCAATTTTGCAATGCAGTTCTCAGCCAAATCATGTGTACAAAAATGTATATACCAGGGTAAAGAGTACAAAAAAGTGCATACATTAGGGAAATAACATAGAAAAATGCATTATATTACAGGAAAATTGCTTTGCAAAAATGTGTACGTTAGGAGAAATTTGCACGAAAACAGTGACAAATTTTCATGAGGACTTTTTCTTTTAAAAAATTGCAAACTGATGTGGCAATGTAGAGAACAGAAGACTAGAAAAATGAGAAAGAACAAAATGGACATATTCACCCATCCCTACCTGTTGCATCTGTATACAGGCGGGCCTTGCTTATACGGCAGGTTCCGTTCCAGATTGCCACCGTAGAGCAGAAATCGCCGTAAAGCGGAACCCATTGAGTATAATGGGGTGCGTTGTGCGAAAATGCCGCAAAAGCGCAAAAACGGCTTTAAAATGGGGAATTTCCCCTAACTGAAAGCCACCGCATTAGCGGAACGCCGGAATGTGAAGTGCCGGTAAGCGGGGCCCTTCTGTAGATGGAAGAGAGAGTACTGTAAGATTTCTTGGACTGAAGAAATATGACGAGAAGCTGGAAGTCGTGCTGAAGAACAAACTCCACAACAAGGAATGATACATCCAGACCCTCTCTTGCTTCCAAAGTGACTTTTATATGAATTCCATCCCACCTGCCTTTTATTCATTCACTTAAGCTTGATTTTAAGTTTGCTTCTGATGTAGTGAATGCATCCCTAAAGTAAAACAAAATGTCATATAGTGACTTTTTCACAGACGATTCTCTCCCTCCCCAAATGTGGTGATGGATGGTATTTACCACATCAGGAAGTCTAATATTTCAGCTTTTGCCATGTGCTCATAGGCTTAAGAAATATCCACTTAGTTGAAACTGATGTTGTAAAGGAGCCCTTCTCAATCTGGTGCCCTCCAGCTGTTTCAGACTATAACTCCCACCAGCCCCCACCATTCCTTAAAGTTTACTAGGGCTTCTTCAGTGAAAAGATCATTTATTTATATGCTTACATTTATATCTTGTCTTTATTCTGCTGTGGAACCTAAGGCAGCATGTTATTATAAATGTTGTTATTTATTGGATTTATTAGTTGCTTGTTACCCAAAGGTCTTCAAGCAACTTACAACGTTGTTAAAAACCAAAGTAAATATACCATACCATAAAAACAAAATAATAAAACAACAACAAACAAAACAATCACCCCCATACAGCCACAGAAAGGTTTGGCAACACACTGATATAAACATCAAGTCAGTCTATCAAATGCTTAGGAAAAAAGGTAAGTCTCCGCCTAGCGTCGACAAGATGTCAATGAAGGCGCCAGGCGGACCTCACAGGGGAGCATATTCTAGAGATGGGAAGCCACAACTGAAAAGGCCCTCTCCCGTGTCATCACCCTCTGAGTCTTCCTCAGAGGGGGCACCTGGAGAGGGGCCTCAGAAGAAGATCTAAGGGTTTGGATAGGTTCCCAGGCATTCTCCCATCCATGCAATGACCAGACCCAAACCTGCTTAGCTTCAGCAAGGTGGTGGCTTCATGTGCCTTCAGACCATTTTTGTGGCCAACAACCCCCACCAAAACACAGCTTGCCTACTGCTAGCTACATTTTTTTCTTCTGCAATGTGTGGCCACAGGGGAGTGTTGAGTGAGTGTCTGGGGAATGTGCTTTCCAGCGAGGTCCATCTAGCACTTTCACTGACATCTTTTTGGCACCAGGTAAAGACTTTTTCCCAGGCATTGGATAGACTGAGATGATGCTGTTTTGTTATCAGTATGCTGCCAAAGCTTCCTGTGGCTGTTTCAGTAGTGGTGCTGGTGGTTTTATTGTTTTGTTTTTAGATCTATTTATTTTTGTTTTTCACAATATTGCAAATCACTTGGAGACCTTCAGGTAACAAGTGACTAACAAATCAGCATCAGCATCAGCATTGCATATGAATGCAAAGCGTAACAGTCCCTCACCCCCAGGACTCTGCTTGACTGAGTGTGCACTCTGTAACAATCCTCTGCAACATGCAGTAACTCCTCAGCAGACAAGCCAACATGGAAATGGCTCCCTAAAAATTGCAAGTTTGAAAACCACTGTGTTAATAGCTTTTAGTATTAATGTGATCTGTTGGCTTTCCTAGGGATGGATAAATCTGTCACTTTCAGTTTCTCTGTTTTTCAGTTTCCCAATCTTGAAGTCAGTTTGCTCCATTTCCCCATCAGTTTACAAATGCTTTTTTAAAGGTCCACGTGAACATTTGTATGTACTGTCAGGCACTTTTCTTTTAACATATGCATCATTGTATTCAATCTTGCCTAACCATATGCACTTTTTCCAAGCAATTTTCCCTAACAGAATGCATTTTATATCCTATTTTAACTAATATATGCATGATATGCTTGGAGAATTGCATCCCAAAATTGGGAGATATGAGAATTTCAAAGGGCAGCTGCATTTCAGTTTGTGTATTGGTTTGAGAAGTGCAAATGAAACAGGTTCACATTAGAATGCAAGCCCAATGAATTTCTCCCCCCCCCATGCCTAGACTATCTTTAAACTCTGGATGATAAATATAATATCCTCCATTAAGTATCATGTCCTCCTGATCTCTCCTGCATTCAGCTCCAAGGCAAGCCTGGCAGCCTAAAATCTAACCATGTGATCACATCAGAAGAATCCAAATAAAGATAGCTTGATCAAGATCTGAAAGTAAGCAATAAAGTTCTGCAAGGTGAGAGGTTAATTCACACTTACATCCACTTCTCCTTGATCAATCACATAAAAGTTGTCTCCTTCATCTCCTGCAAGGAAACAAACACAAGCTTTTAATGGTTTTCAAAAACCATTTCTAAAATGCATAGAATATACTTCTGCACAGACTCATGGACCTGTACAAGATTTTCCATTTCCAGTGAGTGTTATTTCAAAATAGCCTCCTTGTTTATTCATGATAAACATGATAAACATTCATGATAAACAGGACATTGCTGGAAATTAAAACATTTCTGCATGTTATTTTATTGCCATTTGCCATCTAAGTACACGATATGATGAACTGCCAAACATCTTCATTAGCACATCTTCAATTTTATCTTATTAAGACTTTTTCTGGCCAGGATACTCATGCAACTTTTTCAAGCAGACTAAGGGAAGACTAAGGGCAGTACTACAAGTTACACCTCCACCTTCAAAGCACATCTGCCACTTCTCTTCTACAGTGTGCTTCTGGGAGGGTGCTACTTCCAACAAAGAAGTGGCTGGCTGGATGGCAGGTAGGCAAGACACTAACCCTGCTGTTACCCATCAATCCCACCCCTGCCCCAACTCATCTCCCCACACTTTTCCAACAGCATTCATCCAGCATTGCCGATGGCTGAGGCTGATGGGAGTTATGGTTCAACAACATCTGGAGGCACACCTGTTGGGAAAGGCTGGTCTAGGTTCTAGGACCAGGAATGGGAGACTTTTGGTCCTCAACAAGATACTGGACTAGATGGGCCACTGGCCTGATCCAGCAGGCTCTTCTTATGTTCTGAACACGTTATTGGGCTTTGACTCCCATCAACTCCATCCATTATAGCCAATGGTCAGGGATGATGGCAGCGGTAGTTCAGCAACATCTGGAGGGCAACAAGTTTCCCAGCTCTGGTCTAGACCCATGCTTGTGTAACCTCTATTGATTATTGGTTTGGCCAGTGGATGGGGAAATCTTAAGGAAGGGGCTGTACTTACGAGTGTTAGTTCAGAAAGAGATGGAGAGGAAAGAAGCTGTTAATACCACGCAGCAAGAATTAGACCCTTGTCACCTTGAATTAGGTAATGGTATTTTAATTTATGTGTATAGGCAGGAATGGAAAAGTAAATTCCTTTTAGTGGCTGTATGTATTTGTATCTATCTTATAGTTTATTTGGGGCTTTAAGGGTTTTATCTGTGGGAACCACTGATCTTCCTATCTTGGACTTTTCTGCAAGCAACTCCTGTACTGGTGCCTTGTTGGATGCATGGAACTCTGGGAATTGTGCATATGTGTTATATTCTGTTGGAATATGCTGTATTGTTGTTGCTATTTTTGCTACCTGATTTAAACTTGCAAATTGTTACAAAATTGTAATTGTGTTTGTGTTATTCATTTATACAGTAGCCCCATAGATTCGTACAGTTGCAATGGGAAACAGGTCAGGAACCCCTGATGGGTGGTGGTAAATGGCTCAAGGAGACATTGAGATAAGAGCAACAGCTGTGGGCAGGTCTAGGTTTCCAGTTATCCATTGGAAATCTCACCCTTCCAGCTCCCCGCTTTGTAGAAGCGAAGCAGTGGTTGAGCGCCTTATATTTTCAAGGGAATCAGAACCTGTCCCCCTACATGTGGATATTCAAGTGCATTTCACACCAGATATATGCAGGGTTGGAATGCTTACCCTGTTGTATGACAGTCTCTCCAGCAATGTGTGTGACAGGGAACATGGCATCAAATATGTCACTGCAAAACAAAGAGAAAGAGAGAAGACATATTAGGCATCTTTGTCTGGCTCACTAGACAAAAGCCCTCAATTCCCCATGGTATGTGGATTTCTTATATTCAGCATATAAAGAAGATGAAATGTTGTGAAGGTTGCTTATTTGCAACACTTGTCTTTTTTTAAAAAATCACACACACACACACATATATGCAGTATTCAGAATGAAATGTAACAATGATGAGAGTGCCTAAATAAAAATAGCAAAAGCAAAACAATAAGCTAGACAATTAACATAAGTACTAACACATAAATACATAAAGTTTGAAGTTGAACAAAACAATATTTGAATAATTAGGTAAAAGCTTGGATGAAAATAACAAACACATGATTGTAGGTAATAGAAGGAAGATATTGATTAACCCTTTTGTTTATTTATGTCTGTAAAATAAAAACACTGAGTTAAAAAATGGTAATAAAAACCTTTCCCATGATTAATATAGCAAGCCAGCCCTCTTGATTTTTTCCCCCCAATGGCCTTTAGAGTTGAATTGTGCACCCCTGATGTAGAACACATTCCTGACCATGCCACATGAGTAAGAAGAACAAAGGGATTAAAAAAAAAAAAGATTCACCCAAATAGCTGGGAGGTCAGCAACTAACCTGTGGCAAATTTTCACTCCCGTATATGGAAACTACACATTGCAAAATCCCATTATTAGTTTATTTCCTGCCCAGCAGTTCCAAAATTCACTCAGGCTTGGATCTAGGAAACACCCGGTCATAAAATTAAAACTAAAGCATTATTGTTACTCCTGAAGAGTTATCATTTCATTGGAGAACCTCCATTTGATTAACAGACACACACAAGCGAGATTTGAATAGGGGAGCAGGTAGTAGGCTCAAGGTTGGCCCCTGCTAGGGCAGTTGAGTGACTGAGTTCGGTTATATGCCAACTTTCCACAGCAAGCTGTGTTCTATGTGGCTTACAACAAACATTCCAAATGCAAAGTGTTAGGGGACGGGAGAAGTCAGTGTACAGAAGATAACAATGACTCCAAATAGGCCCAAAACCAACAATTTAACAAACATAAAATAAATTCAATTTTATAAAAGAAATAATCTAGATTTAAACACATAAGTACAAAGCAAAACGCTAACAAACAATAGTGCTCCATGTGCTCATCCTGCTTTTCTCGCAGGAGCTCAGCGGCCTGGCTGAAGTACAGTTCAGAGGCGAGGGGTCCTCTCACCATGCTGGATGGCCTACAGTTGGCTCTCTCTTCTCTCATCCAGAGAAGACCAACAACAGCAAAAAAGGGAGATGTTGGGGAGGGTCATGATTTTAAATCCTCTTCCCAAGCCTCTGGGAAATTCCAGCTGCTAGTGCAGGTGTTACCACAGTTGCTGTGGGGCCGATGCTTCTGCAGAGGTGGCCAAGAAGCCTCTGAAACTGGAGGGCTCCATTGCATCCAGGTCCCATTCCAGATGTGGCCAATAAAGATATGAAAGGTTGAGGCAGATCTTGCTTATAAAACTCTCTAAACCAACCAGAGAGTACAGTGCAATTTCATGGCGGATAAGAGCTATCACTGGCTAATAGTCATGATGACTATAAATCATCTCCGGGATCAGATGCAATATGCCTCTAAATGCTGGGAACATGAGTGGGAGAGGACTGTTGCATTCCTGCCCTGCTTGTGGGCCACCCACAGGTGTCTAGTTAGCCACTGTGTCTTTATTTCCTTTCTATATGGGGCTAATGAAATAAGGAACCCTTGAGATGCGCACATGCTCAAAGGCACCATGATCCTTATTTCAAAATGCCTCTCTGAGCCACTATGTGCCTTTTAACACCTGAGATGTATCTTTTAAGGACCCGCCCTACTCGTGTGAATGTATTTTACATTTTTGTAACCCTCATTGAGACTAATGATATATTATAATAATAATCAGTCGCAGTCGCAGTCGCAGTCGCAGTCGTTATGTCCCATCTGCCCTAAATTTTAAAAGAAGTATTATATCACTTTAAGCAGTCATGGCTTCCCCCAAAGAACGAGTAGCAGGAGTGGATGGCATCCAACGAAGCGGGGGGGGGGGGAACCAGGATGCCAGAAGGAAAAAACGTAGATGATGAAGTTCCAAATGGATTTATTAAAAATAGTAAAGAAAATATGCCCAACGAGTTTTGGCCAAACAAATCTCGGCCTTCGTCAGGGTCGAATGTAGAATCTGTAAAGTTTTTTTTCTCCTCCTCCTTCCCCCAAAGAAGCCTGGGATGTGTAATTTGTCAAGGGTGTTGACAGTCATTAGGAGGCCTGTCTTCCCCTCATAAAGCTACAATTCCAGGGCTCCCTGGGAAGGGAGATTGACTGTTCAACACTCTGGGAATCCTCCTAACAACTCTCAGCACCCTTGACAAACTGCACTTCCCAAGATTTGGGGGAGACGCCATGACTTGTTTACAGTGGTGTGATACTGCTTTAAACGTTTAGTGCAGATGGGCCTTGTCAGACCTCAGGGGTCTCCTTAAAAAAATCAATGCAGATCCAGCTACTCTGAGAGAAGGCCAATTCTACCATTAAATGTGAAATGGCCACTTCATGCAGATGATGTTGGGCATCATGAAAAGGCACCAAACTGTTAGTACTGAATTTATTATTGTTACATTTTCACTGCCAGGGAAGGAAAAAAGGGCTTCAGAGATTTCTGCCTCAGGTGACAAAATAACTTGACCAGCTTAGGGTGTCATGCACCTTGGCTTGGGAGCATAGGAGGGGCGCCATTTGCTACTTCACTTCAGACAGAAGGATGTCTTGGGCAGGCCCTGGCCTGGAGTCTGCCCAAACCTATCCCAGAATCTTCTACAATGGGCAAGGTTTCCTTGGCAGAAATGCTGGACTTCCTCTGCTGAGACAACCTTATGTAAATAAAATTTCCTGAAAGTCTGAAAACCACTATGTAAGGAAAGCATTGGCCTAGGAGCATATAGATCCACTACTGAGCTTTGGCTCATTGTGAAGGAATTGTGTATATATCTGAGAGAGCAATGTCCTTGTTCATTCATTCATTCATTCATTTTTTACACATTAGATTTATATCCCGCCCTTCCTCCCATAATATGCATGCCGTATTTAGCTCATGACTAGGGAGGGGGGAAATGCCGGTCACAAATTCATAATTTCAAAACCATTACAATCTGTAGATTATGGCTTGACAGAACAGACAGGTGTTCTGCATTTTCCTTGCTCTGCTAAACTTTTATTACCCAAGACAAAAGACATGCCTCCAGGCACTCAACACCCGTATCTTAGCCCACAACAAGAGCACCTCACATAAGATGAGAGGGGAGGAGGAATTGGGAGTTTATGCCACACATTTATTTGTTCTGTTACTTATCTTGAGTTAACTCAGCAGAGTTACTATACACAGTTTGGAAGGTGGCTGTATATTAAATGTTGTACGAGTACCCTTCCCTGTGGCTCCAATCACATGGAACCTTTTCTTACGGAAAACGAGAAAGCTTAGTTAATTATGGGAAATATATACTTGAACAGAAAAGAGCTCTTAGTTCTAGCTAACTAAGTTGGAGACGCAAGGAGCCACACTTGCTCCTTTTATCACACCAGACATTTATTCCACTATTATTCCACTTTCAACAGTCAAGGCTTCCCTTAAAGAATCCTGGATAGTTTGTGAAGGTTGCTGAAAGCTGTTAGAAGGCTCCTGTTCCCCTCACATAGCTACAGTTCTCAAGAGTTTTCTGGAAAGAGGAAGTGACTGTTAAACCACTATGGCAAATTGTAGCTCTGTGAAGAGAATTGGGGTCTCCTAACAACTCTCAGCACCCTTCACAAACTATACTTCCCATTATTCTTCGGGGGAAGCCATGACTGTTTAAAGTGGAATAATAGTGGAATAAATGTCTGCTGTGAATCTGGCCTAAGAAGACAGACGTTCCCACCTCTATCTACACTTTCCCCATGCAAAAGCTATGTAGCTTCAGTTTCCTGTGTAGCTTGGAAGAATTTGGTGACATGCCTTTGAGCATATGGTGAGTGATGGCAATGCCTGCAATCAGGGCTGCATCTCCAAAGATGAAGAATTACATTTTTGTACATTTGTTGGTGTTCTTACTTTGCTTCTTTCCTGTGTTACTACTGTTTCTACAAAAAATCTAACCTAGAAAATTATATTTCATTCATTGTCCATCTGTGTCAAATTTATTTTTATTAATTTCAAAGCCTTTTTATTGGTCAATATCATATGATGGTGAAGACAGCCTTTTGTGTTTCATACTGAGACTATATTCTATTTTGGGTGCAGTAATAGTTGAATCTGAAACTGCAGCTTTGTTGTAAAATTAGACTGATTACAATACGTTGCTACTTAAGCAATGAATCTAGCTGTTGGAAAAACAAACTTGGACTGCCCAAGATGCATGTTTTCAGCCTGCTATGCTTAAACCACTCCACTTAAGGAAGGAAGGGCATGGTCAACTAAAAACATAGAGTACACCTAGAAATTTGCTAGAATGTATTTCACCTCCCACTGTTCTATCTTGTGCAAACTGAGACACTCCTCATGCCCACTGGAGACTATTCTGACAGAAAAAAAGTCTAACAGGGGTCTAGATTTTTTTATTGTGTTTCAGACTTTGAACTCTGGATTTTCTCTGAGTGGTTTGTGTATTGCCACGAAAACTGAGAGGGTCATTAAACAAGCATTTCTGAGTTCAGGACTATATGCTTTGTAAGATTTTGTTTTGAAAAGAGTTTATGGGAAGCAGCAGAATGGCATGGGAGGTAGTTTCAATTTAACGTGGCAGAATGTGAAAAATCCGTGCTGGCTATAGTATACAGCCACTCTTGTGGCTGTATAATAATCAGTATATGTTAGGAGGCTCTTACTCCTCTCATAGAGCTACATTTATCAGAGTGGTTTAACCATCAGTCCCTCTTCCCAGGGAACTCTGGGAATTGTAGCTCAATATGACAAATAGGGGTCTCTTAACTCTCAGCGCCCTTCACAAACTATACTTCCCAGGATTCTCGGGGGGGGAAGCAACTTTGGAATTCCCTGCCTGATGGGAATTTAGTCAGCATGACACTTCTAATAGTGCAAATTACACAGGGTTCTAAATAGAATCCATTCCATAGGGTTCTAAATTGCACAGGGACCCTACATGAGTTTAGGAGGCCCACTCTAGACAGTTGACCTTCAGCTTATGGAGCGTTGTAAAGATGAGGACAGTAGCACACTGGGGGTGGGGCTTACCAGCACCCCTCCCCACTTACAAGATTGCTATTGTTCAAGTGAACTGAATGCACAACAGGGCTATAAACTCATGTCAATTTCTCCAATAGGGCATGCGAGGTAAATGGGGCAACCAATACATTGCTACTATTTTTTTCAAGAAAAGCATACATTGGTTTGTCCTTCTGAAGATTGGCTGTTTCAGCTTTTTAATAATGACCACAGGAAAACAAATAAAGTTACTGGATTTGTAATGGCATCAAAAAAATGGATGGATTTTATTAGGGAGAATGTAAGCATTAGAGATGTTGGACAAATCTGATTTTTATTTTTTACTTTCTTGTTTTATATTTTTAGGTGTCCTGTTTTTAAAAAAAATTCTTGGAGTTTTGAAATGACAGATGGTAATCAATAAAAAACTCAACCTTTCTTTAACAGTAGACTAAACAGTAGGAATGAACAGCACAACTCTTTCTCTCTGAAGACTTTTGAGACAGAGATCAATCAATTAAGAAGCTGGGAGAGGTCACATAGTCCTCATGGATCAGTCTAAATTTGGAAATGGAAATATGTGGCCCTCCAGATGTTGACTACAACTCATAGCGACACAGGAAGCTGCCTAATACTGAGTCAGATCATTGGTCTATCTAGCTCAGAATTGTCTACTGACTGGCAGTGATTCTCCAGGGTTTCAGGGAGGAGGGTCTCCCAGTGCTACCTGGAGATGCCAGGGATTGAATCTGGGACCTTCTGCATCTCTAACACTGAGCTACAGCCCTTCCTCATGATCTATTGGCCAAGCTGGCTGGGGCTAATGGGCGATGAGTCCAACAACATCTGGAGAGCCACAGGTTCACATCTCTGATTTAAATTCATGATGTGAACTCTGAATACCAATTGCTGGGGATCTCGTGAGGGCAAAGCATGTTCTGCTTGTGGGCTTCTCACAGCCATCTACTCGGCCAATGTGAGAGCAAAATGTTGGGCTAGATAAGTTTTTTATTTGATCCAACAAGACTCTTCTTATGTTCTCTCCCATATGCAGATCTCGGGACCCAACAGGCTGCCCATCCTCTGGTATCACTGAATGGCAATCCTCTGTTGGTACAAGACTGCAATCCATTCTACCTGGCTTTCCACTGCAGTCAGTAAACATTCTGAAACTCCTTGCAAAAGGGAGGGAGGGAGGAAGGTTATGCATAGGAATTACTGTACACTTGCTTGATACCATGATCTACCACAATAAATCAAATTGTCAGCAAAAAAGAAGTTACAAGTATGCAATGTAAAGGTTCGTGTTAACTAGATGAGCAAAAAAAGATGAAGAATTTGTTCAGACATGAACATTTTATCTAATGGATAATGAAAAAAATATCACCAGCTGCCTTCTCTAGGAAAATCAAATTTTACAAGATATTATTGAAGGCTGTAGATATCAAATACTCACTGCAGGTTTTAACATGCAGAGAGCCCTGAAAGCTACTGAAGTTTATCTAAAGTTATAAACACCCTCTTTGTCTTGCAAAGAGGACAGGAAAACTCAGTGTACAGCTAGTGTGTAATGCTGGTATATTAGCTCACCTGAGATATATTTTCACCCAATGTAAAAAAATTGCTGTAATTCTGATCAGGTAGCAGTTTTCAAACCAGTGAAACGCAGTGGTGGCTGCAGCCCATTAAGATCAACTGTGGGTGGAGCTAGAGCCAATGACAGGCAGAGCCACACCCTTGCAGAAGGCAGACAGGTTGCCAGGCCCAGTCTCCAAGCGGTCTTCTGTATCTTTAAAAGTTGTGCAGGGGGAAGGGAGAATTCCACCTTGTGGTTTTTCTCATTACGGTGTTGCAAGAACACCTGCACTTGGCTGACTTTCTCTTCTCCTAAAGATACAGGATCAGTCTCAGGGCCTGAACCTGGCAACCCTAGTCTGCATAGGGCCTATGTATAATATTGATTTGGGATTCACACACACACACACACATACAGGCCAGTATTGTAGGAGATGGGGTGAAAGAGATGAAATAAATTGGCAGCAATTCCAAAAAGTTCCTCTGCCCTTTTCCTGAGTAAGGCTGCAATCCAATACACATCTACTCAGAAGTAAGCTCCATTGGGTTCAATGGAACTTACTCCCAGGTAAATATGTATTGGATTCCAGCCTAATACTTTTAAAATCTTAGTATCACTTCTTACTAGGAAGCCCCAGCCATTCTGGGCCTCTCAGGTGTTTGCCTACACTCGGCTAAGTAAATATTCCTGATGCTCCCTTTCAAAAGCTTCCTGCAAGTCTTTTCTGCTGTACACTTCAAAGTAGGAAATGCTCCTCCTTGTGTTTGTCTGGAATAAACTGGCTGTCCGTGATGCCTTCAACTGATCACAATCAGCTCTAAGCAAACACCCCATGCGCCCTTTGCAACAAGGAGGACAATGAACAGTGCCACTCTCCAAACCACTCAATCCTGGGCATTTGTACACAGAGTTGCCTTACTCCTACACGCTTGTTGCTGAGCACCAGTATACACATGAACATACATAGATTTGTGCATATCAACACAATATATTTAAAGCACATTAATGAACAGATTCCCCCCCCCCTGAATCCTGGGGACTGTTGTTTACTCCTCACAGAGCTACCATTCCAAGCACCCTTAACAAACTACAGTTCCCAGATTTCTTTGGGGGAAGCTGTGTGCTTTAAATCTGTGTTAAATGTATGGTGTAGATGGGACCTTAGTTTCTCTAAACATGATTACTAGATTCCATTTATAGCAACTCCATGGCAATATTTAGATTCTATCAGACTTCCCCAACCTGCTGTGTCCAGATGTTGCTGGGCTCCAACTCCCATCATTCCTGACCGTTAGCCATGCTAAACATCTGGAGGGGACCAGGATAGGGAAAGGGTGGTTGTATTTAAATGCATACTGTATTGCATTGTTAGGTAGATAGCATTTGTGGCTCCATTCTAGCAGAAGTTTTTAAGCTGCCAGAGTCAACCCTACCTGGAAACTGTGTGAGGCAGCAAGCAAAGATTTGGGACGAGGTTTGAAATTGTCAAGCAAGAAATGGAATGTATCGGCATTACAATACTTGGTGTGAGTGAATTAAAATGGACGGGAATGGGACACTTTCAATCAGGCGACTACAAAATATTTTATGCAGGAAATGCGAAATTAAGAAGAAACGGGGTTGCTTTAATAGTGAGAAGTGACGTAGCAAAAGCAAAAGCCATAATGTCTGTGCAAGTTATATCAGTGAGATTTAACGGGAAACCTATTAACATAACCATCATCCAAATCTATGCTCCAACAGCAAACGCAGAAAAGGAGGAATTAGAAACATTTTACGCAGAAGTACAGGGAGAAATTGATCACACACCAAAACAAGATGTGCTGATCATCATGGGGGACTGGAATGCAAAAAGAGGGAACACAGAAGAACTAGAAATTGTGGGGAAATGGGGCTTAGGAGATAGAAATGAAGCAGGAGAAAGACTCATTGAATTCTGTGAAGTCAATAATTTGTTTCTTACAAATACATTTTTGAGCAACCAAAAAGACAACTCTACATGTGGATATCACCAAATGGTTAATATAGGAATCAAATTGATTATATAATTGGTAGCAGAAGATGGGGAAGTTCCATACTTTCTGAGAAAACAAGATCAGGAGCACACTGCAGTACAGATCATTAACTGGTAATCAGGGTAAAACTAAAGAAGAAGAACAAAGCAATCATAATGCCAAAATACAATTTAAATAACATCCCAGAAGAATATAAAGATCAAATGAGGAAGAGATGTGAGGCTTTAAACTTAGTTGACAGAGAACCAGAAGAACTATGGAGTGAAGTCAGAGACATTATCAGGGAAGAATCCAAAAAGACAATACCTCTAGTTAAAAAGAGAGAAAAACCTCAATGCATGACTGAAGAAACTCTTAAAATGGTTAAAGAGGGAAGGAAAGCAAAAGCAAAAGGAGATAGAAACACTGTTAGAACCCTAAATGCAACATACAGCGACTAGTACGTAGGGACAAAGAGAACTATTACAATAGTTATTGCATAGAAATAGAAGAGGACAACAAAAAGGGTAGAACAAGAGCCCTATTCCAAAAGATTAGAGAAATGAAAGGGAAATTTAAACCAAGAGTAGGGATGTTGAATAATCAACTAGCAGAGGTCCTCAAATGCCAAGATGTATCACTGAACATTGAAGTCAGGATAATTCAGACCATGTTATTCCCTATCTCTACGTATGGATGTGAAAGTTGGACAGTGAAAAAAGCAGATAAGAGAAAAATCAACTCATTTGAAATGTGGTGCTGGAGGAGAGCTTTGCACATACCATGAACTGCGAAAATGACAAATAATTGGGTGTTAGAACAAATTAAACCAGAACTATCATTAGAAGCTAAAATTATGAAACTGAGGTTATCATACTTTGGACACATCATGAGAAGACATGATTCACTAGAAAAGACAATAATGCTGGGAAAAACAGAAGGGAGTAGAAAAAGAGGAAGACCAAACAAGAAATGGATTGATTCCATAAAGGAAGCCACAGATCCAACAGGGTTAGCAGGACATGTCTAACTACTAGGAGCCTGGACTAGCACATTCAAAGTTCATGGCTTCCCCCAAAGAATCCTGAGAACTGTAGTTTGTTAAGGGTGCTTGGAGTTGTAACTCTATGAGAGGTAAAATACAGTTTCTAGGATTCTTTGGGGGAAGTTGTGTGCTTTAAATGTATGGTGTATAAGGGATCCAGTCAACATAGTAGCATCTTCTGTCTGTTGCCCTTCTTTCAGCTCCCCGCTCCTGCCAACGGCCATCTCCCAGCTTCTCCTCCACACTCCCCAGCCCAAGGTTTGGGTATGGCCACTCACAGCCCCAATCAGGCCCAGATGCTGTCATTCAGACTGAATGCCAGCAACGTAAGTTATGCTTTGTACTAGGTTCAATTAAAGCCTTATAATATAGTATCAAATTACTTATAATATAGTCTTACTTTCCCCTTAAGAAATGTCAGGTACGAATGAGCCCAATTTATTCATTAGCCTCAATTCTCTAGTGTGTGTGTGTTGTATTTGTATGTCCCCCAGCACTAAGTTACATATATGAATACCTGATGGAGCTGAGAAATATATGCAGACACCACTAAGCACATGTTTTCCCTGTAGTGTCTTGCAGCACTCATCATCCCTGTTGCGGCACTTTGGCTGCATTCAAAACATACATATAAAGCATGTTTTCTCTCCCAAAAATCCTAAGAACTATAGTTTACCCTCAGTGAGCTATAATTCCCAGCACCCTGTAACAAACTACAGTTCCCAAGATTCTTTAAGGGGGCTGTGTGCTTTAATTATATGCTGTATACACAGCCTCGGGGGGGGAACCCTTGTCTTACTTTTACAACATCATCTTGAAACCCATTTCCCTCCCCCCTCTTTTTCAGATGGCAAACCAAGTGAACGTTTTGTCATTTTAATTGGTGGCAGTTATAAAACACCTACATTGAATGTAACATCTCCTTTTTTCAGAGATTCAATACACAGGAGTCAGCTGAGACAGATATATATTTGACTACCAGATTTCACTGCTTTAGAGAAAGCTACCACCACCACCACTTTTTGTTTTCAAACCAATAAAATGGCTGAACAGCTTTGCCAAGAGACTTGCCCGCCTGCCAGAAATTTAATGGCTGGAGCAAAATTTCAACTGCACAATGAGCTGCCAGAACAGAAGGATGGAAAGCCAGGGGGGAAATGTCTGTGCTCAGTATTTTCTTTATAACATTCTTAGTTCTAGAAGATGTGTCTTTGAAAAACAAAAATAAATTGAATTATAGCAATCTTGGATACACTTTGCACATGTCTGGAGGCAGCTCTGACAGATTGTCACCTGATTAAAGAAATCTAAAACTGCAGTCCTAAACACACCTATTAGGAAATTAGCCTCACTGAACACTGTGGGAATTACTTCTGAAGGCCAAACTACTCTGCTTTGGGGAGTAGCAAGGCTTAATCAAGGTGTAGGAGCAGGTGAGGTTCAGGCTACAGGTGAGGTAGGGCTGGTTGCAGGCTGTAGCCTGGGAAACAAAGCTCTGAAATTGTGCCAGCAAGAAACAAACTGAAACTGAGCCCTTATATAGTAACAGCAGCAGGTGCAGCCCCCTGGTCAGCCCGAACTGTGCTGCAAGATGCTGTTTGACTTAAAGGGGTGGAGTGGGGGAGGCTCAGGTTTTCCAGGGTCTTGTACAGCAGCGGGTGAGAATGGCAGCCCACATCATTGGGCTGGGAACAGGGCACCGGCCCCACAGGCACATCTGGCTGGCCCAGCTTGTCCTTCACCTTCAGGTTCAGAGTCCTCGCCTCCATCAGCTGACGAAGAAAGATCAGACTCCTGGTCCCTGATACCAGCTACTCGTTACACTAGCCATATAAGCTGCGCCTTTACGTCGAGGGTTGTCTGATCCAGATCAGGACCCTAAGGTTGTACCCAAATAAGTCCTACTCAGAGTAGGCCTATTCAAATTACTGAACCTAAGATAGTCATGTCCATTAAAATTTCAGTGGGCCAACTCTGAGTAAGACTAACATTGGATACAATCCCTGATGTTAAAGCATAGAGAATTTAACCCTTTACCACCACCACCACCACCATTCACTGTGGTCCCGATCCATATAGGGGACCTCATGCCTGCATTTCATTCGGAGGGCCAGATTTGGAGTCCCCCCGCCGCCCTAGAGTCACTAGTTACAGACACCCACCTGCAAGACAAAATGTACATCATTTAGCTCAGTCTCTCTCAGCCATTCTCTCAGCAAATGAAAATGCAAATAATGAAACGCAGAATAGATGAGTGTGTCAAAAAGTTTTACTAGCATGAATAAGCACCTGCTACTTTACACTGCAGATAATTCATATACTATGATTTTGTTGGGTTATAAATATCAAGCTAGCAAACACAATGCTATTTTAATCCATCTGCCTCTATATCACACTTTTAAAATATATATATATCTGGAATAGCATGAGGGATAATGACAACTATTTCTCAATTCTAGACTGATATCCCATTTTTATCTTTTCAGAGGGAACTGTCAGGTTTTCAAAGCATATTTAATGTAATATTGCCTTTTAATAAAAGCAGAATTGCTACCTTTCCTATGCCTTAGCAATAGGGTGGGTTACAATCTGATATGCTATAAGGCAGCAATTCCCTAACTTCCCCACCCCATGAACCACTTGAAAATTGATGATGGTCTTGGCAGACCACTTCATGATTTTTTTGCCTCTTGTAGCAACTGTAACACATCACAGACCACTTGAATGGAGTTTGTGGACCACAGGTCATCCACAGACCCATTCGTCTAATTGTTTTTTAAAACCATCCAAGTTGATGGCCATCACTATTTCTTGTGGAAGTGAATTCGATAGTTTAGCTATGTACTGTGTCAAAAAGTACTTTCTTTTGTCTGTCCTGAATCTCCCAATATTCATCTTCATTGGATGTTCCAGAGTTTTCATGTTATGAGAGAAGGAAAGAAATCACCCATGGCTATTGGTCATGCTTGCTAGGGTTGATGGGAGTTGTAGTTAAGCAACATCTGGAGAGCCAAAAGTTCCCCACACCTGCTGTATGCCAACTACCGCCAGTACACCTTTACTGGGCAAGGTAACAGGGAAGGTGGCAATGGTTCAGCTGCAGAAACGTTTGAATGCATCTGCTTATTTTGACCCATTCCAGACTGGGTTCAGATCTCATTTTGGGAAAGAATCAGCCAGTGAATAACTTGGGACCAGGATGCCTAGCAGACCACCTGCTGCAGTACAGGCCGTGCAGATCTTTAAGATCTTCCAAGGAGACCTTGTTGGTCATTCCACTTGGTGGCATCTGCTGGAATGCCCTCACTTGAGTAGTTCATGAGGCAGAGACAGTAAGGATCTTTAAATACTTAAAAAGTTATATGTTTACCCATGCTTCCCTGGACTCTTGACTCTTTAATTTTTGATTCTGTACTATAATTTTAGCTTAGATTTGATATATATTTAACTGTTAATTTTATTCATTTTGTCTTTTTATAAACTTGTTTTTAATGTTAATTTTTAGTGACAATTTTAATGTATATTTTCTGTTCTTTGTAAACTAATTAGAGGTTTTATTAGTTTAGCAGTATATAAAATGTTAAATAAAATAAAATTTAAAAATCTACTGCTCAGTTTTATTTGTGATATATGCCTGTGTTTTGTTTTTATCTAGTTTTTAGGAAATATTAATGACTGTTATATTTTTATTGTTTTTATGTAAACTGCTTAGAGATTATTATAGAATTTTTAAAAATAAATAAATAAAACTCCATCTCCCATAATGCTTGACTACTGTTGGCTGGAGCTGCTGATGGAAGTTCCAAAAACCTCTGAAGGATACTATGTTGGGTATCTCCGCTATAAGACAGAGCACTTGTTAACACCATTGGGATGATGAAGAAAACTTTCTTTCCTAAATACTCCCCGCCCACCCCCCAAAAAAACCCTCAAAGCCCAGCATGCTGCTTTAGAAGGAAGAGAAAGGGAAAGTAAATATCCTTAACAGCAGCAAACAAAGGGTTACCTTTGCTGAACTGCCAGGAAAGACACCTTCCACACAACCATGGTTGGAGCTTAGAGAATGAATGAGGGGAAGCAGGGGAGTGAGAAGGGAAGAAACTAGCAAATATCCAGTTATGGTGCCAACTGCCAAAGGATGACATGGTTGAGCTAACAAGGAAGCAGACAGCACAGTAGAATAAAGGCATCCTTCCTTGCATCTCCATATCCCCTTTGTAGCAGCAGCAGCAGCATTTTTATAGCAATTTATAGGCGAAACTATCTACTCTGCATTTCCTGAAATAATACCAAACTGAAACACAACCACCCTTCAAAATTTCCACTTCTCCAAATTTTGCCATGCAGTTCTCCAGGAAAGTAATGTGTACAAAAATGCACGTGCTAAGGTAAAGCGTGCATAAAAATTGTATGTATTAGTGAAAATAGCATACAAAAATGCATTATGTAAGGGAAAACTGCACTGCAAAAAAGCCCGTGTACATTAGGAGAAAATCACACAAAAATATTTCTGGATTTTCATGAGGACTTTTTTTTAAAAAAAATTGCAAATTGATGTGGAAATATGAAGAGCTGAACATAAGAGTAGGAAAAAAGAGAAACTGACAGAAACCAAAATTGAGATACTCGCCCATCTCCATCTCTCCTGTACTCTCGGATAGTATGCTAACAGACAGGCAGATCTTCAGTTGTCTTCACCATCTGCCTCTTCAGTCTCTTTCACCCAATCCCCACTTCCCTCACCAACAGGGGCACTGTTAGGAGGCAGCAGCTCAGGGTCTTTTGGACAAGGATCTCCTGCCCCTTTCTTTCTCTCTCTAAGAACCTAAGAAGCTCCTGCTGGATCAGGCAAATGGCCAGTCTAGTCCAGCATCCTGTTCTCACAGTGATCAACCAGAAGCCTCTCTTTTTCTCCACACACACAGAGAGAGAGAGAGAGGGAGAGGGAGAGGGAGAGAGAGAGGTGGCTGGTGTCCATTGTTACTAGTGGGGTGGAAGGCAGGGAGGCCAACAGTAGGGGCAGCCAGAGACAATGACAGGCAGATCCAACTCATTCTAGTTTTGCCCCCATCCATCTCCCTCTCGAGTTCTACAAGCAGCAACACTGAAACGGAGGAGGAGGAGACGCAGCCAGGCGTGGTTGTAAATAAGAAGGCAGTCAGGTGGGGGCAGACTTTCACCCCTCTACATCTCTTTGACTTTTCTAGCTGGCAGATTACAGTAGGGCTCTGCTTTGCAGCGCTCCGCTTTGCAGCGTTCCACCGATATAGCGGTTGTCAGTTGCAGAAAGGCCCCGCTCCTACGGCGCTTGTTCCACTTTTATGGCATTTTTTGGGTTTCGGGCACCATTTTAGACAATGTTAGTCAATGTGTTCCGCTTTGCGGCAGATTGCACTTTACAGCAGCAGTCTGGAAAGGAACCTGCCGTATAAGCGGGGCCCTACTTTACTGGATCTATTTGGCTGGGGGAAGGGTTCCCCAAATGGACTCATCCTGTCCTTTTAACTTCGTACCTCGTTCATATCTCTACCACCACATTAAACCCCTGCCAGTACTGCCTCTCAGCCTCAGAGGAAGGCAAACCCCCTATGAATACTGCTTACCATGAAAACCCTATTCGTAGGGTCGCCATAAGTCGGAACCGACTTGAAGGCAGACCATTTACATTTCCTTTCCCTAAAAGGCACCCCCCTCAAAAAAAAATCTGAGTTCAATTAGCCACTGACAGGTAGTTGGGTAAGAGTGCTGGACCAGTAGCAGGGAGACCCAGGTTCAAATCCCCACTCAGCCATGATCTTCACTGGTGTCGCAGCAGCCATTATCTCGCAGCCTAACTTACATCACAGAGTTGTTGTGGGGACAAAATGGAGAGTGGAAGAACCACCTGCACTGCCTTGAGCTCCTTGGAGAAGGGGGAGGAGGAAAGGCGGGGTAGAAATGTAAGAATACATAACCTCACACTGGTAATGTAACCTTCTTAAAGTTTAGATCCGAAGCAGGGATAGGGAAATCTGTGACCCTCCAGATGTTCCTATTATTATTTATTTATTATTACATTATTATTTTATAATAGTCACATTTTTGCACTCAGTATCTCAAAGCAACGTACAGAATGAAAATGGAAGCAACGAAGACATTAAAACCAGATATGAAACCAACAATAAACCAAACCTAAAATACTCATCTGAACATATATTTAAAACAAACCCTACCCACTTAAAAGATGCATCCAAGAAAGGCCACAGACATA
Source organism: Rhineura floridana (assembly GCF_030035675.1). NCBI lineage: Eukaryota > Metazoa > Chordata > Lepidosauria > Squamata > Rhineuridae > Rhineura > Rhineura floridana. The sequence continues at coordinate 20,003,942 of NC_084496.1, forward strand.
TGTAACTACCCTCCCAATTAAAAACCAAAAGCTTAGGTAAATAAGTATGTTTTTGCCTGGCACCTAAAAACAGGTGATGGTGCCAGGCATGAATGTAAAAGGGATGAGAGAAAACGTTTTAATTTGTCATCCACCCTGAGAGCAGTTCTGCAGACGGTTGGGATAAAAACTGCTTAAATAATTGCATCTACACTTTGGAACTACCTGCCTATTGACATCAAGCAGGTACCTTTGCTGTATTATTTTCAGAACCTGCTTAAAATATTTGTTTAGGACGACTTCCGGGAAGGGTGACTTCGCTTGTGCCTGCTTTTGGGACGGGCTCCCGCCTCAAAAGAAGCTTATTCAGATATAAATCAGTCAGAACATTTTTTTTTTTGACTGATGAAATTTCTCCCGGGCAGGGAGAAACGTAGAGATCAACCTCAAAAGCCTGTTTTTGTTGGGAGGACTGGATTTCATTAATTTATGAGATAAGGTCCAGCCAACAATGCCGGACGGACTTCCTAACAAGCTCTATCTGCTTAAGCGATACGTTTATCTTTTCTTTAAAGAGAGAACGGACTAACAGGCAAGCACCCTTCTTTCTATTATTTTTTTTACTTGGTTTAAATTGTTGCAGCAAAAGGAGATTTGTCAGATTGATCAGCTTTGGACAACTTCTGGGTGAGATATAGCTCTTCTCTGTTATTCACGAAATTAATAGCTTATCTCTGTTTCTGTCGCAAAAAGCTGTCCTGGAAGTGCATTCTAAACATAATAAACAGAAGAGGGATTTCTATTCCTGATTTCTATTCCGAGGAATATTATATTGTCTGGGACTATTCTCTTTTTGGTCTATTTTATTTTGACGAATCTGCTTCTTCACGACGCCACTAACTGTTTTGATGCTGGGAACTAAATTTGTTTTGCATTCTTGAACATAGAGAGATAAGGCAGGTTGCTCTGTTTATACTGTGATGTCATCAAGCCTGGAATATTAACCCAATTGTTGCTGAAATAAGAAGTGGTTCTTCTTTATTTTTGTTTTGCTTTGTTTTCGTGGTTTTAAAAATGGCAATCAAGAAAGTGGCTGAGAATCTGGAAGTAATTATGTTTCAGAAAATAATGGATGAGATTGAGATAACGAAACAAACCCTGCGACAGGGTAGTAAGGAGCTGAAAATTGAACTGAGCAAAATGACGCAGGAGCTTAAAGAATTAGGGGATCCTGTGAGAGAGGAGAATGAGATCAGAGATGAGAAAAGAAAAAATAAAGGGAAGATACAAGTCCTGGAGATTGGAACAAATGTGGAATTGGAAAAAGATCTGGAGTTTATGGATTTTAGAAATAAAATCTACTGTTTGGAATTTAACGTTATCTCTGAAGAAATTAATGAAGATATTAGAGATAAAGTTATCAATGGCTTGGATAATCTTCTGGACTGGAATGATGTGATGGAGCTTGATATAGAGAAAATCTATGGAATTAACTGCAGCCATGTGACAATGGAAAAACTCTTAAGAGATGAGCCAGTGCATTTTGTAAAAAAGAAGAACACAGATATGACTTTACAACAGTATTTCAGCAACTTATTCAGAATGGATGGCAAGAAAATATTTGGGATAGAGGAAATTCCCATCAGACTCTTATTATATGACTATGGCTACAACAGCAAGATTATTATGGAATACTGATAATGGAAGATTGGACACTGAAATTACTGGACTTAACAGGACTATTGAAGATGGAAGATGGAACTAATAGGGATAATGGAATAATGGCTATTGAAATTATTGGACCTAACAGATTCTGATGAGATGGATTAATCGAAATGTTTATTTGGACTATGGTTATGACAATAAGATTATTATAATTATTAATGAGATGGATTAATTGACATGTTTATTTGGAGAAAAATTGATAGATATATTTCTTAAAGAATTGAAACCTCTCTTTGACTTTTTGTGGAAAGAATAAAGTAATGTTTATGAGATTTGATGATTAATTAAGATAATTACTGGAGGAAAGTGATTTTATAATATGATTTAAGAGACAGGATTGTTATATATTGTAGACCTATAACTGATTTGATATGTGACAAATGGGAAGTCAACATTTTATTTTTTTTTGTTTAATCATTTTTGTTTTGTTTTGTTTTTTGTCTTTGAATGTTTTATGATTTTGTTTTCTATGTTTTATGAAAATTTGAATAAAAATTATTGTAAAAAAAAAAAAAAAAAAATTGTTTAGGCAAGCCTATCCAGACACGTAAATGTTGATGTCCTTTAATCTCTTTTTTAGTTTACTGCTGTTTTAATTGTTTTTTTAAATGTTTTTAATTACTTGTTTTTATTGATAACTTTAACGTTCCTTGTAAACTGTGTAGAGGTTTGTTTTTACAATCAAGCAGTATACAAATGATGTTAAATAAATAAATAATACAATTGTGGTGGTGTAGTTGGTTCTTATCCCCTTCATGTCAATACAATTCTTCTAGGTCAGAGGTCAGAACTTGACAAAAAGTTATAATTTTTTTTGGTCTGCTGTATACAGTTCTGTTAATCAAATGCTGACAACAATAACCTCCTCTGTAAATATGACTTCAAGCAGGTATGTGTCTCAGACAAGTACCATCAGGTTTTCTTTTATAAAACAGCTAAAAAAAATAGCTTCTGGCATTCTAATCTCTCCAAAAGTTAACTGTGGAGGAAGGGGGGAAATGTTTCACAATCCTTCCCCTTCCCCACCCCCTTGAGGGCTTGACATAATGCTAAGCCAAAATTATCCCAGTTTTAAAAAAAGGAAAAATATAAAGCTTTGACAGTTTCTTTCTGAATGAAAGGATAGGAAAGTCATTGGGCAAACTCCTGTAAGTTATATTCTGAAGTTCAAGAAGATCACAAAATTTCCGGGCTGGGAAAGGCCTGTATAAAGGTTATTTGTCCTGCTGTTCTGCCATGAAGAAGCACGCACCAAATCCATCCTCTGGGCCAAACTAGATACAATGCTAAACATGTCACATAAAAGCATAGAAAGGCTGTTTTAAAATTAAGAACAGGCACAAGGGACACCAATTTTCACCAGGAGTGGAACATACAGGGTGTGGAGGTTTAATCCTTCCCTCCCCAGCCATGTTCCCAAGGAAAATGCACCCCCCTGCCTGTCAATTAGACCCCAGGCAAGAAACATCCCCATTGGTGCCTGGATGTTTTTTCGGGGATGCATCATCAGACTGGCCATTTTCATCAGGACATTCCCTGCATGTTACAATCCCGATGGGAAATCCCCCCCCCCCCGTCATGCCTGCAACTTAAAACAAAACACCAGGCATCGTGTGCTTCTGGCTTACGCATTTAGTATCACATTTTAAATTATTATATGTAAACTTCATAGAGGTTTTCTACAATCAAGTGGTATATACATTTTGTTAAATAAATACATCTAGTTTGGGCCTCAGAGAGCTAATTCCTCTCCCCTTTCCTTTAACAAAACAAGCAACCCTGTAAACTCCCCTGTAAGAAAGGGGCATAGCTCAGTAGCAGAGCACTTCCTTGGCACCGGAAAAATAATAATCCCAGGTTCAATCCCTGGCATCCTCAGATGGAGCTGGAAAAGATTCTTGTCTGAAACCCCGAAGAGCTGCTGCCAGTCAGGGTAGACAATACTGAGCTAAAGGGACCAGTAGATGCAATGAAGGCAGTACAGTATAAAGCACCTTCCTGGGGTTCCTTTGTCTTGCCAGAAAATGGGAGTCATAGGAACCTAGGAAGCTGCCTTATCAGACCATAAGTCCATCTAGCCCAGTACTGTCAACACTGACTAGCAGTGACCCTCCTGGGTTTCAAGGCAAGAAGCCTCTCCCAGCCCTGCCTGGAGATGCCAAGGATTGGACCTGGAAGTTTCTTCATACAAGGCAGGGGGTTCGCCAGCAAGCTATGGCCCTTCCTCATACTATAAGTAGACCTACTTTATTAAAATAAACGTGCATGACTTATTTAGGTCCATTAATTTCAACAGGTCTACTCTGGGTAGAACTTAGTTGGATACAACCTATAGCATTATGATGTAAAGCTACAATGTTAATAAATCTACAGCTGGCAGGCATCTTCTATATCTATATCTACACACATGCATGCACGCACACACGCATGCACACACACACACAGCAATGTACAGAGCAGAGTCTGTATGTCAGAATATAAGATAAAGAAAAGCAGCAGGAATTTCTATCCTAAATCCAATTTACAATTAATCCACTTAAAAAAGAACTGAGAAACTGAGAACAAATTCCTTCTATTTTCCTTGCAAGTAATGTTCCTATAAATCCATATTCTTGCTTGTATAACATTCCAAGCATAGTTAACCAGTTCATTGCTTGGTTGTACAAAGTTGTTGAGTTGGGGTTTTGGATAGTTTCCAAATTTGCAAGAGTAGATGAGATCATTTAAAGCCAAATTTATCAAATATCCAAAACAATATGAGAACTGAAACATAGCCATCCTTTGAAATTTGCACATATCCAAATTTTGTGATGCAGTTTTCTAAACAATGTTTACAAAAAATGCATATATATGCATAAATTATTTGTGAAAATAAAATGCAAAAATGCATTATATTAGGAGAAATTGCTTGCAAAAATGGGCACATTAGTCAAAACTACATACACAAAGGTGTTCAGTAGGAGAAATTAGTACTCAAATGCTGAATAATTTTCATGAGAATTTTAAAAAAAGATACCAAATTACTACAGAAATGTAGAGAACGAATTTAAGCCTGGAAAAAATGAGAAATTAAGACAGCAGAAACCGACTGAGCCATCCATCCCTAGCTGCCTTCTGCTGAGTCAGGCTCTTGGGTCAGACTAGGTCAGTATTGTGGGAAGCAGCATTCTGATTTCTCACCCAGGAGTCTTGTCCATCACTTGCAATTTGATCTTTTAGCTGGCGATGCCAGCGATGGAACCTTAGACTTTTGGCGTGCAAAGGATGTGATCTACCACGGCACCTACAACCCTTCCCACCCAAATACTATCTATCTTACAGCAGCGGTTCTTAAACTGTGATCTGCAAGTCTGGGATGAAAATCACAGAGCATTTGCTAATGGGTGATAGGGAAGACTGCTTTGCTGTCACGGTTCAGCCCTAGTCCCTGAACTTGAAAAATGGAAATGGACTGCCTTCAAGTCGATCCCAACTTATGGCTACCCTATGCATAGGGTGTTCATGGTAAGCGGTATTCAGAGGGGGTTTACCATTGCCTCCCTCTGAGGCTAGTCCTCCCCAGCTGGCTAGGGCCTGCTCAGCTTGCCACAGCTGCACAAGCCAGCCCCTTCCTTGTCCGCAACTGCCAGCTGGGGGGCAACTGGGCTCCTTGGGACTATGCAGCTTGCCCATGGCTGCACAGGTGGCAGGGCACATCACCCCTAAGCCACTCCCTGTGGGGGTGATCTTTAGCTGGCCCTTGACATCCAGGAGAAACGAGCGGGGATTTGAACTCACAGACTCTGGACTCCCGGCCAGGCTCTCCTCCCCACTGTGCTATACCAGCTTGTGTCCCAGAACTTAAGGTCTCCTCAAATGTACAGCAGGACCCTCCAGTAGCTCTCCACACTACCAATGACCCTGGAGAGCCATTGGGTTGTATCCAACTAAGTTTTACTCAGAGTAGAACCACTGAAATTAATGGACCTAAAGTTAGCCATGTCCATTAATTTTAATGGGTCTAATCGGGGAGACCAGGGTTCAAATCCTCACACAGCCATGAAGCTCACTGGGTGACATTGGGCCTGTCACTGCCTCTCAGCCTCAGAGGAAGTCAATGGTAAACCACCTCTGAATACAGCTTACCATGAAAAAACCCTATTCGTAGGGTCGCCATAAGTCAGAATCGACTTGAAGGCAGTCCATTTCCATTTTTCAATTGGAGCAGAGCTAGCATTGGCTAGAGGAGATTGGGCTCAGGCTCTCCTGCCCCATAAATCCACATACCAGATGCCTGGATTTCTGGCCAGTTCACAGACCTTACTTTCCCCAGGGCCACATAAGATGATGATGACATTTATTACCCACCCTTCACCAGCACGTTGTAGGTTTAAACTGTTAAACAACAGTTCAATTTCAGTATTTAGAATGGTTAAATTACATTCACAAAAAATAGGGTGGGTCCTGAAAACATACATCTCAGGTGACAAAGGACAGGGTAAAGAGCCGCCCTGGGGTCCTGCTGGGAGGAAGGGTGGGATATAAATCAAATAATAAATAAATAAAAAGATGCATCTTCAGCATACGATGAAAGCTGCACAATGAAGGTGCCTGACGCACTTGTGCAGGGAGGGAGTTCCACAAATTAGGAGCTACCACCGAGAGTGCCCTCTCCCCTGAACTTCTAAGGGTGGCTGAACTACTAGGAGGGCCCCTTCTGCTGATCTTAACACCTGAGGGTGTGTAGGGAATGAGGCATTTGGGGCCCAAGTCATTTATAGGTCTTTAAACACCAGCATGAGCATGTTGACTTGGACCAAGAAACAAATTGGCAACCAATGCAGCTGTTTTAGAACAGGGCTATGCAAGTCCTAAAGCTGCTGAATTTTGGGGATTAATTTTTTTTATTAATTTCTGTAGACCTTATAAACTCATAAAAACATAATTTTATATAACAAAAGAAATTAACAGAAATCATCATTACATTTCCATACATCAGTTCCTTACATTCAGGTGTTATATTGGGCCTCCATTTATGCTATATATTAAATCAATTGCATATTTATTAATTTCTAATATTTTCCCTTTTGCCTTCACAGGAACATTTCAGGGAGCTTGGTCCAACTTCCTTGTTAACTATCCATCAACTGTTCCATATCTGAGAATATGTCATTGGTACTATTGGACCATCAGCCTGTTCACTGATAAATCTAAAAAAATCAGACTAAACCACTGTAAAATTGTCTCTCTTCCTTATATCTCGTGCCATCTTTAAATTTATCTGTAAGCTTTTCCAGTAATGGTGTGTCCTGCCAGATCCTTCCAAAATCGACTATGGTGAGTCGTGCTGACAATAATAAAACACTGATTAATTTCTTATTCTGTAATTCCAAATCTTCAATCAAGAACAGGTTCAATAGCTTCATTTGTGGGAACAAATTAATCTGCTGTCATAATATCAGTCCTATTTCTCTGCAACTGTTGCCCAAAACCTTTGAACTTTTTGGCAATCCCACCACTTATGCAAATAGGTACCTATTTCCATACACCCCTTCCAACTGTATTGCTGCTTGCATAAATGAGATCTTTCTAGGTGTCATATACCGCCTGTATACCAATATTAGCGAGAGCTCTCTATGTTTAGTGGATATTGAAGTAAATGGTAGTTTGTTCCACAAAATCACCCAATCTTTTCTATCTATTTGAATACCTATTTCTCGCTCACACCAAGTTTTTAAATCAAGGGTGTCTCCATTTGTCTTATCTATTAAAATCTTATATATATATTAGATATCACCCCCTTAGAGCAATTAGAATAGTTCATCACCAGTTTTTCAAACCTCAGGCTATGGTCTGAAGGCACATGAGGCCAGCACCCTGCTGGTCAGTGCCTGGATGGGAGACCGCCTGGGAACCATCTGTAAGCCGCCTTGGGTTTCTATGATGAAAAGAAAGGAGGGATAGAAAAGCAATAAATAAGCCTGGAGGGTCTATAGATTGTACTTTCTTTTACTACTGGACTGTTTAAAACATCTTTCAGCTGCTAACAACCATGAGAGTGGAATCTCCTGTAACCGATTTTTTGAATTGTTCCTCATTTAATGGAGTGCAATTTATGTAAAAGTCACTAAGATGATATAATCCCTTTGCACACCACCCTCAAAAATTATAAAAGGTAAAGGCAAAGGTGTCCCCGCACTTGTAGTGCGAGTCATTTCTGACTCTTAGGGTGACGTCTTGCGACGTTTACTAGGCAGACCATATATATGGGGTGGGATTGCAAGTTCCGTCCCCGGCCTTTCTTTACCCCCCAGCATATGCCGGGTACTCATTTTACTGACCACGGACGGATGGAAGGCTGAGTGGACCTCGACCCCTTTTACCGGAGATTCAACTTCCTCCTTTCATTGGAATCGAACTCCAGCCGTGAACAGAGCTTCGGCTGCGTTACCGCTGCTTACCACTCTGCGCCACGGAGGATCTTGAAAAAAGCAAAAAAAATCATAAGCCATATTCTTATTAAAAAATGAAGGGTAGAATGCCAAGGGAATCAATGACAATATAGCTGGGGTCAATATTGTTGTTTTCTTATCCAAGCCCGAAACATTGTTTGCGTGAATTTATTTTCCATTCTTGACACAATATGAAACTTATTTTTTAGAAAAGGAATCATGTTTAATGGAATACCATTTACTTGAGCTGTTCAAGAGTGATCCAATGCTTTTCTGTATCTCCCAAAATAAATGTGACCTATTTGGTTTGCAAAATAATATAATTCCAAATTCAGAATCCCCACCCTCCTGTTTTTGTTGTTAAATATAATCCTTTTTTACTAACCCTTATCCTCTTTTGGCCAAATACAAATTGGTTCAATTGTTGTTGCCATATTCTTAATTGCCTTAATGGTATCTCAGTCGGGAGCACTGGAAATAAATAAGTCAATTTTGACAATATAATCATATTAGTCATATCCAATTTATCCATCAACGTATTATTAGCCTTTTTCCATCGTTGTACATCTTTGCTAATGATCTGCCATTCCCTCTCATAATTCTCCTTATACAATTTATTAAAATTTCTCAGAATCTGAACTCCCAGGTATCTTAATTTATAGGTATTCCTAATGTTATTGAGAGAGTCCTTTCGGCCCCAGGAGTTATATTAAAACAAAGGGCCTTTGATTTATGAAAATTGACCCTTAATCCCTCTGCTGCTCCAAATGATACAAATTCCTTTTTAATTATTACTGCAGCTTGATGTGGATCTGAAATATTAAGAACAATATCATCATAATGCAGAAAGCCCTATTACATAGTTTTGATATCCAGTTTTAACCCCCATGCCTTCTAATGTTTGATGCAGCAGAATTGTTAATGGCTCCCATGCTAAAATAAACAAAAATGGGGAGAGCAGACATCCTTGCTTTGTTCCTCACAAGGCTTCAAATGGCTCTGATTTCACTCTACCTTTTGTGGTAGATTTTGAGTATATTTAAGATAGTTCATTCTTAATTTTTATTCCAAATTGCATTTTAGATATTACTTCCTTAAAAAAAAATTCCAAACTATCAAAAGCCTTAAAAATACCCATGGCCAAAGTCCCCAAAGGAGCAGCATAATTGTTAATATATAGAATGATATTTAACAAATTCCTAATTGGATCTGCAATATGCCTGCAAGGAACAAAGCCATTTTGGTCTGCCCCTATCAATTTACTATGAATCTCTTCAGCCTGTTCGCTGCAACTGCAGCAAATATTTTATAATCTTGGTTAATTAACAATACCGGTCTGAATGAATCAACCCACTTAAGATCCTTTAACGGTTTTGGGATTGTTACAATCTTAGTTTCTAACCATGTTTTTGGAAAGGAGGATCCTCATTAAACAGCCTGGTTAAATTTGGAAGAAGAAGCTCTTTATATGTTTGATAATATAAAGAAGTGAATCCATCCGGTCCGGGAGCCTTTCCTGATTTTAGATTCTTTATTATTCCCTCAACTTCCTCTGTTGTAATTCATTCTTCTAACATAGATCTATCCTCTTCAGTTAACTGTGGTAAATAGATATTTCCTAATCGTTTCCACTGGGGGGGTTGTTGTACTATATAAGTTCTTATACAATTTCTGAAATTCTCCACTGATTATCTCAATGGAATATATATTTGTTCCATCATCCTTAACTCAGTTTTTGACTCTAGCTCTTTTTTTCTTATTGAAACACTGAGCTAATAACTTTGAGCCTTTACCCCCACATTCATAATACCTTTGCTTCAGATATAATAAATTTACTGTTACTTGGTTTATTTCTAAAACCTCTAATTCCCTTCACTTAGTCTCCAACTGTTTATATATTCTGTGTGCCCCTATTCTTCTATATTTCAATGCTAGTTCCTCTATTTCCTTCTCTAGCTTCTCCATGTCTCCTCTTCTGTTCTTCTTTAATGTACTATATTCCTTAATGCTAATTCCTCTGATTACAGCCCTTTCTGCTTCTCATAGCAGACCACTATATATTACCTTCCACATAATTTTCCTTAAAATAATTTTATATCGATTCATGTATCTTCTCTCTACATTCTTGATTTGTGACTACATCTGGGGGAAATATCCATGCACAGGAGGTGAACAGAGCCAGCCTCACCTCCACTGGGGCATGATCTGTTGTCTTAATTTGTCCTATATCTGAATATATTAGCTGCTCCAACAGGGAACAAGAAATTAGAACAAAGTCTATCCGTGAATTCGTATTACGGGGAACAGAGTGAATGTAAACGTTATACAAGTTCTAATGCTGCTGCATTTTGTACCAGTTGAAGCTTCCAAATTTTCTTCAAGGGTAGCCCCATGTAGAGCTCACAGCAATAATCTAATTTGGAAAGGAGGCAATGAGCCAGGCAGACGTTTCTGTACTACTGGCAAAGTGTCTGGCTAGCTGTACGTGAGGCTACCTGGGAGGAAGGGGAAGTGCATGGAAACACCTGCTTTGATCAGAGCCTGCCTGAGATCCAGGAAGTGATGGAGTCTCAAACTCCTATATAAGCTCCCAGTTGCTTCATTGCTGAAGAAACAGCTCCACGTTCTGGCTTCCCGAAATGGGGAAATGGACAATGACCCTATCCTGCACCCACGATTCTCTCCTGCAAAAGTATCTTTGAGATCATTTCCCCTTATCTGGGGTTCACTTCACTTCTGGTATTTTTTAAACCGGGGAGGGGGTAAAATTACATGGAGGGTAGGGATGTGGGAGAAATTTGATTCAGTTCATATTTAAAGGCAACACCTAATTTGCACTTTTGGAAACAACACAAAAACCGAAACACAGCCGTCCTTCAAAATTCAGAGTTTTCAGAATTGTGCAATGCAGTCCTCCAGCCAAGTAATGCATTCGAAAATGCATATACTAGTGTAAAGTGTACATATAGCTCCACATATTAGTGAATATAATATACAAAAATGGATTGTATTAGAGAAAATTGTTTTGCAAAAATGTGTACACTAGGCAAAATTGCATACAAACGTGTACATTAGGAGAAATTTTGCACTAAAATGCTGATGAGTTTACATGAGGATTTTTCAAAAATCATTCCAACCTTATGTGGAAATGTGGAGCATTAAGTGAACTTAGAGAGCCAGTGTGGTGTAGTGGTTAAGGTGTTGGACTACGGTTCGAATCCCCACATAGCCATGAAACTTACTGGGTGACCTTGGGCCAGTCACTACCTCTCAGCCTCATAGGAAGGCAATGGTAAACCCCCTCTGAATACTGCTTACCATGAAAACCCTATTCACAGGGTCGCCATAAGTCGGGATCAACTTGAAGGCAGCCCATTTTCAATTTTTTCCAAGTGAATCTAAGATTGGAGAAATCAGAAACTAAGGTTCACCCATCCCTAATGGAGGGTCCAGCCAGCAAAGAGAAGGTTAACCATCCTCTTCCCCCCAAGCTGAGCTTCCTCACCAAATGCTCCCCCTACCTCCTTTGGAATTATGAGGCAAAAGTGGGTTTGGGACCCCATGTTTGCCAAGATGGTGCCTAGATCTGCCCTGAATGTTTGCTACTAACAAGTGAGATGTGTCCTCAGCTAATTTCACATCCAATTGTTCCTGCTGGCTATTTCCAGAAAAGGAAGAATGTAAGGATGTAGTAATGGGGGCGGGGGGAGAGAAAGTGATTAAGATGGCAATAAACCAGAGGCTATTGAAAAGAGAAAAGGACTATTAGGTGAGATTTTAAGAAAGGAAATGATTCAGTGGTCAGGTGGGAGATATCTACAAGCAGATGGAGTTTCATATACTTAATTAAATTGCAGTCTGTTGTAAAGAAGGATGTGCTGGGAACCAAGGTGAAAAAACAACCATATCAAATAAGGAGGCTGTTTATGGGGAGGGTTTGGCTAGAGATGGACAAATCTGCCCATTTTGGTTTCTTTCTCATCTTACCTTCCAGTCTTAAGTTCAATTTACCCCATTTCTGCATCTGTTTGCTTTTTTTTTTTTAAAAGAAAAGTCTGCATGGAAATACATATGTATGTGCTATTGTTTTAAACTGATTTGATATACATAATTTTGTGGGGTATTTTTAAATGGGTTGTACCCAGTGCTAGCCCTATTCAGAGTAGGCTCATTAAAATTAACTCAGATCTATTAATTTCAGGGAGTTTAACCCTGAGTAAGACTTAGTTGGCAACAACCCAATGTTTTTCTATATGCAACTGTTTTAGGTATGTTTTTATTATATTGTAAATTGGTTTGGGATTCCTCCTGGGAAGCAATTAATAAACCGAACAACAACAACATTTTGTACACAATTTCCCCTAATATAATGCATTATTGGGTGTTAGTTTCACTAACGTACCCATTTCTGTGCACACTTTGTCTTAATATATGCCTTTTTTGGCTGGAGAACAGCTTCAGAAAATTTAGAGAAGTGTACATTTTGAAGGACAGCCACATTTCAGTTCATGTATTGGTTCAGGACGTACAAAACTAGAAATTTCAGCCTGAAATGTGAACCAAACAAATGCCTCTCCCAGATGTGGGCTTGGAGGAAGGGAGCACCGCAAGCAACCTTGCACCCCCCCTAAAGTCACCAGAGTCTGCCCAAGAGCTTTGTAGGAGGGGAGGATTCCCACTGGAATCCAACCAAGCTTCCCAAAATAGGCATTTACCTTTTACTATCTGTCCTTCTAGTCTAATTGTGCCAACACTGACTGGCAGCATCTCTCCAGGGTTTTAAGCAAAGGTATTTCAAACACCTGTAACCTGATCCTTTCCAATGGAGATGTCAGGGTTTGAATCTTGGACCTTATGCATGTAAAGAAGAGGCTCTACCACTGAGGACATAAAAAGAACCCAGCTGAATCAGACCAAACTAGTCCAACATCCGCTTCTCACAGTGGCCAGCCAGATGCCTATGGGAAGCCCACAAGCAGGATGTAAGTGCAAGAGCATTCTCCCTGCTTGTGGTCCCCACCAGCTGGGATTCAGAGGCATACCACCTCTGATTCTGGAGATATTACAAAGCCATCGTGACTAGCAACCATTCATAGTTTTATCCTTCATGAATTTGTCTAACCCCTTTTTTCAAGCTGTCCAAGTGAGTGACCATCACTACATCCTGTGCCGGTGAACCCCACAGTTGAACAACGTTTTGTGAGAAGAAGGGCCTCCTATCGCCTGACCTGAATCTTCCAATATTCAGCTGCGTTGCATGACCCCACAGGAACATAGGAAGCTGACTTATACTGAACTAGACCCATCTCAGCCCCAGCAAGCATGGCCAATAGCCAGGGATGATGAGAGCTGAAACCCAGCAGCATCTGGAGGGCCAAAGGTCCCCCACAACTGGTCTACACTGACTGGCAGTGGCTTTCCAGAATTTCAGAGAGGTGACACTCCCAACACTGCCTGGAGATGCCGGGGATGGAACCTGGGACCTTCTGCATGCAAAGAGTGGCTGGATAAACAGCCAGATGGGCAACTAATAAATTCAATAAATAAATAAAAGCAGGTGCTCCACCACAACGGTGTGGCCCGTTCCCCAGGTTCTAGTCTCACGAGTGAGGGAGAAAGACATTTCTTTTTTCACTTACTCCACAACACGTATGACTTTATACATGGAACAATCATCCTCCCCAGCTGTCCAGGTCCTTTTGAGCACCTTCTACCTGATCCCCTTACCTGCAGGTGCCAAGTACTGACCGTGGGACTTTCTGTAAGTCAAGCATGTGCCCTATACCACTAAGTTATAATCCCTCCCTAAAGGGACTTGTCCTCTGAGTGGTCAGCAATAAAATGTAAAACCATAAAAACTTTATAAATGAGGCGGGAGGGGAGGGAAACAAACATGTGTTGGAATTGCTTTTTAATATGTTCTTAAACCTTCTTTTTAAAAATGTTTTTAAGCTTAGAAGATGTTTTGAACGCTTTTTTAAAGTAACATTTTTGAAGATGTTTTGTTTTAATGTGTTTTAAAGTTTGTTTTTATGATGTTTTAATGTTTTAGTGCTTTTGTTTGCCACCCTGGGCTCCTGATGGGAGAAAGGGCAGGATATAAATCAAATAATAACAGTAACAACAACAACAATGATAATAATGATAATGATGATGATGATAATATAATAATAATAATAATAAAACAAAAAACACCAGTAGCAAACCCACTAATACATCAGAATCAAAAGATCTTAAAATAAAAACACCTGGGGAAAATGAAAGAAGCCAAGGTATTCCCTGCTATAGTCACATCCACACCATACATTTAAAGCACATGGCTTCTGTGATGTTCCTATATTAATGTATATATGGTAAGTGTTGTTGTTTTAGAAGATACATGGTACGTGGAGTGAAAGAGGAGGGGGAGTGAATGGGCAGTAGAATGCGAGATGATTGGCTGAGTGTTTAAAATGGCTGAATGTATAAAAGGAAGAGTGAGAGTGGAATCTGGGGGGGAGAAGAGAAAGAGGTGGATGTTGATAGGTGGATGTGGTGTGAATTTGAGAGAGTTGTTTGCCAGGAGAGCGTGAAGAAGGAGGGAGGTGGAGTTCGGATTAGTATTGAGTAAAACCATATGCTTATGTGCCTTAAGAAGAAATCTTGTTAATCTTGTTAGCTTTGTTATCTTTAATAAATACTTAATTTGGTTTACCAAAGGCCTGATCCTTGGCTGGGGTTTCACAGACCAGAAGGGAGGGTAAGGTAATGACCAAGGCTGAAGGGGAACTGTAACAAATGGTGGCAGCGGAGAAGAGAATAACAATACCAGTATTCAGAGTCTCTGGGAATACTAGTATTAGGACGTGACTGGTGGTTGCCTAGCAGGGGGATCTGTTGAGATCTGTGCTAGAGCAGATAGGTAAACCATAAGAGAGTGCGGTCCGGACTGGTGGAGTCCCTGGTGGTGCCTAGTGACAGGCAGTAGCCACGCGCAGGTAGGAACCTGACAGGGAGAGCCAGGGAAGGACGCATCACAGCTTCATCCAAAGAACTGTTGTTTATCCCTCACAGAGCTACAGTTCCCAGCACCCTTAGCAAACTACATTTCCCAGTATTCTTGGGGGAAGCCATGTGTGCTAAATGTGCTTTAAATTATGGTGTGTATGTCTGCCTCTTGCACTGGCATAATACAATTTCGCTTTGCTCGTCTGGCAGAAGTTAGAACAGCTTCCAAAACACAGCCTTGCTATTTGTGCCACTGCAGTCCTCCTCCTATGCTATGACATTGTTTCTATTTAAGCCTTTAAGTCTGTTTTAGTGATGTTCTCAGCTTCCACATCTAGAAAGCAAAGCAGCATGGGTCAAATGCAGACAGAAAGAGAGAGAGATCCCATCTCAGGGAGGTGTGATCATCCGATCGCCTGGTGCCTGCAAAAGAAGTGGGGAGGAAAACACCCCTTCGAATCCTCATCATACATGCCAAGGACTAAAAAGACACTTGCCACTGCAATTATGGGAAAGGCCGATGCATGAGTGTTAAAACAGGAGAACCTAGAAGAACATAGGAAAAGCAGCTGCTGGCATGCAGAGCAAAAACACATTTCTCCAGATGTAACTTCAAGCTGTCTTTCACATCACCACCTGTTCAACTCCCCTCACTTCACCACAACAACATACATGAGGAAAACATCCACCCAGACAGCTGCATGGATAGCACTTCCTGGCCAAAGGTCTGTACCATTGCAATAGGTACTGTGGCGTCTTGGGCAAGGAACGCAACCTACAGCAACATTAATACAAAATGTGTAGCTTCAGTACTGTCACACAAAGCCCAGTTTCTGAGCGGGAAGAGACTCCGGGGGTTCCAGCGCTTACACAGGGTTCAGTTTCCTTGAAATGAAGGTCACTGGAGCCTGTGGTGTATTTAGGATATACGGTTTTATCTACACATCTGTGCAACCTGAGCATAAGATGCTGGGGCTCACAGCATCAACACCCAACAGATCTTGCTTTCCTATTAGGTTTCTAGGGGAGTCCCCAGAGTTATAACTTTGGATTCAGCACACAGAGCAGGTCAAGCCTCCATCTGTTTCCAGTTCTATACCAGACTAAAAAACACAAAGGTTATCTCCAGGCCCTAGGATGAAATAGCCTCCAGCCCGGTGAGGGGGAAATATACCCCCTCCTCGAAGAGCATCACTAACTACTTTGTTCCTATGACAACACATCTGCTCCTGACCAAGTTTTTAGACATGTAGGTAGGCTACTTAAGTCCAGCTAGGCCTATAAACTAATTAATGAAACTGGTTCAGCAGGTTCTTTACATTACAGATCCTAGCCATACAGATACAGAATTGCAGGCTTGTAGGGGACCCAAAGACATCATCCAGACCAACCCCCAATCCTATAACAATGTTATTCATCCCATATAAAAGGGCCTCTGGCCAGTGGCTGAGCATTATCCCCTCACCTAGTATAGACCCAAATAAAAACCGGAAGTCATATTGATGTAACTGAGGAGGTTTAGTGCAGCATGCACCATTCCCCCTGTCCCATAATTCTTGTCTCAGGACCCCTGATTTATGAGGTGCTTATGGCTTTTGCAACCTTCTTGCATAGTACAAGGAATCTAAGAGAGTTTTGTTTGTTTTACTGAGCTCAGATTGCAGGCTTCTGATGCTGCTTAGGATGAAAAGCCGGGAAATCTTCTTTAAGAAGTTTGTTTCACTCTGCCTAGGATGGCAGAAGCCAGGACAAGGCAATTTAATTAGTCAAAACACACACACGGAGAGGGAGGGAAGTCTTCCCAGCTGTATTCTCAGCCCTGCGAGAACAGCTTCAAGGTCATTGAGTGGTAAACAAAAGTTAGAAGCGTGAGATCAGAGACACTAGCCCCTGGGAAAGATAAAAAGCTCACAGGTATAGGTGCCACCTGTGCCCCCTCCCAGGGGGCCTTTTGGGTATAAATAAAGGACCCTCGATCTGGGCAGATAAGCCTCACCACGGGCTAGAACCTTGGCACCAACCTGCAGGAAAGAGCAGTGCGGTGTAAATCCAAACAGGGCCAAAAAGGATCTCTCTGCCTGCTTTCTGAGCAGCTTCTGGCAGGGAAAACAGAGAATGTAAGATCAAAGCTGTGCTCATTATTATCTGCTCTAAGGAATTACAGCCTGCTTGTCAAAATCATCAGCTTTGCTTCAGTAAAGGCACTAAGTTTTCTTTCCTCATCAGTGTGTTTCGTGGTCATTCAGATCTCAAACTTTCTTGCCTCAGGGAGGGGGAAAACCTTTGGCAAAACTCCTAGCTGTTGTGGGACTCCCAGCAGTGCCACAATAGTTACTGGTATATCCTGTGCAAAGGAGGCAGGGAAGATCCACCCATCTTCTGGCTGGCACAAAACCATGAAGGTACTGGGGCTAAACTGGACACTCGGTGGCAGATTTGGATCCGGGAACCCAGTTTTGCTAAACATCTAAAAGTGGTCTCGATGTGACTTTGAGAAAAGCAATGGGCGACAGAAGGGGTGTTTAATCCTTCCCTGCTCACCTCACTCCCTCGCCCAGCTGATTTCCCCACACATATTTGGAAAGCAGCTGGGGAGAGGATTGTGCAGAGGCCAATAGTGGAGCCTCTCCCCTTCATACTGCTTACCTCCCTGAAATTGCAACCTCACAGCTCACTTTTTCGATCTGGGATGAGGAAGCTTTTTCATCTCAAGGGCCACTTTCCCTTCTGGGAAATCTTCCAAGGGCCACATGCCAGTGGTGGGTGAGCCGGAGACAAAGTGGGCAAAGCAACACATGGAAATGATACCTTTGTTCAATAAGCTAGCTTTGACACACAAACACCCACACACCCACATCTCTCTCTATGTTCCATCCAGGCATTATCTATCCCGGCTAGCCCCTATTAGACTCGGGATCGCTGATGTGTTTTTCAGTCACACCCTCTGGGTTTCTACAAGGCATGACTAGGCATGGCTACCCAAGCAAAGACATTGTTACAACAATTAAACATGCTCCCAAGGACCTCTTAAGAAGGATTGGGGCAGGCACACTACTTTCGTGGGAGCTCTCTTGAAACAGGACTGGGCAAGCATGCAAGCACTCCTACTGGAGAGCGGCCTCGGTCTTTTTGTGCCTGTTCAAGTGGCAGCACATCATTGGTGATGGAGGCACAGATGCCTCAGTCAAACCATCCCAAGGCTCTGTCTCCGAGTGCTCCTGCCAGTTGGTGGATGCATCTCTTACAGGAGTCAGATCGGAGACCAGGCAGAAGACAGCAAATGTCCCAGAGGTGGGGTAAGTGGGTGATCATTTGGGAATTCAGCCTTGTCCATGGCGGCCCACACCTCAGGAGCAGGGCTGTCATTCAGCAGATGACTGGGTTTCTCCCCACCTTCGCTGATCTTCCCCTGCAGACCACTGGGCCCTTCCTTGGATCCCAGTCCTCTTTATCTTCAGAGCCACTCTTCCAAGAGTTCTCTATGGGGCTCATGACATTATCAGAGTTCAAGAACATATTCTAGACAAGCAAAAAGACTGATGGACAGTGTGAAGCAGGGCCGATGAAGGGTATGGCTGGGGAGGGGCTGAAAGATTTGACCCCTGGTCCTGATGATCCCCAACATTGTAGCAGATGTTTAGCAGAGCCAGGTTGTAAGGATCTGCCAGTTTGGCCCCAGCTTCTTTCTTTCTTTCTTTCTTTCTTTCTTTCTTTCTTTCTTTCTTTCTTTCTTTCTTTCTTTCTATCCCGCCCTTCCTCCCAGTAGGAGCCCAGGGCGGCAAGGAAAAGCACTAAAAACACTTTAAACCATCATAAAAGAAGACTTTAAAATATATTAAAACAAAAACATCCTTAAAACATATTAAAATAAAACACCTTTTAAAACATTTTTTAAAAAGCTTTAAAGACATCTTTTTAAAAAAGGTTGAAAAGCATGTTAAAAAGCAATTCCAACATAGACACAGAATGCGATAAGGTCTCCGCTTAAAAGGCTTGTTGAAAGAGGAAGGTCTTCAGTAGGCACTGAAAAGATAACAGACATGGTGTCTGTCTAATATTTAAAGGTAAAAGTGTCCCTGCACTTGTAGTGCAAGTCGTTTCCGACTCTTGGGGTGACGTCTTGCGACGTTTACTAGGCAGACCATATATATGGGGTGTGATTGCCAGTTCCATCCCCGGCCTTTCTGGGTACACATTTTACCGACCACAGATGGATGGAAGGCTGAGTGGACCTCAACCGCTTTTACTGGAGATTCGACTTCCTCCTTTTGTTGGAATTGAACTCTGGCTGTGAGCAGAGCTTCGGCTGCATTACCACTCTGAGCCACGGAGGATCTTTTTGTCTAATATTTAAGGGGGGTAATTCCACAGGGTAAGTGCCACTACACTACACTAAAGATCTGTTCCCTTGTTGTGCAGAACGAACCTCCTGATAAGACGGTATCTGCAGGAGGCCCTCACCTGCAGAGCGCAGTGATTGACTGGGTATATAAGGGATAAGACGGTCTTTCACGTATCCTTGTCCCAAGCTGTATAGGGCTTTGTACGCCAAAACTAGAACCTTGAACTTAGCCTGGTAGCTAATAGGTAGCCAGCGCAATTCTTTCAACAGCAGGGTGACATGTTGGCAATACTCTGCCTCAGTGAGCAGTCTCACTGCTGCATTTTGCACTAGCTGCAGCTTTCAGACCAACCTCAAGGGTACCCCCACATACAGCACATTACAGTAATCCAATCTGGAGGTTACCAGTTCATAGACAACACTGGTCAGGCTATCCCTGTCCAGAAACGGCCGCAGCTGTCTTACCTGCCAAAGCTGGTAAAACGTACTCCTAGCCACTGAGGTCACCTGGGTCTCTAGTGACAAACATGGATCCGGGAGCACCCACAGACTACAGACCTGCTCTTTCAGAGGGAGTACAACCCAATCCAAAGTAGGCAACTGACCAATTATCTGAACTCGAGAACTACCAACCCACAGTGCCTCCATCTTGCTAGGATTCAGACTCAGTTTATTGGCCCTCATCCAGCCTACCACTGAGTCCAGGCAGCGGTCCAGGGCTTGCACAGCCTCTCCCGATTCAGATGTTACAGAGAAACAGAGCTGGGTATCATCAACATACTGCTGACACCTCACCCCAAATCTCCTGATGACTGCTCCCAATGGCTTCATATAGATGTTAAATACCATGGGGGACAAGATGGTACCCTGCGGCACCCCACAGCACAACTGCCAGGGGGCCGAAAGACAATCACCCAATGCTATTCTCTGAAAATGACCTTAGAGATAGGATCAGAACCACTGTGAAACAATGTCTCCAACACCCATCTCACCAAGTCAGCCCAGAAGATACCCAGAAGATACCAATGGTCATTCATCAGGGCAAGGCAACCAAGGCTGATTCAGTTCCATAACCAGGCCTGAATCCAGACTGGAATGGGTTCCAGTTTTCCAGACTGGAAGAAATACTTAACAGCTTTGTGGCAGCTGGACAGTAAAAGACCTGCTGTTTCACAAAATCTTTCAGGAGATGTTGCAGCACAAGCCTCTGTGAGCACCACAGCAGCTAATAAAGTAGATATGCTGAAGCCACATATTTTGTATTTACAAACCTGCATGTAAGCCATACATGTGGTTTTCACACAAGCGATATGCTTTTCATTTAGAGATGTTGGTTGCATCAGATCCAAAGTTTAATATGAATTAAAACAACTCTGTTTTTGTACTTCGGACAAGAAAAGGTTTTGTCTTTTTTTACTGTCTGCTCCTTTTCATGTTGCTTCCCTCTCTCCTTCCTTTTTTTTAAAGTAATAATCTTGAACACAGTGACCCCACGTGGCAAGGACCAAAATGGTCAGCATGTTAGGACCAAGTGTGAACTACTTGATCTTCCAATTAAGAAGGACAAAAAGAATAATCCCGCAATAAAATCACATGAATCAAAATGCAGTGTATGCTGTGGAGGTTGGCTCCATTAGGGTAAAGTGGGGCACTGCCCCTTCAATTTCAGTCTGCCCCCACCTGACTGCCTTCTTATTTGCAACCAGTCCAGGAGGTGGCCCTGGCTGTGTCACCTTCCTCCTCCTTAGTCTCAGTGTTGCACTTGTAAAACTCAGCAGCAAAGGAGGATGGGGACAAGACTAGAATTAGTTGGGCCCTGCCTGTCATTGGCTCTGGCTCCACCTGCTGTTGGTCTCCCTGCTTTCTGACCTACCAAACCCAATAGAAACAAGCCACTATGTAACATGTGGTGGTTTGCTGAGATTTGAGATCATTACAAAAAAAGGATTTCGGAAAAGAGCAAAGAACAATATATGCAAGCTGATATGATGGTGTCTTAATGTGCCATGCTTAATGGCATGCTGAGAAATGTACCAGCATTTGGTAGGAGAAATACAATTTAATTGGGTGGGATGGATGCACAGGAGGACAGACTCCTGTGCCACTAAGTGTTGCCTAGAAGAATGAATCTCATAGTTGTTGCTATGCAGGGATGAGGAAAACTGAGCCTGCTGAAATTCCCTCTTCTACATCAGGCCTGGGCAAGCTTCACACTTGCAGGATCTCCTTTGTTTTCTTCTAGAATCCTGAGGTCCACCAAACAGTATGCAAAATAGTCGGCTCAGAAGGGCAGAACCTGATGCAAGATGATGGCTCAGAGGTACAGCCAGTTAGGAAAAAGCCACAGCTCAGGAGTAGAGCATATGCTCTGCGTGCAAAAAGGTCCCGTGCTCAATCCTTGGCATCTCCAGACAGTCCTGACTGAAACCCCAAGGCCCCTCCGGACTGGTATTTTATTGCACTTGTTTTCTGCAACACATCCTTGATTAGGTGTGAGGGAGAAAATGGATTTAGTTCACATTTAAAAGCAAATCTATCAAATTTGCACTTTCTGAAACAATATGCAAACCAAAACACGGCCATCCTTTGACATTCGCACTCATCTGAATTTTACAATGTAGTTCTTCCACCAATGATTACAAAAATGCATATATTAGGGGAAAGTGTACATAAAAATGAATATATTAGTGAAAATAGCATACAAAAATGCATCCTAATAGGAGAAATTACTTGCAAAAATGTGTATGTTAGTCAAAACTGCATACAAAAATAAGTTCATTAGGAGAAATTTGTACTAAAATAGCAAATAATTTTCATGAGGATTTTTTTAAAGATGCAAATTGCTGCAGAAATGTGGAGAACTGAATTTAAGATTGGAAAAATCAGAAACTGAGAGAACCAAAACTGATAGATCCTGCCATCCCGCTGACATCCAAAACACATAACCCTAAACATTTGAGTTTGCACATGACATGGAATGAATGGACATGCAAATTCTCTCCAGGAAGCACTCACATTGTGGCTATCATCCATGATTACCACGTCACTAAAATATTGCATATCCCAACTTTAAAAAGAAAAACAAATGACAAAATAATCTGGAGTTACCAAATGCTTAAAGTATTCTGTTACTGGCAGTCTAAATATCTGCATGCAGCAGCTGACAGAACATGGCATATCAGACTCTTACAGCTGTTGTAGCTGTTTCAAAGACCACCTTTGTTTCTGGAAACAAAGAACAAGGATAAGCCAGCTGCCAACTCACAAGATGTAATGCCACTCAGGTCAAAAAACCTAGGCTGTAATCCATAATTTATTTAGTCCGGAAGAATTCCATTAAAATAAACTGGGCTGCTCTGGAGCAACTGGGTTGTGGACTCAAGCCTGCAATGCTAACTTGACCAACGTTAAGTACTGTATGGATGCATATCAATGTAACATTAAAACAGGAGTTGCACTTAATCTTTCTTCCGCAGAGTGAGATTGGCTTCCTCCTATATTCACAGTGTAAATGACAGACAAATATACTAGCAATCTGAACACACGTTCGGACAACAGACTTCCCTCCCTCTCGCCCTCCCCCTCATCTTTATCTTTGTAAAGCACTGCACTGCATGTACATTTATTCATTTCAATTCTACTCATTTTATTTTTTAAGAGCACAATCAAATTTAAAAGAGTTGCAAAAGTGTCCCAGAGGTTAGTCACACTGCAAGCTACAGCCAGTCAGTGCTCTGCATGCCTGATTTCTGCTGCAAACTCACAAAACAGGATTTCCCAACACTGTTTGAATCAAATGCAGTGAGTGCACTTCCAGAGTGGCCTCATTGCTCAAATAATGTTATGTCTGCACACAGCCAACTTGCACTACTACAGGCTATACCCACTTCTCCAGCCACAGCCCCTACTGGTACAGCTTCATACCATCCCAAATGTTTTTTGTCTGGCTAGAATTTCACTGATTGCTCCACCATCTTTTGCCTCTGGCCTCGCCCACTACTGGCATGTGGCCCCCAGAAAGTCAGCCAGAACAGAATGTGACTCTCGGGATGAGAAATGTTCCCCACCCCTGGTCCAAGGGAAGGGAAGGGAAGCTGGAATACAACCAGCTAAGCTTGCCTTCACCAACCTGATGCCCTGCAGATGTTCTGGACTACAACTCCCCTTAGCTTCAGTTAGCACAGGATTATGGGAGTTGTAGTCCAAAACATCAGCAGGGCACCAAGTTGGCAAAGGCAAGGAACCTAGTAAATAAGGAGGAAGCAGCAATCAAGGAATGGCGCTGAAAAGACCACAATGTAGGTGCCAAGCAAGCGTTTCTGTAGAGGGCATCCTATAGTAAGGATGCCACCACTAAAAAAGCCTTGCAAAGCCAGCTGGAAAAAAGGAAAAAGACCACACTGTTTATTTAACCAATAAATCAATCATATTTTAATCCTCTTTTGTTGCATTTTATCATATTTGTGTTCTTCTTGTTAGCCAAACCCAGCACTGTTTGGTGGAGAGGAGGGGCACAAATTTAACAAATAAACAGACAAATAAAATAAACTGCAACCCACCAAGTCTGTTAAGCTCACTTGATTATTTCCATTCCCATTGTCAATATTAGATGGATGTTCTGCTAGCAACTGATAACAAAAAAAAAATGGCAAACTCAGAGGATCATAGCATACCTTCTCTCATTATCATCAAGGTGAGCAAAGAGCACATTCTTGGAGATGGCCTTTGCAAGAGCAGTCATGGTTTTATAGTCCTTGGGAATAACCTGGAATGGAAGGAGAGAGAGAGAGAAAATAATCTAGGTTCAGCCAAATGCCCCACCATGGACAGTCTCATAATGAGGAATGCTCCTGAGTTAAGAGTTCTAATATTTCTTCTTCTTTTAATTTTAATAATAATAAAAAACTTTTATTATAAGAAGCAAGTAATGTTCCAAAACAACATATACATCATAAACACATCTAAATAATATAGCCATATAACAATGCATTGTAACATCAAATCCCATATAAAAGTCCTAATAAGTCTGATGCAATTTGCACCTCAGATGAAGATCAGATGCAATGGTGAAGATAAGATGCAATGGTGAAAGGCAGTGTTGTGCAGCAGTCACAGAAACCCATATGCCCTGGGGGTGCCTAACCTGTGCCCTTCCATATGTTGCTGAACTGTAACTCCCATCATCTAACCTACTTCACAGGGCTATTGTGAGGATAAAACGAGAAGGGGGAGAATCATGTATGCAACACTGAGCTCCTTGGAGGAAAGGTGGGATATAAAAGTAATCATTGTCCCTGATCACTAGGCATGCTGGTGTGTACCTCCAGGTTGTTTTGGATTACCAGAGATGAGATGCAGACAAGAGGTTTGCTTACAAAGAGTTAAAATTTATTGAGTAACTTACAAGCATTCAGCCAAGTATTCCCAATAAAAGTGGATCAGTCCCACCGCTCTGCAGTAGTGGACGTCAGAGACTGAACACCCATACCGGGCACAGATCATGTTTATATAGCATAAATCTTGGCACATATCATTGGCATACACATGAGGTTACATATATGATTAATGACACTTAGAAGTAAGACCTTCTGCCTGCAGGAAGAGGAACATTGCGCTGCCAGGGAGGGAGAGCCCCTTGTCATCTGCTGCTGCTGTGCTGCTTCCCCTGGCGGTCACCACCACCACCCTTCCTGCTGGACTGCTGCTATTGTATTCTATTGTATTTTAATGCTATTTAATTACTTGTTCTGTTGAGTTTGTTATTTATTTCTATGTTTTTGTATTTTATGCTGTTTTACTCTTATGTACACCGCCCAGAGAGCCTTTTGGCTTTGGGCGGTATAGAAATTAAATTAAATAAAAAATAAATAAATAAATACATAATGACATCTGTTGCATATAATTGGCTGTTCTGACCTTTTCACAGAACACCTTCAAAGCAGACTAATTATTGGAAAACTATACTATCTTTCTTGGAGCACCTTGACATCTTCTCTTGGCAAACTGCATGGCTACCATCTTTATCTCCATCTTTGCTAACAAGCAAGTGCATCATTGACCGTTACTTGACTCGTGCATTAACAAGCAACTACTGTACTATCTGCTCATTGACCGTCGTTCGACCCATCCACATGTATCCTTGAATCTATGCCTATCAAAGCTCCTTTAAAGTCTTTATATTAACAAGGTGCTTTCCAGCAGCATACTGGCAAGCCATCATATCCTCATTAAAACACCTAGATTAGACTGCAGGTGGCTATGAGGTGATCTGACATACCCAAAGATGCTGGGGCCTGAAAGGGGAATACAAGCCTCCAGGCTAGCTAACAAATACATATTGAATATATATTGATTAACTTAAGGCTATAATTGCTTGCTAATACAATGTGCTGGCACAGGGTATACATTCCACCCCTGGATGGTCAAAGGACGTCAATGTCTTCGCGTTACATTCTCTTCTTACTCCGGGGGGCCGGTTCTTCGTTGCCCTAGTCGTTTGACCCCAAGGGTGGTTTTAGCTGGTTACCCATTAAAGCTACGCCAGCAGGACAAGCATATGCATATTAATATCACTCCACAAATAAGAGTGAGCCCAATAGAAAATAAATGTTTCCACCAGCCTCCTATTCCTTGAAACCATTCTAAAATAGGATTTAAGAAGGAATCTTCTTCCAAATGCTTTATTTTACTACTTTGTCTATATAATGCTGCTACACTATGATTAATGACACTCTGCTTATCTGGAATGTACACACAACATTCCTGTTGTAACATTGCGCATGTTCCACCCATCCTCGAAGTTAGGGCGAATCTATTCTATAAGACTGCTGCTCTTATGCTTGTCATTTCTATCCCTATAGCTTCTAGGGCCAGAGCTGTAGCATTTAAAGCTACTTCCATTGCTCTCCCAAAGATGTTTACTTTATACATTATGTTGGCCACCCCTCCTCCAGGCAACGACCCAGGCATCATCAGCCGAACTAAAGATATCCCTTTGCCATCTGACTTTCCAAGCTCTGTAATTTCCCACAAAAGGTCTTGCTAGGGTTTTCTCAAATCTATGGGGTCCCCATAACAATCCCAGAGAACATAACTCCCATTAGGGGCTCCCCAATTAACGCCAGGTCATAGGGTCCAACTAGTACATATCCAGCCCTGCTCACTGTCACTGGGATTGGGACATTTATGCACTGTCTGACATCCTCTATTGAAGCCCACTCGCCTCTGGAATTTAGCTTCTGTTCTATGATGTTTTACTTGTTCCCAACAGACTTCAGGCTGTGGTGGGGCGTTTACTCTCAAGGGGATGACCCATCCTAACTCATCATGTAACTGCTCAAATCCACCCCTGATCCGAACAGTGAAGTTGGACTTTTGGGTATCTATCCTAAATGCTCTGGCATAGGTGACTCTTTCATCAAACCATTTGGGTCCTCCCTCAGTATCTTGTGGGGTGATTACTGACTGTAAGGATTTCTGCAATTGTTTGGTCTCATTTAGAAAATCATAAAACACACACAATAAGCTTTTATTAAAATCCACCACCATTAGAGGAAAACCAGCAGCATGATGAGGCATCATCCAGCAATCATATTGATCTTCCAGCTTGGCCAGGCTATAGCTGAGTTCTAGGCATTAACTTCAGACGCTGTCCAGACCAATGGAATGCAGCATAACATCCACAAGCATGCAGTGAGCTGTATCATCAGAACTGAAAAAGGAAGAACAAAGAACGTAATTCTCTCCCTCCCCCCAACCAACTATACACACTCCCACATGCTAACAGAAACACCATAATAAATCTTAAGCATTCAGCATTTAATGCTAAAATCATCGAGAAAACGCTTTTATCGCACACATACTCACAAACCAGCATACAGTTTCATGTGCATAACTTCATCCACATGGCTCTTCCCCATCGTGGGTTTCAGGAGGTTCCAGTTCAAGCTGATTTCTGCGGCCACAGGCAGGGTGCCAGGATTCCTCTCCAGGAACCGCTGTGTTTCCTTGGCAGCACGCAACAGGTCTTCTGTTGAAGAGGCCATCCAGGGATCTCTTCTGCTGTTAAGCCAACAACTTCCAGCAGCTGTGCCCACACGTGCCCCCCTGCTTCCTGAAGCGAAGGAGGATTCACAAACCGCTCCATGGGTGACCCTCCCTCCAGGAGCCCTCTCTGACTGAGTAGATGGCTGGCTTCTTCCAGGTTTCTTCCTTTCCAGTGCTTCCAATCCGACCTGACTGTCAGAAGTTTGATTTGCTGTTTCGGACCGCTGGTTCTTTCGATTAGGGCGGCTACTCTTGGAGGGTAGAACCAAGCCACTCCTTTCTCTTCTGCCCATTTCTTTACTTCTTTACTCTTTGCCCAGGGGCTTATGTAGACATGCAGGGACACTCTTGTCTCACCTGTGATCACTGCCCAAACAGCACACCATTCCACCCCCTGACTCAGCTGATCTTGCTCTTCTGCCCAAGAGAGGGTTTGGTCTTCTAGCTGGTGGGCAACGGCTACTCCCTGCTGCAAGCCAGCGTCCTTATCGGGGGGAATCTTCTTTATGACCAGCTGGCCTAACCCCCCCAGGTTGGCAGAAAGAAATTGTCTCTGTTCTCCCTCACAACTTCCTGTGTAAATCATGAGCCCAAACAGAGACAGGCAACCCTCCCCCTGCTCCTTGCTTTTCACACGCACAGGGCGCCGGGTGCCTCTCACTGCTGAAGTTTGCCCAGGGACTGAGCTCATCAGAGGAACTGCTTCTCCCTTTATGGGGTCATCATGGCGCATCCCAGGGGCGATGTCACTGAGGAATTTTAACTCACTCATCTCAGCAGGCACTGGGAGCTCTGCTTGGACTTGAACTCCCACCTGCTTCTTCCCTTTTGCAGCAGGCACACACGGGGTAAAGACAGCTGTTAGCAGCGGCTCTTGCACACACAC
Source organism: Rhineura floridana (assembly GCF_030035675.1). NCBI lineage: Eukaryota > Metazoa > Chordata > Lepidosauria > Squamata > Rhineuridae > Rhineura > Rhineura floridana. The sequence goes on from NC_084496.1 coordinate 20,032,338, forward strand.
CTCCAGCTTTTCCTCTTCCACGGCCGGCACACAGGGAATGAAGGGCTTCTCTTTCAGCACTGTCTCTGTAACAGGAGCACACAGAATGCAAAGATCTGGTGGGCATGCCCCCCCTCTTCCTGCACTATTTCTCTAGCACACAGAGTGAAGGGAGCCGGCAGCAGCTGCCCATCTCCCACACATTCCTTCTCCTGTATTTTCTCGCACGGAGCAGAGGAATTCATCGGCAGCATCTCCTCTTCAGCCCCTACTTGAACTTTCTCTAAAGTTTTTTCCCTTACCAGGGGGTTTGCTTCCAGCTCTCTGCAGTCCTCCCCCCCCGGCAGGCTCTGGCATACGCACGGCTTCTTCTTCTTCCTCCATTACTGACGGCAACTCTTCACAGTCCACCCCCGCCAGCTGCTCATTCACCATCTGGGCCTCTTCGACCACCCCAGGCTGGGTGCTCTGCAGCTGGACGTCTGGGTCACTTTTGATCTCTTGCCGTAGCTGCACAGATAAGGCTGCCACCTCACAGGGGGTCTCTTTCTCTTCAGAGAGGCTCTCAAATATCTCTCGCCCTTGCTGCCAGGGCTCCGGCAGGGCTCCCATCTCCTCATAGGGGGCTTCCTCCCCTTCTTCAGACACAATCACTCCATCTTCTCCCTGGCTCTCACCCTCCTCCCGCTCTTCAACTTGGGGATTCCGGCTGGGAGAGTTAATAATACTACGCACTTTAGTGCACGTTGGGCATTTCTTCTGGGCTCGATGAATTAGCCTTCCTGCCCATTTTTCAGCTCTACACCACAGGTTCCATACCCTGCTCTTCTTTCTAGCTGGTGTGCAGTCTTCCTGTGCTTCATTAGTGGCAAGACTGTCCTGCAATGTCTCCCATTCCAGCTCCTGTTGCCCGGCAGCTTGCACAGCTGTCAGCAAAAGCCAAGCCAGAGTTCCTGCACGCTGTTTCTCCCTAGCTGACCACTTTTCCAGTTTGAGAGATTCAGTGGCTGTCACCAGACCAGCTGGTGTACAGTCTTTCTCTATTTCTGGCCAAGGCATCTGTCCCATCAGTACAGATATCTCCTTGGCCACTGGCCCCCACCTTTCATGTTGCGGCCAGCCCAGAAGGCGATTTTGCACATCGACCTCCGTCCCCTCTTTCCCTCTAAATCTAAACATTCTCAAGTCCAGCAATCCTGCTCACAGCGCCATTTGTGTACCTCCAGGTTGTTTTGGATTACCAGAGATGAGATGCAGACAAGAGGTTTGCTTACAAAGAGTTAAAATTTATTGAGTAACTTACAAGCATTCAGCCAAGTATTCCCAATAAAAGTGGATCAGTCCCACCGCTCTGCAGTAGTGGACGTCAGAGACTGAACACCCATACCGGGCACAGGTCATGTTTATATAGCATAAATCTTGGCACATATCATTGGCATACACATGAGGTTACATATATGATTAATGAGCATACACACTTAGAAGTAATACATAATGACATCTGTTGCATATAATTGGCTGTTCTGACCTTTTCACAGAACACCTTCAAAGCAGACTAATTATTGGAAAACTATACTATCTTTCTTGGAGCACCTTGACATCTTCTCTTGGCAAACTGCATGGCTACCATCTTTATCTCCATCTTTGCTAACAAGCAAGTGCATCATTGACCGTTACTTGACTCGTGCATTAACAAGCAACTACTGTACTATCTGCTCATTGACCGTCGTTCGACCCATCCACATGTATCCTTGAATCTATGCCTATCAAAGCTCCTTTAAAGTCTTTATATTAACAAGGTGCTTTCCAGCAGCATACTGGCAAGCCATCATATCCTCATTAAAACACCTAGATTAGACTGCAGGTGGCTATGAGGTGATCTGACATACCCAAAGATGCTGGGGCCTGAAAGGGAAATACAAGCCTCCAGGCTAGCTAACAAATACATATTGAATATATATTGATTAACTTAAGGCTATAATTGCTTGCTAATACAATGTGCTGGCACAGGGTATACAGCTGGCTAGGGCTGGTGGGAGTTGGAGCCCAACAACACTGCAGGGCCACAGATTCCCCATCACTGTGTTAGAATGTAAGAGCAGGATTGAGGAGGAGTGAGTTCAAATCGCTGCTCAGTCATGAGTTCGATGGATGACCTGGATCCAATCACTCTCTCTACCTAACCAATCTTCCAGGGTTCTTGTGAGGATAAACGTGTAAGTGCTGGAAAGGGAATGTGTGTATGTGATGGGAAGGATGGGGATCTTGAGCTCCCTGGTGGAAAAGTGTGAAATAAATATAAGAAGTAAATGTCCCACAAAACTGAAACGGAATTTGAATTTCTATGCATTTTAGTTGACCAAAAGCATTCAGCTGATCACATATTTTTCCTTTCCAAAGCTCAATAGCACCCCGAGCAGTATGCCTTTCTAGGGAACAGCAAGCCCTGATGAAACATGATCAACATCATAAAATTTAGGGCTTCATGAGAAGGGAGGAAATATTAACCAGGTTTCATTAGCTAGTAAGCAATCGCTCTGAAGAAGAAAAGATAGTCATGGAGAGTTTTATTGGTAGGCTATGTAAATAACAATAAGACTCCAAATGGAGGGTAGGTTTCAGAGTACAGATGACAGAATTAATCAATCAAGATGAGGAGGCATTTGTGCTTTAAATACAGGATCCGTGCACTACACTGGATGCAGGAACACACATGTGCCAGATGCTACCTTGAGGTTCTCCAGATGTTGCTGAATTACAACTTGGGGAAGGACCATAGCTCAGGAGTAGAGCATCTGCTTTGTATGGAGAAGGTCCAAAGTTCAGTCCCTGGCATCTCATCTCCAGGTCAACCTGGAATGTCCCCTGTCTGAAATGCCAGACAGCCACTGCCAGCCAGTATAGACAATACTGAACTAGATGAACTAATGATCTCATAGAATCATAGAATAGTAGAGTTGGAAGGGGCCTACAAGGCCATCAAGTCCAACCCCCTGTGCAATGCAGGAATCCAAATCAAAGCATTCCCGACAGATGGCTGTCCAGCTGCCTCTTGAAGGCCTCCAGTGTAGGAGAGCCCACTACCTCTCTAGGTAATTGGTTCCATTGTCGTATGGCTCTAACAGTTAGGAGGTTTTTCCTGATGTCCAGTCGAAATCTGGCTTCCTGCAACTTGAGCCCATTATTCCATGTCCTGCACTCTGGGATGATTGAGAAGAGATCCCGGCCCTCCTCTATGTGACAACCTTGCATGTACTTGAAGAGTGCTATCATATCTCCCCTCAGTCTTCTCTTCTCCAGGCTAAACATGCCCAGTTCTTTCAGTCTGTCCTCATAGGGCTTTGTTTCCAGTCCCCTGATCATCTTTGTTGCCCTTCTCTGAACCCGTTCCAGTCTGACTCGGTAGAAGGCAGTTTCCTATGTTCCTAATTTCTTCCATCATCCCTGACAATTGGCAATGCTGGCTGAGGAAGTCAGCCTCTTGTCCAGAGTATAGGTTGCGCATCAGGACAATCAGATGCTGTGGCACCCCCATTTCTTTTAAAGCATTCCATAGTTTTTCATGATCTACACAGTCAAAGGCTTTGCTGTAATCTATGAAGCACAGGGTGATTTTCTTCTGAAATTCCTTGCTCCATTCCCTTATCCAATGTATGTTTGCGATATGATTTCTGGTCCCTCTTCCCTTTCTAAATCCAGCTTGGACGTCTGGCATTTCTAGCTCCATATATGGTATATGGTATGCGTATATATTTTGTAAAATCAAGTGTGACCCAATTTTAATCCAGAGATAAAAACTGTGTCCCAAGTAACTGGGAAACCCTGGGCTAACCTATGGATTTTTTTATGACTGGAATTGGGGCAGCAAAGGGGGAGAGGGCATGAGAGGGAGAGACATTATTGTCCTGCAAGGAACAGCTAATGGGAACATTAAGAACAGCTGAATAGGACATAATTAAGTAGCTGGCAGGATCTTATAACATATTACTGTTTTGTAAATGTGTCTTATGCAGTGAGATACATTAATCATTTAACTTGCTGTCTTGAATATGGGGCGACTGCCAGCCTGGCTTTCTTTAAACACTATAGGAGAGATCCCTAGGGAATTGCTTCAGTGTTTAAAAAACTAAGGTTGGACAACTCAGGGCCCATTCACACAACCACTTCTTCATAGGACAACTGTCACTTAGAATACATGGAGGTGGTTGTGACGGGTGTTCTGCAGGAGCTGGGATTTGATCTTTGTGCTGTCCTAATGAGAATGTAAGTTGATCAGTAGTGAGTCTGGCTGACACTACGTATGTGCCAGTTTAGGCACGTAAAGCCTCTGCATGGGCTCACACGGTGACATGAACAAGATAATAATCTTGGATCATGAAGAACAGAGGTAGAGTGCCACTTTTATGCTCCCACTGTTCACACCATAGTGCCATGCATCCTCTGGGATTTAGTTTCAGTGCAACAACGCTGATGGTAGCGAACTCTAGCTCCCATCAGTCCCAGATGGCATGGCTAACAGTCAGGGATGATGGGAGCTGTAGTCCAGCAACACCTAGATGGCCACAGGTTCCCCATCCCTGTTTGAGAACAAGCCGTAATTTCTGCCCTGCACACTTATTGCCACCTTAGCACATGAAGCAGTAGCATGAACAGATCCCTCCTCCCTCCCATTGCTTTTTCCTTGTGTGCTGTGTCTCTTTATATTGTGAGCCTCAGAGGAGCCCTCGTAGAACTTATTTTTGTAAGCCGTGCTCAGAACATTCTTAGCTAAAGAGCTGAATGAATAAGGCTATGCTTCAGAGATTACAAGAGGGGCAAGTATTAACTCTGCCTCCTTCTTGGGCTTGCCTGGACTACATGCAGGCCTGGCACCAGCAGACAGCCAGGTTGGGCACTGGCCAAAGGCCCCTGTGGCTGGGGATGAGGGTGAAGCTCCCACACTGAGATCCCTGCAAGCATCAGGTCACAGGGCACGATTGCAAATTGCAACCAGATGGTGGCACGGATTGTGGAGTGGGAGTTCCACTCTCCCAGGCAACAGCATCCCCATGTGCACTTAAATAGGCCTGGTCACACATCCCTCTTGTGTTGCCGCATTAGCGGCAGCAGGGGTGTCAACATCCCCGCGCCACCATCTTGGGTGCTAGCAGCATACATGCATGTGCAAGAAGTGGCACAACTAGATTTATTTAAGCACACATGCAGGGGGTGGCAGGGGCCCACTGTGGTCTGGTGCTGGCCCTGGGTCCATCCTTCCCCAAACCTGCCAATTTCTCAGGCATTTGGTCCTTGGGAATGTAGACTGAACAGCTGATTGACGCTACCCAGCTAAAATCAACTGCTTCTGAAATCCCACTACAATCAATGGAACGAAAGTGCACAGTGAAATACTTAAGGCAGTGGTCTTTGGGGATGGGCCCATGCATAGCTTGAGTGGCAGAGGATCTCCTTTGTATGCAGAAGATCTCAGGTTCAATCCCTGGTATTTTCAGTCAAAGGAACTAATAGTCAGCAATGGGGAAAATACCCCTTTCTGTAGAGGTCTTGGAGAGTCCTGCTTGGTGACCTTGAGCCAAACTCTCTCTCTCTCTCTCTCTCTCTCTCTCTCTCTCTCTCTCAGCCTAACCTGCTTCGCTGCACAGCTTGCAAGGATGAACTGGGAAGGAGAGAGGGATAGAACTATCTACACGGTCTGCAAAGGCAGTATAACAGGGGTTGAATCCAATGTTAGTCCTCAGAGTAGACTCATTGAAATTAATGAATGTAACTAACTTGGGTCCATTCATGTCAATGGGTCTACTTTGAGTAAAACTTCATTGCAAACCAACTAATTAATTAATTCCCAGCTTATCTAAAATTATGTTGGGGCCACACCACAACCAAAAACGGGACAACAAAATCCATATTATCATTCTCACACAACAGCCTTCCCCTACTTAGTGGTCTCTAGACATTCTACACTCCACCTTCCATCAGTCCCGGCTATGATGGCAGTGCTGGCAGGGGCTGATGGAAGTTGGAGTCTAAAACATCTAGGGGACAAAACGCTGGAGAAGGCTGTCTTGCAATAACCAAGTAATTTTGTCTGTAACAGGTTTCACTCTTAATTGCAAATTTAGCTCAAAATCCAAGCAGTTCTTGGAAAAGAAATCATTTGTTGTACTAGCAGCTTTTCCCTTCTTTTCTGTGCTATACATAGAATCATACATCGGGGGTGATGAATCATTTTGGCATAGCAGGCCAGATCATAATCTGACCTCACCCCGTGGACCAACTTGGACACGAGTTGGACAAATCAGCTGTCAATCACCTGATAACATTATGTCAGATGACTGACAGGTAGATTCCCATCACCACACCTGTCAAAGCCCCTTGCACAGAACTGCTCAAATGATCAACAACCAGCAAAGTGTCAAGCGCACAGCTGGCATAGCCACTTTCTGCAGGAATCGGCTACATGGTCAAATTTCCTGTGGGGAACTCAGTCACGCAGCAGACCCAGCAGGGTTGAAGTGACAGCCCATCACTGGATGGGTAGTGACTTCAGCCTTGCTTTCTGAATTGTAGTATACATGCTACTGGTAAGGATGGGCGACTCTGTCATTTCCAGTTTCTCTCAGTTTCTGATTTCCCAATCTCAAATTCAGCTCTTCACATTTCCACATCAGTTTGTGGTTTGTTTTTGCAAAAACTCATGAAAATTAATCAGCATTTTAATGTAAATTCCTCTTAATCTACGCCTTTTTGTAGACAATTTTGCCTAATATTTTTTTGCAACACAGCTTTACCTAATACAATGCCTTCTTGTATGTTATTTTCACGATGAGTTTATATCTACACTTTACACTGGTAAATGCATTTTTGTATACATTACTCGGCTGGAGAACTGCACTGCAAAATTTGGAGAAGGGTAAATTTCAAAGGTTGGTGCATTTCTTATGTTGTCTTGGGAAGTGTGAATTAGGTAAGTTTAAATGCAAACTGAATTGAATTTCTCCCCTATCCCTAACTACTGGGTAGTATACATGATTCTGGGACAGGCCCTTTAGTGTTGGTGTGGGAAGAATTTGCACAAGGACCAAAGCAGAAAATATGGAACAGAAGTTTCAGCTAATGGGCAAGTTGTACTATATTCCTCAGAAAGCAACACTTCTGATTTCTGGATTGACAGGGGGAAAAAATCTTGCCATGCATTCATCAATAAGCCATCTATAGCACCAATATTGAGAACAGGATCCTGCAGAACTTTACCTTCCTGACATACGAAACTGCATCTTCTTCAGTGTACACTTCTGCACTGACTCCTCCCCTTCTGTGTCGCGCCTTGACCACTGGGTTTGGAGGTGGAGGAGAAATTTCATCATCATGAGAATCTGACTGGGAGTTGGATTTCTGCCAAGCCAGTATCTGTTTGCATTCTTCCTGCGAGGAGAAAAGAGGAGTGAGAGATCTGTTCACCGCCAAAACCACCCTCAAACTATTTACGGGTTAACCTCACTGGCCTTCATCCTGCATTGAAAGAGAGGCTAAGTACATGGGCACATTTGCTCATGCCCATCTCTTGGTGCAAAAAGTGGGGATGGCATTTTTGTAGGACTTTCGCATTAGGACTTAATTCCCAAAGTGTGGCTGTAAAACAAGCTCTGAGTGTTTACAGGGTTGAGTTTCTATACAGGAGAGGGACTCTTAATGGTCTCAGTGGGGGCCCCTTTGAACTGAAAAACTGAAAAATATAAAGAGACAAATTTTATTGCAATCATTGCTTTCAGGCGGATTTGCAGCTGAAAAAAAGGACTGTGTGTGCAGGAGATGGCTTTCTACAAATACCAGAGCCCTGTAGACAGAGAAGATATTTGCCCATCACCACCCTGAGGCCCTCCATCTCCCATCCACAATCACTAGGAAATATAGAGATCTGAAGAGAAGGGAAGGTGATGAAGCTTAGTCCTGCACACACACCATGCATTTAAAGCACATGATTTCCCCCAAAGAATCTAAGGAACTGCAGTTTATTCCTCACAAGGTTACAATTCCCAACATCCTTAACTAAAATTCCCAGGATTCTTTGGGGGAAGTCATGACTGTGTTAAAGTGGCAGAGGAGTAGTTCTAATGTATGGTGTGGATGTGACCCCAGTTTCTCTGCTCTCCATACAAATTCAGTGGGGCCCAATGTCCAAGCCCTCAAAGCAAGGACTTCAACTCCTCCCTCTCAATTGTCACCTGGCACTGGCCATTCCACCAGGCTGCCCCAGCAGAAGAGATGGGAAGTGGGGCTGCACCCATCAGCTCTGCTGAAAGACCAGCTTCTTCAGACACCTCCTGCCCCTGATCTGTTTCTGTGGCAGCTGGTCATGGTAAGAATGACTATTTAAGAAGAGTTGCCTGAGTTTGCTTTTTTCTTCTTCCCACCCTGTCCTTCTCCCTTGTGCGCCACATTTTTTAGATTGTAAGCCTGAGGACAGGGTCTCATTTTAACTGATTGTATGTAAACCACTCTGGGAGCCTTTTGGGAGGCTCTAAATAAATAAATAAAGGCAAGAATGGGGAACCTGTAGCCCTCCAAATATTGGAAACATTACACACCATACATTTAAAGCACATCCCCCCCCAAGAATCCAGGGAACTGAGGTTCATCCCTCACAGAGCTACAATTCCCAGCACTTTAACAAACTAAAGTTCCCAGGATTCTTGGGCAGGGGGAACAGGCTTTAAATGTGTGGTATGTACACAGGGTTCTTAATCCATGCTTGGCCATGAAGCTCACTGGGTGACCTTGGGCCAATCACTGTCTTTCAGTCTAATCTTCCCCATGGGGTTGTTGTGAGGATAAAATCAGGAAGAGGAGAACTATGTTTGTATGCCACCTTGAGCTCCTTGGTGAAAGGTAGGGTATAAAAGTGATAATAAAATAAATAAAATAAATAAAAGTGACTTGACTAATAGCTTCCCAGTGAAAAACTAAGGTTCCTAAGCAAATTGCTCATCCCCCTGTTCTGTCATACCATATATAGGGCCAGAGTCCCAAGTCTTGTCTGCTTTCGTATTGCACTGACAAGGCAATTTAGGAAGTGTGTCTACCAAGTAATAGGGTGCGGAGGAGGGAACAGCTCAGCTCTGCGTGGCAGACATGTGGCTAATTAGCATCTTAATCTGCTGGTTGTATTGACACAGGAAATGAGTTATGGTTAGCTCATCGTCCATAGCATGAGAAGAGAGTACGGGACCTATAAGTGCTTCCTAATGAATGGCATCTTCCCAAAAGGCTTAAGAGTTGTAAAAAAAACACATGATTAATGTATCCGCTGCAAGCAATATGTGTGACCATCTCAAAAAAGAAAAGAAGATCTTAGAGCTTGAAAATGTGCAGAAAGGGGGAAGCAAAAAGACTGGGGATTGGAGGACCTTTCCTCCAAGGAAAGGCCAGGGCAAAAGTAACCAAAATAGTGCCCTCCAGATGCTTTTGGACTACAGCTCCCATCATCCCTAGACCCTTGGCCATGCTGATGGGGGCTGATGGGAGTTCAACAACACCTGGAGGGCACCCTACTGGTTAACTGGTTAAACTGGTTAAATGCTAGGGCATTTGGGGCTTTTAAATGTTGGAGACCATTAATGGGGGCAGTGGTGGCTGGCAACCTTCAGGACTGGCGGGGCGGAAGGCAGGCAGACCAACAGCAGGCGGAGCCAGAGCCAATGACGGGCAGAGCCAAACTAATTCTAGCTGCATCCCCAGCTTCCTCCTCCCTGCTGAGTTCTGCAAGGGCACCACTGAGACTAAAGAGAAGGAAGGTGACGCAGCCAGGGCCACCCTCTGGCCTGGTTGCAAGAAAGAAGACTGACAGGCTAGGGCAGACTGAGATTGGTGGGGCGGTGCTCCACTTGCCCTAATGGACCAGCCCCCACTGAAAGGGGGACATGGCAGAGGGTTTACAGAAGTGGGCAGAGGGTGGAGAATGTGATGGAGATAGTTTTTTCTCTCCCTCTCTCATTATCCCAGAACTCTAGGTCATCCAATTAAATTGTCTGGCAGCAGATTCAGGACAGATCACAGTTGTTCACAAAATGCGAAATTAATTCAGGGAATTTGTTGCCACAAGCGACAGTGATGGCCACCAGCTCAGAGGGCTTTAAAAGACAAATTCAACCAGGCTAGTACTTTCAGTGGCTACCACAGAAGAAAATTAACCAGAACCTCCTGGTTTAGAAGCAGTGTACCTCTGGATCCCAGTTGCTGGGGAAAGTTATATGGATTGCATTGATCTTTGATCTGAACCAACAGGACACTTCTTATGTTCTTATGGCTAAACCAGCCCCTTAAAACTATTTGTATCATCAGCAGGATTTATATGGTTTGGCAGCTCTTTTTACTGTGGAACCCCTAACAAGCTTCAAAAGAACCTTGGAACTCCCCACACCACAGTGTGAAAATCACAGGCCTAGCATAATGAACCATGGATGGTATTCAACACTAGTCCTACTAAGAGTAAACCCACCGGAGTTAATAAACATGACTAGCTTAGGTTCATGAATTCCAATCGATCTACTCTGAGTGTCCAACCCCAGGTTGTATTCAGGACTCAGAGCCTTCTTCAAGCGCTTGCCCAGCCTTGGCAAGAGCCATTATGGAGACACCAGGGCATCATGAACTTCCCCTGCTTTTTTTTTTTTAAGTGGAGCATTGACATAAGACCTGCACCTGGAGCTCTATTATTGTTCACTTTCCCATTTTATATTTACATCTAGACTGTTTCTTTTGTAATATGATTTATTCTACGTTTGCTGCATTGTTGATTTTTGTCTTATTGGAATTTACTGTTGCTTTTTGCAGACTGACTTCTCTCTCCTACGCAGTCCTTTGTATGTTGAACTTTTGTGGTAAGCCGCTTTAGGCACAACTTGCTGTGGAAAGGTGACTTATAAACAAACTCAGTCAACCAGTCAATCAATCAATGTGAGATTGCACCCAAGCCTGAGTCCTAAATCAGCGCCAGTGACAGCTGTAACTGTGGAATCCTCAGACTCAGAAATGCTCCACAGACTTAGCTTCAGATAAAACCACTCAGGGATGATCTGGTTTGATTCTGTAAATCAGCCATCTGATGCCCTCAGATGTTTGAACCACACAACTTCCATCAGCCTCAGCCAGCATGGCCAATGATCAGGAATGATGGGTATTTGTGTCTGGCATCATTTGGAGGACATCAGGTTGGGAAACGCAACTCTACTGTAAGTATGAAATACTGTTATGGAGTAACAGTAGCTCTTTAACCTTGGCTTTTGACTCTTGAGAGATGTACTTTTAGGACCCCTCTGCCTGAAATTTGTTTTGAATTGTTTTTAATATCGTGTTTTTAAATTGCTGTAACCCTCTCCATAGGACCTTATGGTGATGGACAGGTAAGAAATCAAGTAAATAATATTAACACAGATGTCAGGTGTGTTCCATTCAATGAAATGTGCCAGTGTTTACTGTATCACCAGAACAAATTTGCTCCAAGCCACTGAAACTTTCCCAGCCCACTTTCCAGCTCAGCTTTGTCAACACAGAGAGCTTTGAAAGAGGCAAGCCTTGTTCATTCTCTCCAAACTCAGTGCCCTCCATAAACATTCCAGCATATTCTTACCATTCTATCACCAGCTGCATCCACACTACAAACTTAAACTGGTCTGGTACCTGCTTAACTGTCTGTCAGGGCTTCCCATAAATCCTAGGCATCATAATTTGGTGGAGGTACAGAGAACAATACTGTTTTGGCTCTCACAGAAATAGTTTCTCTGACTAGAGCAGCTATTAAGCCAGTTTGAGTCTGTGGTAGGGATGGATGGATAGATCTGTCAATTTCAGTTGTCTCCGTTCCTCATTTTTCCAATCTAAAATTCGGTTCTCCACATTTCTGCAGCAATCTGTTTTTTTTAAAAATCCTCATGAAAATTCATCCACATTTTAAATTTCTCATAGTAATCTTTTTGTATGCAGTTTTGACTAATGTACACATTTCTGCAAGCAATGTTTCCTAATATAATGAATTTTTGTATGCTATTTTCACTAATATAATATATTCATTTAATGCACACTTTTCTCTAATACATGCATTTTTGTAAACATTATTTGGTTGGAGAACTGCATCCCGAAATTCATAGAAGTGTATGTTTTGAAGGTACTGTCGTACTGTTTTGGAAAGTGTAAATTAGATAGGTTTGCCTTCAGATGCAACCTTGACCAACTTTCTCATCCTTCCCTAGTCTGTGGCATAGATAATACTCCTGAAACCACAGTGTAGTGGTTACAGTGTCAGATGAGATCTGAGAAACTCACATTCAAATATCTACTCAGCCACAAAGCTCACAGAATAACCTTGAACTAGTCACTACCTCCACCCTAATCCATCTCACAGGGTTGTTGTGAAAATAAAGGGGTAAGGAAGTATGCACACTGCCTTGATCTCTTTGCTGGGAAGGCAAAATATAAACACAATAAGTACACAAACAGTAACAAAGCATTATAGTATACATCAACACAAACATTTTGAAAGAAATGTGTAGCAGAAAAACTGTACCTCTATAGCTGAAGTTAATGATTGCTGACCAACAAAATCAACCATGTTTCAGAACTCACAGACCACAGCACACTAGAGTTAGTGCAAACCTCGGAGTCACCTGCTTCTGGCTTAGGTGGGGTCCTTATGCATACCTAAAGTGCATACCTAAAGCAATCGTCCCAAATGCCTGTATGCCACCTTATCTTCAAATACCCCAAAGATAAAAATTCTGCAACAACTCCTCTGCCTAGAGACCTTACAATATTTTGAAATCAGAATAGTTATCAATACTCTGTTTTACAAGCTACTCAACAGCAAAGCTGAGGATCTATACTACCGCAAGGGGGGCAAACTCATCCCTTCTGCATATCAGAATCTGAACTTGAAAACTTGAAAAACACTGACATTAAGCTAACTGGGCTAGCTTTACATTACTTTGGATTCTCTGTGCCACAAATATTTCTACCACAAATCATTTCCATTCCCACTGACTTTTTCCAATGATGTTTTAGGGACTGGTTCAGAAAGACATGATTTTAAGAGGCTGTTTAACCCTGCCTCCTGCCAGTCAATCTCAGGTTATGATTTGGCTGACTTTTGCCTGTCCCCCAATTGCACTTGCAGAACTTTGCTTTCCTCTTCAGATGCATGCTGAACTTTATGAATGGAGCCTTATTCACTGGCTGTTAAAAACAGTATTGAGACTGTTAATTAGTATTGCTTGCTCCAGCACAGAACGATGGAATTGGAAGGTTTTATAACACACACACACACACACAGAGAGAGAGAGAGAGAGAGAGAGAGAGAGAGAGAGAGAGAGAGAGAGAGAGCCCAATGGCTATTAACGTTTACAAGCTAAGTACCCAAGGACAACAGCTTAGAATTATAAAGAACATAAACAGAAGATGCAGCAAGATTCACATTTATATCCTTCTTCAAAAGGAACCCTCCCACTTTAAAAGGAAAAAAGAGGTAAATATAAAAAAGCAAGTTACCATATGGTTTAAAAAGAGGTCTCTTCGCTACAAATCCCCTTTCCACGCGATGAACCAGCTAGCTCTTCCATATGCTGCTATTTACTGCCCAGGTTTGAAAATCCATTACAGAACTCAAGAATGTACGACATCCAGAGCTAAGCTTTTAAAAAGTCATCCTCCACATATCCTGGGGTAAAACCGCGCGCACAGTCTCCCTCTCCCTTTCTCTCTCTCACACACATACACACAAAGAGTAGTAGCAAATCTTTTAAAAGAACAATAAACAAACCTTTCCAAGAGGAACCCTTTAAGTAATGATCATCCGACGTAGCTTGCCATGAAACCAACTACAGAACTCACAAGTAAACACCTCACCCATCCCTTTTTTTATTACATTGTCGTCATGACAACAAGCTCAGATGATGCATCAGAATGGCACCTATAATTCACAAGTGCAGGGATATGATGGGTTTGGACTCTCTCAGTGTCTCCGAGATCATGCTTGGTTAAAAAAAAAAAAGTCACGCACAACACACAAAACTACTGAGAACAGAATTAAGCCTTGTGTACTATATGCCCAGGACAGGACTTCCTGGAAAAGGAGAGCTGGCCTAAGACATATTGCTGCCTAGAAGAAGAGCAGCAGACAGTGCCCTCCTCTTCCCATCTACCCCCAGTTGCCCAGGACCAGCAGTGGCTGGTGCCCGTTAGGACTGGTAGGATGGAAGGGAGGGAGCCCCACAATGAGTGCAGCCAGTGCCAATAATAGACAGAGCTAATTGATTCTGGTTTTGCCCCCATCCTCCTCCCTGTTGAGTTCTACAAAGATAACACTGTTGGAAGAAGGTGGCAGCCAGTGCCATCCCTTGGACTGGATGTAAGTAACAAGGCAAGCAGGTGGGGGGCTGTCTGAGGACAGACTGAGGTTGGTGGAGCAGTGCCCCATTTGCCCTAAGGGACCAGCCTCCATTGTGTAACACTACCCAAGGACAGCCAAGTTAGTTTGGCACCAGAGGCAAAAAATCCCTCAAGGACTGGTCCATACGAACACAGGAAGAGCCCTGCTGGTTCACCTAGTCCAGCATCCTGGTCTCACAGTGGCCAAGCAGATGCTTCTGGAAAGCCCACAGGCAAGATGTGAGCACAACAGCAGCACTCTTCCCACTCAGGCTCCCCAGCAAAAATCTAATGGTCAATTCAGTAATTGACAACTTGCTGCTCTTTCATGACACCCGATATTAGCTGTCTGAGAGTGATGAAGGAAGGAAGGGGTCAGGATTACATTTGCATAACACTGGAGACAGGAAATCCCCCAAACTAAGCAATGGATGATCCTCTAGATTAGCAGATTCCGTTAAAAAGCACTCCGTGTCGTTATTATATGTGGTTTCATGGCAGTTTTGCTTGTGTTGTTTGATCTCTGTTGGCCTGTCCACACAAGCAGAGTCATGCTGGATGCTACAGTCAAGGTGACCGACACAGGGTTCCCAAGGAATCTCCTACTTAGGCACTGAATAGATCGAGACTTGCTGACCTTCAGCAAGGTCATTGTACCACATGCCCTAGAGGCCAGCATCATGGATACCTATCAAGAACCACATTCCAATTTGGGCCCCACTACTAATGCCAGAGCCCCTTGGCCTGTCCCTCCTGCTCCCCTCTGTTGTCTGTTCACATGCCCGCTTCAAGTTTGCAAGGAGTGACAGGAGCAAGGAGAAGTAGCAGCCACCACTCGACTTGACCTCTCCATCTGGACAGTGGTGCAGATTGGGCCCAGAAAGAGACAGTGTGGACAGACCCACTTGGGGAGAGGCTCCCACTGAGGACACCTTGCTCAAGCTCCCCCCCCCTCAAATGTCTAGCTGACACAGATGTTGCCATGTTCTGGTCTGATGCCAGATCCCATGGAGAAAGAGGCAAGGCTGGTCAAATGTTGCAGGACCTCAGATAGCCCCAGGTGAGCAACTCGCTCCAACAAAGGTTGGGAGAAGACTGAGGCCTTTTAAGCCTCTGTCTCTAGACTACCCCCTCCAGGCTCCACCCCCTTGGAGAGAACTTCAGACTTGCTTCCTTTCAGTGCTTCTTCAGGTCCAAAAAAATAACATTTCTTTCTTGTCATTATGTCTGTTGACCTTTCTCCATCATCCTCTAAGAGGTTTTGCCATGTGAACGCAAGATACAAAGTAACTGTATGGATTTTTTAATACAAAAAAAACCTTTAAGGGAAGGGCTTCAAAAGCAAAAGCTAGCTATTAAATACCACCTAAGTGCTGTCTCCATTTTGCCCTTATGGCATTCTAAAAATCACAGCACGGAGCACGTTCCAGATAAACGATTCCACTCCCTTCTTTTCATCAGGTTTAATCCTCAAAAGTATAATCAAAGTTGTGCTGAAAACAATTTTATCTACAAAAAAAGTGACGGTGATAGAGCAATTTCCCATGCTTCTAAAACTGTTTTCTGGTGATGGGTGAAATGATCCAGACCGGTCTCAAACATTGTGGTTGCTAACAAATAGTAACAACAGAGGCTGCAATCCTAACCTAACTTAGCTGGAGTAAGGCCCATTGAATGCAACAGGAACATAAGAGCCCGCTGGATCAGGCCAGTGGCCCATCTAGTCCAGCTTCCTGTTCTCACAGTGGCCAACCAGATGCCCATGGGAAGTCTGCAAGCAAACCCCCAGCGCAACATCACTCTCCCCACCTCTGATTCCCAGGAACAAAACTTGCTTCTGAGTAGACATAGTTAGGATTGTGCTGCAAATCTGATACCTTGTCTTGTTTGATAAATAGCTGCTAGCTCAAATGAAGTGGCAGGAACAGCAATGGATGGTAGACTTCATGATAATATAAGAAGAGTCTGCTGGCTCAGGCCAGTGGCCCATCTAGTCCAGCATCCTGTTCTCACAGTGGCCATACAGATGCTTCTGGGAAATCTGAAAGCAGGACCAGAATTCCTAGGGAAGAATCACATTTAGGACAGTTTAAAACAAATTAGTTGTGCCTTAAGAGATTCCAAGTATGTACTTTTCCTTTGGCAATTCTGAGCATATCAGTGAACATTTGGGGTTGTAGAAGGAGCAGAAGGAAGCAGCAATGCAAAACTGAAGTCTACCCATGTCTGACATAAAAGAACAAAACCATCAATCTTATCTTGAGGGAAGGATTTTGATCCATGGGCAATTATTCAGCTAGACCAGTGTTTCCCAAAGTGTGGTACGCGTACCCCTAGCGGTACGTGAAAGGGTTTCAAGGGGTACGCGGCCGAATGTTTTTTATTGTACTTTATCATTGGGTTTTAGCGGCAAAGAGCATGTATGTGTGTTCTTTTAAGAGAAAATACAGTTCTTGTGATTTCTCCAGTTTCTCACACAATCATGTGAGGGAAGATCAATATAATAACAGTGGTTTATCCCGATGCTATTCAACGCGTAGTCTCTTTCGCTCTTAATGCATTCCTTGTCTTTTCGTGCACCCCTCCAGTTTCTCATAAGACTCGGACTCCCTCGCAATGACTTTGGCCACAAAAAAACACTTCTACAAACAGACAGATGGCGCCACAAAGATATTTATGTGTATGCTTGACTACAAAAATGTTCACACCAGGAAGCAGGGTTTTTTCTCTATCTTCAGCCCTGCAGCGGCCATCTCGCCAGCCACTTCCCTCTTGGGGAATCTCCCGCTCTTTGGCTGCAGAGTAGTTTTTTCCCCCATCCTGCCTGGCCTGCCCGCTCATCAGCTGTGAATTTTAGGCGGGAGGTTTGAATCCCCTGCCTGCTCTTGGGCTGCGTGCCTGAGTGGCTTCCCAGGCAGGATGGGGGGAAAACCGCTCTGCAGCGAAAGAGTGGGAGATTCAAACCTCCAGCCCAGGCAAGCGCTGCCTCTGTAAACCCGCTGCATGCTGCATGATTTTCGGCTGGTGTTTCCGGTTTTGGGGGGTCCCCTCCAGGTCTCCAGCTAACTTACCTTAATCTCTGGACTCTCAGCTTCAATTTAAAAAAAACCACCAAGTTTCTAGGTTGTTATATAAATTTGTTATATGTTTATTACTTACTTTGTATTTATTTTTTTACAAACATTTCATATAAAATTATAGGAATTATGAATGTGTTATAATACCTTACCCCTCTCCCAATTATTTTTGTGAAAGTTGGGTACGCCGGTAAAATCAATGTCTCAAAAGGGGTATGCGCATGTTGAAAGTTTGGGAAACACTGAGCTAGACGTACGGCTTTGTCTAGCAAATGGTCTGTTGATATTATAGGGAAAGGTCATGGCTCAGTGGCAGAACATCTGCTGTGCGAGCAGAAGGCGCCAGGTTCCAACTTCTCTCACATCTTCAGGTAGGGCTGGGAATGTTCCCTGCCTGAAACCCTGAAAGGCAATGTAGTCAGTACTGAGCTAGATGCACCAGTGGTCTGACTGAGTATAAAGCAGCTGCGTATGTTTCCTCTCTTCCTGTAGACTCATCATGTACAACTCATGTCTCAAGATTCTAGATGCTTCACCACCTAAGTACAGGGTTTAATTTAGCAGATTTTTTTAAAAAACACCTCAGGTTGTTTCTGTGCTTTGCAAGTGCGCACACATTATCACTGAAAAGAAAAATGAAAAAACACACTTTGAATCAAATGCAAGTTTTCATCCATCTCTGCTGTGTTCAAAAACAGCCTGCCATTATTAAGGCAAAAGTGTGCAATGACATCATGAACAGAAGAGCTTTTTCTCCATCCTTGGGGTACCGACCATGAGCGTCAAACCAGATGTGTTTGTTAATCACATGACCTCCTGTCTGACTATAAAACGGATACGAGTCTGTGAATCTGCTTTCATCACTAAGTAGAGCACGCAGAGAATGGGAGTAACCCTCACACCCCTTCCCCACATATCACTATTTCCTTCACACCCACTCCAGCCCAGCTCTGATACTGGAAATAAACCGACTGGGGAAGTCCTCAAGCAGTTGCAGCCTTCCCATTGATAGCCAAACTGGCAAGTATGTATTTAACAAAAAGTGCATGTCTGGTTACATTTCCCAATGGAGTCATATGGGCCAGAAAGAAATCCCTCTGGTTTTACTACCCAGGTATTACACCTACTGCAACTGTTTCACAAAAAAATTAAGTATTTACCACTCTCTTCACTGGACGGTCATTGGGTTTTCGTTTGACCTGCATACAACCCATCAGTGCCATCCCTGCACAGTCACTTGATGCTCCTTTGATCTGCAAAGAACCCATCAGTGTGTTTCCTCCTTTGACCTGCATAGAACCCATCAGTGTCTTCCCTGCACAGTCACTTGATGCTCCTTTGATCTGCAAAGAACCCATCAGTGTGTTTCCTCCTTTGACCTGCATAGAACCCATCAGTGTCTTCCCTGCATAGCCACTTGGCGATCAGTGGACTTGTATGGAACCCATCACTTCATTTCCTGTGCCATCTCTGGATGTTCCTCTGACCTGCATGGAACCCTCCACCGTCTTCCTGCCATGCTTGCTTGGCACGCCTTTCATCTGCATGGAACCTGCTTTTGACATGCTTCTTTTTCATACTTGTCCTTGGCTTGTCAAGACTAGGCATTCCCAATAAAGAAATGGATTTTTAAATAAGAAGAGAGAAAAGTCTCAAACATAAATTTTAAAAAGAACATGTATTTATATATTTTTGTTAACCCTGGTTGGCAACTAACTTACAACAAGGGCCAAATCTTCACCTGGGCAACAGGAACAGGCCCAGCATCATTAGATCTGCCTCAAGTTGAAACACAAGCAGAAGGACACTGAAATTCCTTCTCTTGACAATAGGGGCTATGGTACGCCCTACTCCTTAGTATGCGCCTTAAAGTCAGTGGAGTGCTGAAACCTATTCCCAAACTAGGTTCGGCACCTTGGATAGCTCCTTGAAATTTCAGACTAAAACCCGGAGCGGATACACTTGCCCCACTGACATAGGAGCCACCCGTCTCCACTGCTTACAGTCTTATCCAAGGGTTGAGAACTTGTGGCTCTCCAGATGTTGGACTCCTGTTCTCATTGGCCCCAGCCAGCATAGACAACAACCAGGAATGTTATCAGTTTTATTCCAGCAACATCTACAGGGTAACCATCCCCAATTCAGGTATAATTGTATGCCTAATTATTCAGAAGAAGTTTACTTCTTTCAAATATTTCTACCATGCCTAGGCTGGCCACTCACCCAATGCTCCAAAGAGGAAATACATCGCCAAAAAAAAGGCAGACAAAAAAGGGTCACCGATTTGTAGAAAATTTGCATATGCTCACGTGTATGCATAGATGTAAATTTAGAAACAATTACTGTGAAGTTAAATAGAAATACAATACATTTCACCATTGTAGACAAGGCTGTGAATCGGTGACCACCCCTGTCCCTGATCAGGCTGCTGTCCAAGTGCTGACTGTTAACAAGCAACTTCAAGGCCCCTCCTATTCTCCCTTCTTATGAACCTTTGTCTTGAATCTGAACTGGGCCCAGATAGCCCTTCAAACAGAGGACCAGCCCTGCCATGTGTGCACAGCCTAAATGAGCATCCTTTACAGCTGGGATATGGAGCCTGTGACCCTTCAGATGTGAGACTCCAGCACCAGTCAGCACCAGTCAGCATGGCCAACTGTCAGAGATGATGGGAGTTGGAGTTCAGCAACATCTGGAGGACCACAGATTCCCCATCCCTGCTATACATGATACTAACCCCATAGCACTACGTCCCTTCATCTCTACCTATCCTCTCACAAGAAGGGTGGGGAACCTCTGGCCTATGGGCCGAATTAGCCCCTCCTGGCCATTTCAGCCAATTCGCACCCACCTGCCCTAAACCTGATGTCTGCCCTGTGCACAGCGCTTCCCAAGCCCCTGACAACCAGCTGATTGTTGGATGTGCTGCACAAAGTGCTGCACTTTGACAGGTTCAATCAGATGACATCATTATTGTTGGGAGTTAAGCACTAACACACTTTACAAGTGCCCTGAACCAATGGGGGCAGAGAGACAGAAAAGTAATCTATTCGTCCCTCTGCTGATTCCTCTTGTAAAGTGTTTGTTGTTGTTGTAGGCTTTGGTCCTCCCCTTCCCTCCCTTCTCTTCCTGTTCTTTGTTCTCAGTTAGTTAGTCATGGCTCCCTGAGTGGAAGCCACATGGCTGCCTCACCATGTATGGATTTACCTGCTTGTAGTAAACTCTAACAATTATGACATCAGATTATTGATGAGTGGGTGATCCCACACACCTGTCAAAATTGGGGGGAGATAAAGATCTGGCCTTCCAAGCCAAAAAAGTTCCCTACCCCATCCTACAATATTCTTTCCTTTAGAACATGAACTCTTTTCAAATCATATGGCCTTTTAAAGAGAATTCTAACCATTATCCTTGGTCCAACCCTAAATTACCATAGACAGGTCCTTGGGAACAGCTATGTGTGAACTATGTTTCAGGTAGGTGTTCTTGCCTTGTGAGGTCATGGAACTCCTTAAGAAGGCAAGGCATCCTTCTGTGTGCACTCATTATTGGGCATACTGACTAGGAACCTGATTGGTTATCTTCAGATTTAACTTTCAAGTCACAATCAACACACACTGCTTTTGCAACAAGCCATAAACCTATTGCTTCCAGCAGGATTCCTTTGCCATGGGATCTATAACTATGGGCTGTTTTTGTTGTTAACTTCCCATGACTATATTCACATTACTCTAGTTCAATTTATTTATTTATTATTATTTATTAATTAAATTTATATCCCGCCCCATAGCCGAAGCTCTCTGGGCGGTGCACAACAGACAAACAACCAATATACAATTAAAACCATATGTTAAACAACTTTAAAATAGATTCATTATAGCATAAATCGAACAAATTAAACACAGATAATAAATATTAAAATTAAATTAGTTAAAATATTAGGATGTGAAGATGTTAAGGTGTTAAAAATTACAATATTAGATATTAAAGTATTAAAATATTGAATAGTTCAAATGTCTTTTGCTGCATGTTTCCAAATGTTAGAATTCCAGTGCAGATATAAAAGGTCCCCTCCAGACTGGTGTATTATTGCAGGTATATTCTGCAGCATCTTGGCCCAATAATAGTGCCTCAGTGGTGGATTTATTCTGCTTTAGTTTGTTCTGGGATACGTCCTCAATGCTACCACATTACCACTGTCTGGAGGGGCTAAAGAGCAACAAAAGCAGGACAAAAAAAACCCCAAACATTTGTGGTATAGGTAGTTATGGGATTTCAGCAGGAAGTCATGGGATGTGCACTGACAAGAAGTGAGGCAGCGTGACCGCCCCAAAATGTTTGCAGGCACAAACAATGTTGAAAGGCCCTAGGGAACAGTCTGAATGCACATCAGGCAACCCCCTTGCTGAAGGTAAGCAGGTCTGGGTTGGGTCAGTGCTTGGATGGGAGATCGCTTGGGAACCACATGTATGCCGCCTTGGATTCCTTGTAGAAAGAAAGGTGGGATACAAATTTAAGGAAATAAATAAATAAAAGTGGGACCACCCGAACAGCATCATGGGCACAAATAATCATGAATGCACAATCAAAAGGATATCTGGAAAGGCCCCAGTTGAGCGGTACATGCAGTGGAGTTTTGGGACTTATACTATACCTAAGATGCCTGACACACCTGCCCAATATTAGCAATACTGGGCTGAATATTTGCACTGCAGCCTGAAGAAGCACAAGAGGTAGGTCCACACTATACATTTAAAACACATAACGTCCCCCAAAGAAGCTATGGAAGGCTCCGAAGCATTTTCAAGGGCAGTCCTCACTGCTGCATCTAACTCTAGCTTTCTTCTACCACCAGCAATCCCTGTGGACTGGGGCCCTAAGCCTTCATCCAAGTAGGTATGAAGCATAACCTCCAGCAGAGGGGTCCTTCACAGACAGAAGAGGTTTCTCCATTGTGATGCCCAGACAGTGGAGCTCCCCATCTCAGGGAGATTACATTCTGCCCCTCCTGTATGGTGTTAAGCCATCTGAAAACAAATGGCTTGGTTGGTCCTTAAAGTTTGCTGCTGATGCGGAATACTATCCCACCAGTCATTTTCTGGGTATTCCCTTTTTTATTTTGGTGGGTTTTTTTAGGTTATTACAAGATTTTGATAAGTTGGGGGTAGGAGCCCCTTTTTTTTAAGCTCAGGGTTGCATTTTCCTATGCTTTCAAGGGGCCACATGCCAGTGGTGGGCAGGCCCAGAGGCAAAAGTAGGCAGAACAATGCATGTGACTCTTGCCTTTGTACAGTAAGCTATATTCCAACAGTGGTGGTTGGTGCCCGTTTGGACTGATGGGGCAGAAGGCAGAGAGGCCAACAGGAAGAGGAGCCAGAGCCAACTCTTTCTAGTTTTGTCCCAATCATCCTCCCAGCCGAGATCTACAGGTTCAGCACTGAGACTAAGGAGGAGGAAGCTGGCCGCCAATGCCACCCCCTAGACTGGATGTAAGAAGATAGGCAGGCACGCAGGGGCTGGCTGAGAGCAGACTGAGGTTGGTGGGGTGGTAACCCATTTGACCTAATGGACCCGCCTCCACTAATTCGAATGCCAGAAACCTACAGATACATCCCTCCAGCCTCTTTCCAGGCAAGCAAGCCGCATAGTCACAAGAACACATTCCAGCCAAGCAGTGGCAAAGCATGGAAAGAGTCCTAAGGGGCAGATAAGGAGGCCTGAAGGAACTTGTTCAGACTGTGGGCTGGAGATTCTTCACCCCTGTTCTGAATGTATCTGTTGTGAACCTCCTTGAGCATAGCTGATCAGCTGGAAGGGTAGAGATTCAGTCTTGTGCTGAATGGGACGGTACTGCCCTTGGAATCACAGTTTAGGCTGGACCCTGGACGCCAACATGACAAGCATGGCCACGGAACAGGCTGGTGCACCAACTATACCCAATGGAGAAGCATTATCTGGTTGTGGTGACACATTCCCTAGTTATATCATATTTGGACTGCTGCAATGAGCTCTGCCTTAGAAAATTTGATCAGAAACTTCAACTTGCCCTAAATGCAGCAGCTGGATTATTACCTGGAGCCAGATATTGGAGGCATGTCACACCGTTGCTAAAAGAGCTGCTTCGGCTCCCAATTGGTTTTCAGTCTCAACACAAAGTCCTTGTCAGGATCTTTAAAATCCTATTCAGTTTGGAACCAGGATACTTATCCAATTGAGGATTATCAACAGAGGACCTCTTCGTGACCACAGTTTACAAGAATTAAACAAGGGTTGTCTTCAGTTGCCACACCCAGATGTTGGCATTCCCTGCCCAAAGAAATCCACCTCACCCCTTCCTTGATGGTCTTCCACTGCTAGCTGTTCTTTGTAAGGCCTTCAATCATTAGGGATTTTAGTGGGCTTTTCCAGGAAGGACATTGCATGACATTGGCACCACAGTTGAACAGGACCTGCCCCTTGTACCTTCCTGCTGCACTTCACTCAGCGGGGGGGACACTGAGCAGGACTGCTGTTGGGGTTCAGTGTGTGCACGGGACGGAATTTACAGGAGACAGCAGTCTCATAACATTAGAACGCAGGAACATCCAATGCTGGAAGGTTCAGGACAGACAAAAGGAAGTTCCTCTCTACTCAGTGCATAGTTAAATTATGAATTGAATTGAATTTATTGTTACAGTCAATAGACCACTCCAAACAACATATAGAGTTATACAAACAAATACCAAAAATTTGGTGTTTGTTCCAAACAACATCACTTAACTAAAACAGTTAATTAAAAGGAATTATGGAATTTGCTCCAAAAGGAGACAGTGACAGCTCAGTAAGTTGGACGACTTTTAAAAAAGGATTAGACAAATTCTAGCCATGATGGCCTGCGCTCTGCCTCCATGGTTGGAGGCAGTATGTTTCTGAATGAGTTGCTGGGAGCTACAGGAAGGGGAGAGTGCTAGAGTGCTCAGGGCCCACTTGCAGGCTTCCAATTGGCATCTGGTTGGCCACTGTGAGAATTGGATGCTGGACTAGATGGGCCTTTCACCTAATCCAGCAAGGTTATTTTTATGTTCTTTTGCTGTTAAGGTACTAGCATAAAAATACCTATTATCATGACATGTGGTACATGCGGTTTTAAAAACCAGGGCTTGCTTGCCTCTGAAACAATCCTGCCACATGCCTCCTCTAGTATTCAAATAAAATTTACTTAGCAAATATTATTGCTTTGTTTGTTTCATCCTCACTTTCCTTCACAACTGTGACCTTTTCAAGGCCTCTATCCCAGCTTTCTCGTGACTGCTTCACTGTTGAGCAGAAAAGTGGTGCATTTTCCATCCTTCAGAACTCATTACCCAAATGGAGCTGCCATCATTCCTAAATGCAAGCTTTTCATGCAAAATTCATGCCCACATCTCTGCAGACATCGCTTTTATAATGCATTAAGCTGTAACGTCAAGCTAAGTTTGCAAATATAACATGTGGCTATGATAGCTTTGCAAAACAACAAGTACTGATAAGGGAAGGTGGCAACTATTAGGATGAGGCGGGGTTCAAATCTTGTACAATACATCAGCTCCTTTTGCATTTAATAGGTTTGAATTCAGCTGATCCCAACAACTTCAACAAGGAAAAAAGCAGGAACTAAATGCCAGGCACCAAGAGTCTCAGAATGGGAATCCTGTGCTGGTTCACTGTACCACCAGCAGCCAGGACATTGGCAACAAAGCCCAGGATCCTCCTGGCTCAGGGAAAAGGGCCTCCTGTTCTCCCTTCTTATGATTCTTTCTCTTTAAGCTGAACTTGGACTGGACACCCTTCAAAGAGAGGACAGACCTCTGGTAGACAATCAAACAGAGACCTGTACTCTGTAAAACAGGACATCCTGGTCATCTTGGAGTCTGGCAGTGGCCCAGACTAGAGACTGAAAATCAGCTGTGCTAATGGCCTGGGGACAGCTCCAAGGGCCAGGCAGAGAGGCTGGGAGTGCCCTAGTCCTGAGGTTCCCCACCCCTGGGTCACCTGAATGAAAGGCACTTTGCACAGATAAATCAAAACTCAACCCTAAGCTGGAAATTAAAATAAGACTGCAAGGCTAGGTACATTTAACTTGAACGTTAGTGCACTAAAACCCATAGGAGGTACTTTAGAGGAAATACATTTAGGATGGGAGCATTAATGAAAAATACATCCCATCATTTCTCCTTCAGAAATCTTACATGTTGGACAAAGCTCATTCCACCCCATCCCAGAAATGCACATCGGTCCTTCAGCATCCTTTGTACAGTTGAGCAATCCTGTCAATTTAGATTTCTCCATTTTTCCAGTCTTAAATTCAGTTCTCCACACTTCCATATCAGTTTGTGAATTTGCTTTAAAAAAAAAAAAAAGTCCTCATGAAAATTCATCAGCATTTTACTGGGAATTTCTCATAATACACACAACTTTGCAAAGGAATTTCCCTCACTACAAAGTATTTTTGAATGTTCTTTTCATTAAACTATGCACGTTTATGCAAATTTTACTCCAGTATATGTATTTCTGAAGACATGACTTGGCTGAAGGACTGCATTGCAAATTTCCGAGAACTGCAAATTTCAATGGATGGCTGTGTTTTAGTTCACATCATGTTTTGGAAAGTGTGAATGAGGTAGGTTCACCTTTAAATGTGAACTGAATCGACTTTCTCCCCCAAACCTCATCTTCCCCTCGAATTTTGCTCTGATGTTTCCATTGCCAGGCTTCTCAATGCCTGCCACAGTGGACAAACAGAGATCAGTTAGTCATCCACCTGTCTGCCTCAAGGATACCTGCCCACCCTCAGGCTTGAGCATCTGATAAGATAAGGTCCCTGAGCCCAAGCTCCCGCAGCCGCCCCCCGACATAAACCACCACCAGCAGCTACTTGTTATTTAATTTTTCTAAATTGTATTGCTTTTATTTTTATACCTGTGTTTATTTTTCTTTGTAAGCTGCCTTGAGGGCCTTTGGATGAAAGGCGGGGTATAAATAAAATAATATTAAAAAACCATCACATCCCAATACTTATATGTTTTTTCTTTATTATTTCATTTATGACTTGCCTAATTGCTTTAAGATGTTTCTAAAGATGTTTTATTTTCATATGTTTTATACAATCTTTTGTTGTTAAGATGTTTTATAGTGTTTTTAGTGTTTTTGCTTGCAGCTCTAGGCTCCTTCTGGAAGAAAGGGTGGGGTATACATTTAATAAATAATAATAATTCCACTAGGTGACATATAACAGAACATACAAAATTAAAAATGCAGCAGATACAGACAAAACCAATCCAGCAAGAACACAGTGATAAAACACAGCAATGTCCAGTACTCAGGACATCTCAGACAGTGACTGTGAGGCAGAGCAAGTTTATACAAACGGTGGTCAAGAGAATTCAGCCTCAGGTGCCCTTACATTCCCTGAGCCTTCCTATCATGTGATAACAACCCACTCTGAGGAAGTGGCTTGCACACCTGGCTCTGCCAGGAAGGCTCGCTTTAGTCAGACAAGGAACCTGAATCCACAGTTCTGCTACCTCACAAATTATCCAGGGTCCCTCACATTCCTCTTGGCTCCCAGCTGAAAAGCCAGGGGGGCATCTACAGCACAATCCCCAAGTGCTCTGCTACAGGCCAGGGCCTTGTCCCTCTCGAGTTCCTCTCAGTTCTTGGCCAAGGAGTACAGCTTTGATCCTCAGCTTGCCAACACCATTATTTATGGCACCCCATTATGAAACAGCCGTCCCAGAGAGGCTCACCTAACGCCACCTTTGTGGTCTTTTTGGCACCTTTCTGAAGACCTTTCTGTTCACTCAGGCTTTTAAACATTTTCAGTGATCTAGATCTGTTTTTATTTTTGGAGGTACAGCGAGTTTTGTTGGATTTATGAAAGGTTTCCTGCCCCTTTTTTAATGGTTTTAAGTTTTACTTTGTACTTCAGTTGCTTTTTATTTATTCACTGTAAGCCATCCAAAAAAGCTTTATGTTAGGGGCGGCGTACAGTGTGGCAAACAAATACATTTAACAGCTCCACTGGGCACTGGGAATTCTTAAAGCAATCCTTGCTTGCTTTTGAAGTGCCTTCCAGGAATTCGATTCTGACTGCAGCCTGGAACTATTTGACAGCTGCTCCCCATTGACAAGCCAATCTGGATCCTGTGAATCAGTCACTGTACTGATTGGCCACAGACATACACCTGTGTGATCCCATCTACTATCTTGTCTTTGTGATACATGGGTCATGAATCAAGGACATACACACAAACAATCACACATCCATGGCATTCTGCAGGTGTTAAGTGACTCAAGCATGTTAGGTGGCCACAGGGCTCAAACCAGTGCAGGCCGGTCCATCAGGGTGAATGGGGCACTGCTCCACCAACGTGAGTCCGACCTCAGCATATCACCACCTGCCTTCCTACTTGCAACTAGACCAGAGAGCAGACTAGCTGCTAGCTTATTCCTCTTTAGTCTCAGTGATGCATTTGTAGAACTTAGTAGGGAGGAGGATAGGGACAAAAGTGGAATTAGTTGGCTTTACCTGTCATTGGCTCTGACTATGTATCTCATTGGCTCTGGCTCCACCTACTGTCCATCTGCCAACCTTCTGCCTTACCAATCCCAAGGGGCAACAGCCAAAACTGACTCAAACCAGGAGCCGTGTCGACCAAGTATTGATCTATCATGGTTG
This sequence comes from Rhineura floridana, assembly GCF_030035675.1. Taxonomy (NCBI): domain Eukaryota; kingdom Metazoa; phylum Chordata; class Lepidosauria; order Squamata; family Rhineuridae; genus Rhineura; species Rhineura floridana. The sequence goes on from NC_084496.1 coordinate 20,060,505, forward strand.
CTGGTTGGAGGACAGGATTATGGGCCAATGCATTCAGGCTTTGGAGATGGCAGGACATGATCTTTCTGGCTTAGGAAGTCAGTGATGCTGGAGGGTGGTCTTCCTCCAGGCTACTTGTTATGGGGGAGGCCATCTTCTCCTCCCTCTCCTCATCCAGACTTCTGGATCCCAGCTGGCCTATCTCCAGGATGTTTTAACTAACCTGGCAGCCTGCTGTTAGCACACCTGCATCTGAAGTACCTGCCTGTCCCAGTGTTTGACAAGGCAAGAGTCATTTGGAGACTCCTATGAGAGCCAGTGTGGTGTAGTGGTTAGACTACGACCTGGGAGACCAGGGTTCAAATCCTCACACAGCCATGAAGCTCACTGGGTGACCTTGGGCCAGTCACTGCCTCTCAGCCTCATGAAAACCCTATTCATAGGGTCGCCATAAGTCGGAATCAACTTGAAGCCAGTACATTTACATTTTTATTCCCCTCACAGAGCTATAATTCCAAGAGTTTCCTGGGAAGAGGAGTTGATTGTTAAACCACTCTGCGAATTGTAGCACTGTGAGGGGAACAGGGGTCTCCTAACAACTCTCAACACCCTCCCTGAACTACACGTCCCAGGATTCTTTGTGGAGGAAGCCGTGACTGTTTAAAGTGGTATAAGAGTGCTTTAAATGTGTGAAGTAGATGTGACCACAGCTGAGTCTTGGGCTTGTCTTGTCAGACATGAAGGCAGGCAGGTACCTCAGATGCAGGTGTGCTAATAGCAGGCTGCCAGGTGAGTTAAAACATGCTAGAGATAGGCCAGCTGGGATGCAGAAGTCTGGATGAGAAGAGGCAGAAGTAGACTGTTGAAAGTGGTTTAAGAGTGCATTAAATGTATGGTGTGGATCCAACTGGTATATAAAATCTACTAGCTGGAAACCTACTCAGTAGGCCTCACAGCAAACCCATTTTTAATAGGCTGAATTTTGGAGGAGCACTGCAGGATGCTTGCTTCTGACCTCTACTATAGCTCTCCACCTTTAGAAGATACTAATAACTGGAGGGGGAAAGGAAAGAACATCTTTTAATCTCTTTTTAAAATCCATAATTTAGCCAAGCTTGCATCATTCCTTATTGACAAAATGCCAAAAGCCTTAAGAAACAAAGCTTCTCTCTCATGTACTGTAGATAACTCTGCCTTTGGCATTTCTCAAAATGTGTTTTGGAAACTCAACGACACAGTAGATTATAATTATGCATTATTTATAAAACACTCGCCCATTGGCATTGTGCACAAGGGAGAACGCTACACTAGGCAAGCAAGAGAGAGTGAATGGTGAGGTTTGGGGATCTGCTTTCAAAATCCTTTCCTCTTTTGGAGTCTTTGCTCAGCCATTGTGAGTGCTTCTACATAACCACTCTTCCTGGTTCGGAACAAAGCACCTCAGCATCTTTAAAACAGCCAGCACCTGTGTCCATCTGCAGCTCCTTCTGCTCTTTCCGACCGGAGGAAACAGCCTGGTCTGAATCATCAGCTGTCAGGAGCCAGCAGAGAATGCCACACACACATACCAGTTTTCATTGTAATCCTTTTTGGAAGCTAACAGTGGCCCTGTTCACACGTTACAGTCAACGAGTGTACAGTCTGTGTACCTAGGTACAGAAGTAGTCGGGCTGTACACTCGTACAGTTATTCACATGTAACATTCAACGAGTGTACAGTCTGTTATATACACATTTGCTGCCAGGGAAAGAAAATGGCTTCAATGACACTTTTTAAATGCACCATTGAAGCAATTCCCTTTTACTGGCAACAAGGCAAGGCATGCTGGGTCTGTTATACTTCCTGAAACTGTTTCCTGTCAAGGGGTACATTCAATAGAAAGAGTTTTGGCAGAAACAGGAATATAGTTTTACTCTTCATTTTTCCTGCAGATTCTTAAGTTTTTTAAATCAAAACCCCAACTTTTAAAAAGAAAATACTCACCTGTAACTATCATAATTATACTTATTAAAATATTGCATTTTTCATTGCCTGTTATTAGAGTATGTATGTTTTTTGATGTAGGCTTTCATGAAACAATCCTATACATGTCTATACAGTTCTATAGAGATCAATAGGACTTACTCATAGATAAATCTGTGAAAGTGCAGACCTAAATATATTGAATATTTATATATGAAAATATTTTGAGGAGGGGGCTGCAACAAAAACAAGCTGCTTAAAAGAGTATAAACTGAAACTATTCTTCCAACATGGTACACCTGATTCTTTCTTGAGGATATCATGTGTTTTAATACACAAAACTACACTCAAAATATAAATGTGGGGGGAAATCTTTATCAATTGGGCTTTCCAGCATACTGCTCCCACTGTAACATACTCTGTCCCCTGGAAAGCCTTTCCTGGTATTTGGGAAACAGGAAAGCTCTGGGCTGTGGTTTTTATGTTTTTTCAGTAGAAATGTTTGTAGCTCAGTATCAAAGTGATCATCCGTATCTCTTTTTATGATCTCTGTCAGTGGTTCCCAACCTTTATGAGTACGGGACCCCCTTTATAAGCTCAAACAATGTTGTGACCTCTCTCCAGGAAGGCAGCTTGGCTGCCAGGAAGGAAGGGGGAAAGCAGCCTTTGCTTGCAGCCTTGCTTCTTTTTGCTTCACTAAAAGCCCTCTCATTCTGAGTAAGGGCATCAGCAGCAGTGGTAGTGTGAGGAGACGGCAGTCAGTGGTAGTAATTCCCTCTTCTTTCTGGTAGCTTCACCCTCAGCCTCCTTTGGTGTCTGCCATGTATTTTATACCTTTGGTGTGCCTGAAAGATGCTCTAGCACTTCAGCAAAAGTCCTCCCCTCTCATTTAGAGCAAGGAGGTGTCATTTGCAGGGGCAGTTGGGAGCAGACAGTGTCCAGGGAGTGAAGACTTTAAAAAAAATCAATAATTTCTTTACTGTTTGCAGCCCCCTCTGGATTACTTCGCAGCCCCCAGGTTGGGAACCGCTGATCTATGTCATAATATTTAGCTTTTGGACAGCACTTTAAATGCAGGGTGGGCAGAAAGTACATCAAAATGTATTGGTGTATCTCAGGATGACTCACGGAAGATCAGTGAGGATTTCAGACTCCTGTTTCACAATGAAAACAAGAAAATGACCACCCCACCATTATACTGCTGAAATGAAGAAAGTGGGGGGTAATCAGAGTGGATTTTTGTGTGGAAATACTGTGAGCTCAGTTCAATTTTGGAACTCCAAACAAATTCCTGGGCTAAGAATTATTTAACTCTAAGTGCATATATTTTGTGGCTTAATCTGGTTGGTGGATCTTGGGTTTTTGTAATAATAATAAAATCAATACAAAAAACCTGATGTCTAACCATCCTGATCTAGAGTATTAGATCCTGATCTAGTCAAACCATGAAGTCTAACCATCCGAACCATAGAGTATTTGCCACCCTGGGCTCCTGCTGGGAGGAAGGGCAGGATATAAATCAAATAATAAACAAACAAAACATTACAACCCTACAAGGCAGGTTTGTGTTACCATAAAACCATGTGATGCAGCTACTTCTGACAGCTGTTTCTAATGGAAATCATGTGTTTGACCATCAGGTGTGTCTAATTTTGATGCATGACACTTGACATAGAAGGTAAGAGCTGCAGAGATAAGCAAATCCACAATTTTTCTCTTCTCAATTTCTGGATACACAGTAGAAAGGTGACATTGCTTTTTTGAAAATGCCTTCTTTGGCAATGTTTTGAAGAGTCTTACCTCTGCTACTGTAGTTTCATTCTTGCAAGCACTCTTTTGAACCATGCTATAACAACCCTGCAAGGTAGGTCTGTGACCATACAAATGATTTAGTGCAGGGATGGCCAGAAGATAGACTGTAATCTATTGGTAGATCCCTGGGAGATTTGTAGTCAATTGGCAAGCGCTTCTGGCTTCCAGTTGTTTAACAATAGCAACAAAAGGGCACACATCCGTTTGGAAATTTGACAACTGAAATTAAGAATACTTGTGTAAAGTAGGAATAGATCTATGTGTGGAAAGACTGTGAGCTCATCTCAGTTCTGATAACCCTGTGCTCAGCAGCTTTGCAGAGACACCATGTTCTTTCATACTAGACATATGTCTTTTGTAGCTGGCTGCAGTTGGTGGTTCTTGAGGTTTTAGCAAAACACAGGGTGGATCCCAGACTCTGCAATAGCAGTGCTCTCTCAGTAATGGCAGTATTGCCACTCACTGAATGGGGCAAGGTGCCTGCAAGTTCAGAGCTGGTGACACCACCATCCTGCAGCAGGTGGGCACACACCTGCAAGCTTGTGCTGCATTCCACCAAAGTACCCCCAACTTTGCCATCTCTGTGCCACTGCCATTCTCTCCCCCCCCTTTGCAAGAAAGTTGAGATGTAAAGGAAATAAGGCATTAAATAAGATTAAGGCTACAATCCTTTGCACAATTACTTGAGAAATTATATATATAATTTCTGATCAATGTATTACCTAGCCATTAAGTTATTTTATTATTGCAGTTGTGATAGCAGCTATTATTCATTACCTGAACAGGGGGGTTGGAGCAAGTTTTGGAATCTATTTGTGGCACTATCCTGAAAAGTAGGTGTACTAGTAACAAGCAACAATAAGAGTCACATGATGACACATTGAACATTTAACAGACATTATAAATTTTATAATATTTATTGATAAATCACCTAGTATTTAAAGGAAAGGATTGAATTTAGAAGTTAAAGGCTGTAATTCTATATTCACATTCACTTCAGGAGTAAGCCCCATTAAACTCAGTGGGACTCACTTCTGGGTATACATGGCTAGGACTGGTCTGGACTGTGAGCAGACATAGAGACAAACTCCCCTCCCTTTCTCTGCCCCCCCCAACTGTTTCTTTTAAGAGGCTGGAATCCTAATGCTTCTTACCTGGGAGTAAGCCCCACTGAACTCAGTGGGATTTACTTCTGAGTAGACATTTTCCCTCCTTCCTTCCCTCAAGCACGTTGCTAGCACAAACAAGCTCCACTCCACTTACCTGGGAGTAAGCCCCACTGAACTCAGTGGGATTTACTTCTGAGTAGACCTTTTTAAAATTCAAATGTGAATTCTCCAAAGCTTTCCCTCTCCTCCATTTTTTTCTCCTTCCTTTCCTCAAATTCAATCACTGCCAGCATACAGAAGCATTGCACTCAATGGGACTTACTTCTGAGTAGACTTTTTAAAAATTGCAGTGAGTCCTTCAAAGCTCTCCCCCCCCGTTTTTTGCCTCTTCCCCCCCATTTTTTGCATCTTTCCTTCCCTCAAGCTCTTTCGTTGCTTCAGGCTGGTCTTCCTTTCCTCTTCCTTGCACTTGCCTCCATTTTAGCTTTATTTTCTTTCCCGCTCCTTGGCTCCAGAAACTGACATTTTTCTTCAGCCCATTTCTGATTGGCTGTTGCTGCTGCTGCTGGTACAAGGCTCAGGCTGTCCCCGGGAAGAAAAACTGATTGCTCACGATCAGCTCCATGGGGACAGCATGCAGGGAGAATCACCACATGAGCAGAAGATGGCTTTTTTCAGGATGCCTGTACACTTGGTGATTTTTGAAGTCACCACGTGTAGACTCTTTCTCACGAGCAGCTGTACCCAGGTACAGGGGGCTTCTACCTGGGTACAGAGTAACGCATGAATACCCTGTTTAGTTGAAAAGCATTGTATGAATATAGTACGTTAACCAACAAGGATGTCATCTCCGTAAGTAATATATAAGCCAAACCTTGGCCTATCATCCACACATCTCAATACAAAATGTTCTATTTTGAGTTCTTATGCACATAAGAAACAAGCGGGGAGGGCTGTAGCTCAGTGGCAGAACACATACTTTGCCTAAGATCCCCAGTTCAATCCCCAGTATCACCAAGTAGAGCTGGGGAAAACTTCTGTCTGAAACTCTGGAGAGCTGCTGCCAGTTTGTGTAGAGAACACTGAGCTAGATGGACCAATAGACTGACTTGGTATAAGGCAGCTTCTTATATTCCTAAGGAGCAAAAGAACAAGCACAAATAATTTGCACCCCTCTTTTTTGCATTTCTGTATGAAAAGGGGTTTTTTTCACATTTCCTTGGTGGTGAGATTCTTCTGCTCTCGATATGGAAACAAAGGGGAAATGGTTGAGTCTCCCCTTTGCACATTTATTTATTTATTTATTTAATTAAGCTTATATACCGCCCGACTAGCAACAGCTCTCTGGGCGGTGAACATAAATACAATAAAAATAACACAAAACTGTACACAAAACTGTACAGTCTAAAATCAAAATATAATAATTTACAATCAACAGGAATTAAAATGCCTCAGAGCATGATAGCAGAATTATAAGAGCATGATAGCAGAATTATAAGAGAGCCTGGGATTCCAAACTACGTAGGTAACAAGCAATGCACTGGCAAATATTTTAAAGAAAGACAGCTTCACAATCTAGACCTTTTCTCTTACATGGCGCTTGCCCATCACCAATGACCTTCTCATTACCACTGAGCACAGCTCACATGTATGGTCAGCCATTCTGGTTATCAATCCATATAATTGAGTTATTAAATGCCAGGGCAATGTGATGATTAAGAGACTGAGCTGTGAACACTTCTACCTTGACCTCAATGGATGGCCTGAGAGAGGCTTCTCTATATAGGTGGCCAACTCTGGTGTAAACAGGTGCACAGTCCATCAATGTCATCCACTACCCAATGCTTAATATGGAACAGTTCTTCCATATTACCATAATCATGATTCCATATTACATTGGACATGTTCAAAAAGAAAACAGGACAGTTCTTCAAAAGCATTCTTGGAATAGAGCAGAAAAACTCTACAAAAAGAAGCTGTTTGGGGGGGGAATTAGGCTGTGGCTCACTGGTGGAACAAAGGCTTTCTAAGAGGAAGGTCCTGAATTCAAACCCCAGCATCTCCAAATAGGACTTAGAAAGACTCCTTTCTGAAGCCCAGAAAGCCATAGATAGTCGGTGAAGATCAGGCAAGGCAGAAGAAGAGGTAGATTTACTGATTAATATTTGGGCAATAACCACACCATGCATTTAAAGCAACATGGCTTTTCCTAAAAAGATCCTGGAAACTGAAGTTTGTTAAGGGTGCTGGGAATTGTAGTTCTGTAAAGTACAGTTCCCAAGATTCTTTGGGAGAAGTCATGTGCTTTAAATCGGTTTTAAAAATATAGTGATATAGTGTGTATGCAGCCAAAATATACACACAAAAGAAATCACAGTGGGTTTTTCACCCATATGTGATCCCAGCTTTCCATTAGCTTTTCAGTTTGAATGACAGATGTACATACCAAGAAATCAAATCCAGCCACCAGACTTGCAAGCTACAGGTTGCTCCTGTTTCTCACCCCCCCCATTTTTAAAGCACCATATATACATTTGTTCATGTTGATCCTTCCAATTTAAAAAATGCAAACATTTACAAAAAGAGTTGGAAAACTTCCCTAGAGATTAGGGTAGGAGGGTACCAACCACCAGGTGCCCCTCAAAGTCAGATGATCTCCACTGAGCCACCTTTCACATTGAAAACCTACACAGCCATTTTTAAAAGAGCTTATTCAGAACAGAAGAATAATGTCTATTTACAAAGCTGCAAAACTACTGCCTGTGCTCTCACACCAATACATTTGCACACACCTCAAGGATGGCAAAGCCGCATAGTGATATGTCCCCCGAAAGCAGGTCACAGTGTGCCCATAGAAGATTCATATTCAGATGAATCACAGGCCACCCTTGTTGGAAGGGCCTGTCCAAAACTCTGCCTCTCTATCTATAACTTTCCTTATTTAACAGAAGGTATATACTGCTTAGTTGTAATAATACCTCAAAGCAATTTACAAAAAAAGACTTCAGTCACATCCACAACATCCATTTAAAGCCCATCTAAAACACATGGCTTCCCCCAAAGAATCCTGGGGACTGTAATTTGTTAAGAGCACTGGGAACTGTAGATCTGTGAGGGATAAACTACAGTTCCCAGGATTCCTTGGGAGAAATAATGTACTTTAAATGTGTATTAGATGTGCTTTAAATGCAGAATATTATTATTAACAACAACAGCAGTAATATTGGTGTGGATGTGATCTTCATTGCTGAAAGACTTAGAGAGGCAGCATCTCAAATACCCTATCCCAATACATGATAGTGTTTTCTCTTCAGTCAACTCTGCCTGCCCAACAGGAGCACTAGAGATTGTTCTTCCAATTTATACCCACTTCCCCTCTCTAAGTGAAGCAATAAACGCGCCCAAGCCAAGCATCCATCTCCAAACATTTCCTATGTACATGGCCTACCTTAGGCTGCCCCACGTCCTTTCCCCAATGGTTAGACTTTCCCCATTTATCCCTACAGAGAAGTGTTAAGATCGGCAAAGGGGGATCTCTCATCATCCTCAGAAGTACAGGGAATAGCAGACCAGAAGATAATTTTCTTTACGGCCACCCCTAAATTGTGGGACTCCTTCCCCACAAAGGTGCATCTAGCATCTTCATATGGGTTTTGCCATATGCTCTAGCTGCACCTCTTTACCCTAGTCTTTGATTAATGTATTTTATGAGACCCCACCTTGTTTACTGAATATATACTGTTCTGTGCGGAAGAGTCTTACTTGTTCTTACAACTGTATATTATGTTGTTGTAACCAGGAATAGATGAATTTGTAAACTTTGGTTTCTCTCCATTTCTCATTTTCCCAGCCTTAAGTTCAGTTCTCCACATTTTCACATCAGCTTATGAAAAAGCCTTCATGAAAATTCGTGTCAGCATTTGAGTGCAAGTTTATCCTAACAGGCACATGCCTGCATGCAATTTTCCCTAATGTAAATATTTTTGCAAAGCAATTTTTCATAAAAGTGTATTTTTGTGTCTTACTTGCAGGAATATGTATTTTTATGCACACTTGTCCCAGTGTGTGCATTTTGTACACATAACTAGGCTGACTGTGGCCCTTTGTTGAAAAGAATCAAAGGCTACAGTCCTAATCCACTTACCTTGGAGGAAGCTCCACTGAATTCAGTAGGACTTACTCTTGAGTAGGGATGGAAGGATCTGTCCATTTTACTTCCCTCCATTTCTCATTTTTCTAGTCTTAAATTAAGTTATCCACATTTCTGCAGCATTTTGCTAATTTTTATTAAATCCCCATGAAAATTATTCAGCATTTTAGCATGAATTTCTCATAACACATTTTTGCAAGTAATTTCCCCTAATAGAACACAATTTTGTATGTTATTTTCACTAATATATTCATTTTAATGCACACTTTCCCCTAATGTATGCATTTTTGTAAACACTGTTTGGCTGGAGAACTGCATCACAAAATTTGGAGACGCGCAAATTTCAAAGGATGGCTGTATTTAGGCAAGTACAAGTTAGGTCACTTCACCTTTAAATGCAAACTGAATCGAGTTTCTCTCCCATTCCTAGTTGTAACCTGCCCTGGGAATTTATGGTGAAGGGCAAGCAAGAAATTTATTTATTTATTTTTATTATCATTATTTTTACCCTGCCCTTTTGCCAAAACTGGAACTCACAGCAGCTTCCAGATAAAAGCACACACATAATTAAAAACATACAAAAGTCTAGATTAAAATCGAATTAAACTATTTACAGTATTAAAACCATTCATACAGTTAAAATAATTCAAACTCAGTTTAAAATAATACTCTAAATAAATAAATAAAATCTTGACAATCCCTACATAAGCCAAGCATGTACACTGAACCTCATCATTTATCCATGTCTTGGACTAGCTAGTTGCTAAGTTTATGTTTTATCTTATCTTGTACTCTGCTTATCTTGACCCTGCTCTTCCTTAATCTCTATTCTTTACTGAAATAAACTCTTTTATCATTTGGCATACTGGAGGTTGGCTGGTTTGTTTTGATCACTACAGTATTATCTCCTACAAGCCCTGCTATTCAGCAACATATTCCAAGACCTGGACAAACAGGGAATCTGGAGAGGTTGGGCAAATTCTCGCATCTAGTGCTGACTGGAGAGAGTCTGCTGGCAGATTCCCAGGACAAGACTGTGGGTATCCCTTCTCCCCTCTAGGGACATAGAAAGCTGCCTTATACTGAGTCAGACCCTAGGTCCATCTTGCTTAATATTGTCTGTACTGACTGGCAGCAAGCACCTCTCCAAGGTTTTAGATGGATCTCTCTTCTTAGCTCTTCCTAGGTCATAGGTTCCATTGTTGTACTGCTCTAACAGATAGGAAGTTTGTCCTGATGTTCAGTTGAAATCTGGCTTCCTGTAACTTGAGCCCATTATTCTGTGTCCTGCTTTCTGGGACAATTGAGAATAGATCCTGGCCCTCCTCTGTGTGACAACCTTTCCAGTACTTGAAGAGTGCTATCATATCTCCCCTCAGTCTTCTCTTCTCATGGCTAAACATGCCCAGTTCTTTCAGTCTCTCCTCATAGAGCTTTGTTTCTAGTCCCTGTTCACCCTTGTTGCCCTCCTCTGAACCTGTTCCAGTCTGTCTGCATCCTTCTTAGAGTGCAGTGTCCAGAATTGGATGCAGTACTGAAGATGAGGCCTAACCAGTGCCGAATAAAGGGGATCTCTCAGAACCACTGTATATTATCTTTGCAAAATCCTGGAGAATGGGTGAAGTGCTGGATGACTGGAGGAGGGCTAATGTTGTCCTGTCTTCAAAAAGGGCAAAAGGGAGGAACCTGGGAACTACAGACCCGTCACTCTGACTTCAATCTCTGGGAAAATTCTGGAGCAGACTGTAAAGTGGGCAATCCTTAACCACCTTGAAAACAATGCAGTGATTAGTAGAAGCCAACATGTTTTTATGAAGAACAAATCCCACCAGACTAATCTCATTTTTTGATCAGGTAACCTTCCTGGTAGACTGTAGGAATGCTGTGGATGTAATATATCTCAACTACAGCAAATATTTTGACAAAGTGTCCCCTGATATTCTGATTATCAAGCTAAATATGGGCTGAATGGAACAACTATCAGGTGGATCCACAGTTGGCTACAGAATTATACTCAAAGAGTGCTTAACAATGGTTGCTTCTCAAACTGGGGGGAGGTAACGAGAGAGGTACCGCAGGGCTCGGTCCTGGGCCCAGTGCTCTTCAACCTTTTTATTAATGACTTGAATGAGGAGGTGCAGGGAATGCTTATCAGATTTGCAGATGATACAAAATTGGGAGGGATAGCTAATACCCTGAAGAACAAAAACAAAATTCAAAGGGATCTTGATGGGCTGGAGCATTGGGCTGAAAACAACATAATGAATTTTAACAGGGATAAATGCAGCATTCTATACCTAGGAAAAAGAAACCAAATGCACAGTTATAAGATTTTGGGATTGTTGTTGATCATAAGCTGAACATGAGCCAACAGTGCGACGAGGCTGCAAAAAAAGGCAAATGCTATCTTAGGCTGCATTAACAGAAGTATAGTTTCCACATCACTTGAAGTACTAGTTCCCCTGTATTTGGCACTGGTTAGGCCTCATCTTGGGTATTGTGTCCAGTTCTGGACATTGCACTTTAAGAAGGATGCAGACAAACTGGAACAGATTCAGAGGAGGGCAACAAGGATGATCAGGAGACTGGAAACAAAGCCCTATGAGGAGAGACTGAAAGAGCTGGGCATGTTTAAGCCTTGAGAAGAGAAAACTGAGGGGAGATAGGATAACACTCTTCAAGTACTTGAAAGGTTGCCACACAGAGGAAGGCCAGGATCTGTTCTCAGTTGTCCCAGAATGCAGGACACAGAATAATGGGCTCAAGTTGCAGGAAGCCAGATTTTGAATGAACATCTGAAATGTTTAGAGTAGTACGACAATGGAATTAATGAGTGATGGGTCTCCAACATTGGAGGCATTCAAGAGACAGCTGGACAGCTATCTGTTGGGTGTATTTTAATTTGGATTCCTGCACTGAGCAGGGGTTGGACTCGATGGTCTTATAGGCCCCTTCCAACTCTACGATTCTATGATCTGCTTTGTATGCAGAAGGTCCCAGATTAACACTGGAGGCATTCAAGAGGCAGGCAGACAGCCACCTGTCAGGTATGCTTTAATCTGGATTCCTACATTGAGCAGGGGTTGGACTCGATGGCCTTACAGGCCCCTTCCAACTCTCCTATTCGATGAAGTTTGTTTTTCTCTGATGAACAATTGAGCATGTCAACATGTGTCAAAGTTGAGAATGAATTGTCACACACAGCTGTAGATGCACCAAAGGTGAGTCCTACAGCATACAAAGTGTACATGCATGGAAAGGCTTCCTTGTGCAGGTACAATGATTAGTAAGATAGTAAGCTGTGAATTCAGTTCTCCTGAGACAGCTACTTCCCAGAACTAACTACCCCGGTCTCCGTTGCCATGTCAGGAAAGCAATTTAGAGAAGTTTCACTTTAAAAATTAAATTAATATCTATAAACATCACTTTTCATAAGAAAATGCTTGACAGCATGTCACATAAGAACTTATACATTTGTCTGAACTACAGGTGCTAGAACCAACTGTACAAGCACCCAATCTCTGTTCTACAGAAAGGCCCTGGGCCAGCCAGCTAGCTCACACTGCTTCTGATGGCTCTACCAGCACATGTCACACACCCTATTTTGGTAGTACATAAGTTCGCAAGAGAAAAGTTAAATAAGGTACAGTAGGGCCCCACTTTACGGCGTTCCATTTTCCGGCGTTCCCCTGATGTGGCAACTTTCAATTAGGGGAAAATCCCCGTTTTAAAGCCAATTTTGTGCTTTTACGGCCTTTTGGCGCCATTTTCACGCGATGCGACCCATTATAGTCAATGGATTCTGCTTTACGGCGGGGGCCTGGTCCCTAACCCGCCGTATAAGCGGGGCCCTACTGTACGCTTTACGGCATTCCGTTTTCTGGCATTCCGCTAATGCGGCAGCTTTCAATTAGGGGAAATACCCCGTTTTAAAGCCGATTTTGGGCTTTTGCGGCATTTTCGAGCGACGCGACCCATTATAGTCAATGGGTTCTGCTTTACGGCGGGGGCCTGGTCCCTAACCCGCCGTATAAGCGGGGCCCTACTGTATAATGATTTGTACAGTTGGGTGGATGTCTAAAACTGTTGCAACTAAGACCCTAGCAACATTATACTCTTCAAAACCATTTAAAAAATGGAACTAACTTGAAAGAATTGAAACAATATCTTTTTCAACTTTTTTAACAAACTAGGGAAGAAATTCCCCCCAAACACATGCACACACACAGTATTCTAGCTCCCCATTGCCTGGGCTAAGTTAGTAAGGTCTCATTAGGCTTCCTGGGCCTTGGAGAGCCAGCTCATTCACCTCTCTGCTTCTTCTCAGGTCCTGCCCTGGACTAGGCTAGGTTGCTGCACTCCCTAGCCCAAGACCTAGGCACACCCACCAGATCCACTAACACCACCCACCACCTACAGAGGCTGCCTGAGCAGTACATCACAATACTGTCCTTCCCACCTTTTCTTCCTCCATTTGCAAACCATAATTGTATTTATATCCCACCTTTTGCTCCAAGGAGTTCAACGTTTACACTATTTGCCCCCTTTTCATTATATCTTTACAACAACCCTATGAGGTAGGTTAGACCGAGGGACAGTGACTGGCCCAGAGTCATCCAGTGAGCTTCATGGCTCAGCAAGGATTTGAACCCTGGTCTCCCACGTCCTAGTCCAACACTTTAACTACTACACCACACTACATTTCCAGTGTACGGATAGATAGTGTGAACAACACATTTTTGGTAGACTGGCAATGGTTAAGTTGTCCAACAGCAGCAAAAAAATCCCACACAAATTATACAGCTGACGGGTAGAAAGATTGAGGTAAGTGAGAGGAGGCGTCTGGGTGGTAAGACTAGGCGCTCAGTTCACTTCTGGTGTGCAAATAAACTCATTTGGACTCTTCTACATTAAAGAGCGTAGAACCACAACAGGAATGACAGGGGCATCCTCCAGGCTCTGGGACAAGGACTAGAACCAGTGTTGGGTGATGTTCATAGGGACTGGTATGGCAGAAGGCAGGGAGCCCAAAAAATAGGGCAAGCCACAGGCAATTAATTCTACATTTGCCCCCCCTTTCCCCCTGATGAGTTCTACAGGGCAACACTGAGACTGAGGAGGAAGAAGTTGACAGATAGGGCACCCCTTGGACTGGATGCAAGTAGGGAAGTGCCATAGCTCAGTGGTAGAGCATCTGCCTTGCATGCAGAAGGTCCCAGGTTCAATCCCAGCATCTGCAGGTAGGGTTGGGAGAGTTCCCTGCGTGAAACCTGAAGAGCTGTTGCTGATCATTTTTGGCAGTACTGAGCTCGAGGGAACAATAACCTCACTCAGTGTAAGGTAGCTTCCTATGCTACTAAAGAAGGCAGACTGAGATGGTAGGCAGCGTTCCATTTGCCCTAACGGAGCAGCCTCCATTTACTAGATGGAGTTGTTGAAAGATTGGAAAACCCGACATCTCACATTTGGCTTGCAGAAATTATTAATGCTGTGTATTTTGTTTGTACTTAGCTATTTTGATACGTGCAGTGCTATCCTGCTTCTTTTTAAAAAATAAAACAATTTTTTAAAAACAAAACCAACTGCTGGACTCAGAATCCTTTCATTTTAAATGTGTATTTTTTGCACCAGGCTCCAGTAAATGGATCATAGGGTTCTAACAGAAAACAAAGTAGATCCCACAAGCCTGAAGGTTGTGCTTTCATAGAAGCTTTGCTGCATACTTACACTCAGGGAACAAGCCCATGACATAAAGGTATATAAGATTTGCACATGCTGAATTATATGCATAGATCCCTCTGGGGAATGGAAATGGTGGGTGGGTGGAGTCTCAGCACCACTGCACTTTATATTTAATTGTTTATTGTATTACATTTATATATCACTTTTTCTTCCAAGCAGCCTACGACAGCACACATGGTTCTCTCCTTTCCCATTTTATCCTCACAACAACCCTGTAAGGTAGGTTAGGCTGAGAGACAGAGGTTAGCCCAAGGTAACTCAGTGAGCTTCATGGCTGAGTGAGGATTTGCACCCTGGTCTCCCACATCATAGTCTAACACCCTAACCATTACACCACAGATGTCATGCATACACACCATATGTAGCTCTCTGAGGGGTAAACTACAGTCCGTAGGATTTTCTTGAGGGGGAAGCCATGTGGTTAAAATGTATTGTGTGTATGCAGCCCAAGTTAAAAACAAAACGTTCATAGAAAGTGGGAAAGGAAAGGATGTACAGAGACTGCCACTAGAGACTCAGGGTTCAGGCCAAGGAGCGAACCCTGCAACAGCAACCCTGTGCTTTTTCCCATACAGAGCTAGATAGACCAAGGGTCTGACTCAGTATACAGCAGCTTCCTAAATATTGGAAGTATCTTGATTTTGCTTTGTTTTTATACTTGTGCCCTTTGCACAAAGTGCCGGATTGAGTGGTGCTTCTCAGCTGAGAGTTTTTGGAGGCCAGTTATCTTATGCGCACACACACAGACATGAATATTTGACAATCACTGACCTTCTCCAGTTTCTCAAAATGTTCCCGCAAGAACTTCATAGGCTGATCAGGTTTTGCTATACAGAGGTTGACAATGCACTCTTTCAGAATCTGCTGGATATTATGCTTCTGAACATAACGCTCACATCCCTTTAGGCTCTCGTCGTCTTCCACGTTGCAGGAAGATGAAGCAGCCATCTTTGTGATTGTAAGCAGACCACAAACCTAGGTGAGAAAATGGTGCAGTTTGAACGTGGCAAAAGTCATTATACAAAGTCTTCAGGTACAAGACTTGGGACAGAAAGCAAACTTTTGAATACTGTGCAAAAAGCAAATGTGATATTTCAGCAGTCATTTGCCAGCAATATAGACAGATAGCATGTTCTCATCCAAGAGTCTTGAACAAGCCTACTGGGTGGCAGTCCTTTAATTCAATGTGTTGCAAGTCATAGGCTCCACATCAGAAGTTTATAAAAAAGGTGATATTTCTACTTATTTTTATCCTACTTTTGCAGATGGATCTTAAAATACTCTGGATTATAAAGCATTGCCTGCACTGGACTGGTTTCCTATTAAAGATTTTTGAATAAGAATATTTGGATATTGGTTTATGGGAAACTGATCTTTTTCTCCTGGATCCCTGTTGAGCTGGTGATTTGGCCTTTAGCATACTGAACTCCCCAAAATCAGGTTCTTTCTTGCTAAGAATAAACTCACAAAAATTCTAAAGAAATAATTCAAACTATTGTATATTATTCTTTGTCTAATTCTATACTGTATTGTTAATTCCCTCACAAATACGATGCAAACCTCTATGCTTTTTTGTGTATTTATGGTTCTAGCTTTCAGTGCAGAAAAATCTTGTAAGAAAATGTTTGTTTGTTAAAAATGGACCAGATATGTAAGGCACTTCTTTCACCCTAAAACAAGCAGAATATGTAGTTTCAAGAATGGCCTGTTCCTCCAGTCAATGTATTTTGGACACCAAGCTCAAAGTAAAAGGACACATGTTTAAACTGCCGCAGTTGCGCTTTTGCAAGATTTATCCAAATTTGCAGTATGTCAAATGCCATTCATTCACTGCTTTTCTCTCTCTACATATGTCCAAGATTCAAACGTGATTTGCATGTACAGGTGCCCCATTGGTGGAGGACCTGAAATCAGAGATCTTTGGAACAGGGTCTGCCAGCAAGACTTCTAAGAGAGAGAAGGAACTACAAGTCCAGTCTCTTGTCAAGCTGAAAGTCAAATGGCGGACATCAAATTAAATATGGGAACTGAGGACTGGAGTGAAAAAGTATTGCACAGCCTTAAATCTGCACAGAGTGGGAAACCCCTTCCTTTCCTTCCACGTGCATCATTGCCAAAAGAGTATGAAAGCCTCTCTCAATCAAGCAACATCTTTTATAACGTGAGTGATCTCGAATGAGGGCTGCAATCAACCATCATCATCTCTGGATCAGGTTTGATATTGAAATGGGAAAAGGCTGCCTCCCCGTGCCTTCCTTCTAATCCCTGACTCTCTTGCCCCTCTCTCCCTAGCCCCATGGAGAAGGGGATCCTTCATTCTCCTCCCCCTCCTCTTCTTCCCCCGTCTCCATCAGCAACAGCCTTTTATGCTGAATTCATTCTCAGCCATTGTTGCTGAGGGAACAGCTACCAAAAGCAAGCAAGGAAGGATGGAGAGAGATGAAAGGGGATCCCCTTTCCATAGCGCTGGGTGGACAAGAGGAGGTTGCCTGTGTAATGCCAGAGAGGACCATATCTAAATACCTGATTTGCTGGATCAACGACAAGCAGCAGCAGCGGTAGCTACAGCCTCTTCCTCTTTTTAGCTCCCGTTATTCCGCAGTGCAGCCTCCTCCTCTTCCTCCTCCAGCTGCTGGCTGGCTTCTTGTGAATCCCCCCTCTTTTTTTCTTCCTGTGTTTTCAGAAAAGCCCCAGCCAAAGAGATCCCCCACCCCCAGATCTGTCTGCCACCCTCTATTTTTCCCCCTTCCCTTGCACGCAAAGCGTTAAAGCTCTGTTGCACCACCACTAGCAGCAAACACACACAGGAAGTCTCAGCTGCTGTCAGTCATAGGCGAGCTCAGCCTCCCTCCTCATGGAGATACAAACTACAAAAGCACATGCAGGCTGGGAAGGCCTGTGGGATGCTTGTAGTTAAGTTACCTACCGGCGATTTAAAAAAAACCCTTTACCAAAAAGAATAGTGAGGAGACCTGGGGAACTGATGCAAAGACAAGGTGGCAAAGGATCTCGGGTGGGCACGTAGGCATCACCTATAAGGAGGATTGGAAGATGGTGAAGATTTGCACAGGACTTCCATATGTTCATTTGAATGTATAGGTCAGAGGTGGGGAGCCTGTGGTCCTGCAGATTTTGCTGAACTACAGCTCCCATCAGCTCCAGCCAGCATGGCCAATGGCTAATGGCCAAGGATGATGGAAGCTGTCATTCAGCAACATTCAGTGGGCCAAAGGTTCCCCCACTCCTGGTATATATATAAATAATTGCTAGAACCAGTGCATGATTTTGGAAAGATATGACTTGGGCCATCAAAACTTACTGGTACATTAATATATGGAGTATTGCTTTAGTACAGCAGTGCCCAAATTTTATCCCCCCACCCCCAGGGACTGCTTGAAAATTGCTGAGGGTCTTGATGGACCACTTAATTATTTTACTCCCTGTTATAGCAATTCTAATGTGATGTGCTAGATGCTGCATCATTTCTCATTGTATTTTTATTGCTTCTTTTATTTCTTATGTTGCATTTTATTGTATTACAATATGAATAGTATTCCATAGATTTCAAATTGGACGTATTCTTCACAGATCACCTAAATGATGTTTGTAGATCACTGGTGGTCCATGGACCACAGTTTGGGAACCCGTTTTAGTAGGAAAATTGCCAAATAAATTAAAAATGGCCAGGAGAAATAGGAAAGGCAAGTTTATCTCAGAATGGATTGATTTTGCTATGTACATCAGTGAAACAAACCACAGTAAAACTCCACCACTACAGTATACAGACCTTTGGGATTTTTCATTCATGCTGTAATACAAACAACACCTTCAAAGATGACAGACACTTTAAACAGATCAAGTAAAAAAAAACACTGGTGAAAATTGGATAAGCAAAACCCTAACTAATTGTGTGCCCAAGTGTCTCAGTGTTTGCTTTGTAACATTCTTTTTTTATATATGAAATTAATAAAAATAATTTAAAAAAGAAAGAATAGCTATATATTTAGAGATACAACAATATACTAGTGGGAAAGACTGGTGAGCTAGGTCCCTGTTCAGGTGCTGTTGAGGGACAACTTATTAATTTGTTGCTGAAGATGCCCCAGTTTACCCTTGCCTTTGACACCTGAGAGATATTTAAATGTTTTTAAATGTTATTGCTATAACTCAGCATAGGACCTTATAGTGAAGGGAAGGCAAGAAACCAAATTTTAGAAAGTCATAATCTTACTCAAGGCTCCCCCCCCCCAAGAAACCAAGATTTTGGCACTAGCAAGTCTTTTGATTAATATAGTTATTTCTCCCACAGCCACCCAACAGTTCTTTTTTGTGATATCAATTCCTCCTTTTTGTTCTGGTCTTGAAGTTGCACATACAAGCCACCTTTGTAAGAGAACCACAATGACTATATTTTTCACCCAATCACAAGCTCCTGTTTAATAAACCCAGAATAATGCCCCACTTCAGCACACGCTCTCAGGGGCGCTAGGATTCCAGTCCCATGAGGTGTAAGCCTCTCACCAAAATTCTTACCAGCCAAGGCTAGGCTCTAGTACAGTGAGACCCAAACAAACTAAGGTCAAACACAGGAAATCAGAATAAGTCCAAACATGGTCCAGAGACAAGATGGGGGGGGGACACAACAACCTCTTGCTGCTCCTTCTATACCCCATGACCTGTAGGCTGCTGAGGAGTCTATGTGTCTGGTTTTCCAGAAAGACAGAAATGAGAAGACGTGTAATGAGTTAAACACTGTGCAGCAGCTCAAGGTCAGAGGCTGCAGCTGGCATGAAACAGAACATCTATAAAGCCTTGAAAGAGAAACTACAAGGTGTAGGGGTGTGAGGTGTTAGAAGAGCTAGGAAAGTATTTGTGTCTGTATCTGTGAGAGAAATCCTGTCAGTAAAGACTCTTAACAAGTAACGGTCTGTGTGTGTGGATATCTTTCAGCTGGTTCTATTCCTACTGGGCACAGGGCTGGCACACGCTGTCAATACGCCGCTGCAACAGGGGTTATGGGCCCAACCTAGCGGCCCAGCCTACCAGTCTAGAGACCCAGCCTAGAGCCTAGCAGCCTAGCGACCTGTCTACTCAGTAAGTCTGCCAGAGTGCTGAGGAAGAGTGCTTAATTGTGGAAGCCAGTTGGGCGAAGGAATAGTGTTTAGCCATGTGCAGAAGAAGTAGCTGCAGGCATGGCAGTTTCACTTTCAGCCGGGATGCCTTTGGAAAGGCTCACTGAATGAAACTATTCCAGTTGGCGATTAAGGATGCAAGCGTTCCTTACCAAGGAAGATTTATGGCAGGTAATTGTGACCGACCCATCGGCGGATCCGCAACCGGCTCCGTGGATTCGAATGGACGAGAAAGCGAAGGCGTTAATCATCTTGGCGGTTGATGATTCTCAGTTGCTGTTTATACAAGATAAGCCAACGGTGAGGCTTATATGGACTGCATTAAATGAAGTGCATGTGCGAAGGACGGCCAGCAGCAAAATTCACTTAGCACGAAAACTCTATCAGATGAAGCTGGCTGAGGACGGGACTATGTCTGCTCATTTGTTGGAAATAAAGAAGCTGTTTGCAGAGCTGCAAGAAAGGAATGTGGAGCACACACAGTTGCAGCAAGTGTACATCATCCTCTCTTCACTGAATTCGTCTTGGGACCCGATCGTGAGCTCACTGGAAGCTATGCCAGATGAGGGTCTGACAGTTGAGTACGTCTCGGGCAAACTGCTCCAGGAGTGGGACAGACGCAAGGAAGCCGATGGAAGAGAGAAAACTGAGAAAAGAGAATGCAGAAAGCCAAACTTCAAAGACACAGAAGCAAGATCGTTTGGACTAAAAGCCTGTTACTTCTGTGGTGCTACTACTCATCTACAAAGAGACTGTGAAGCGAAGCGTAAAGGACGAGGCAGGAAGCCGTCGTGTGTGCAGCTGGTGAGTGCTGACAACTGCAAAACTAAAAGCAGCAAAGACAGAGACAGTACTGTATGGGTACTGTCTACCCACAGTATGGTGAAGGACTTAACTTTGTTCAAAACTACAATTCCCACAAAAGAGGATGTTGTGCTTGCGGATGGCACGCACAGACAGGTATTGGGGAGGGGAACTGTAAAATTAAGCGAATTGAACACCATAATGACTGATGTATTGTTTGTACCAAGCTTAGAATGCAATATCATGTCTGTTAAGAAACTGAATGCAATGGGATATGTTGTCACGTTTAGACAAGGGACATGTGAGATAAAGAAAGGGGACAAACTCTGTATGAAGGGATATCTTAGGAATTCACTGTTTTACATACAATTCAAACCCACAGGATGTGCTACTATGTGTGCAAATAAGAAGCCTCATGACCGATTATTCATCTATGGCATAGAAAACTAGGTCATGCTAGTTTTGGAACGATCATGAAAACACCCAGTAATAGTGTGGATGTGACACTAAAAGAGTGTAACCAGTATGTGGAATGTGATGTATGTAATCAAACCAAAGCCACTGTTGCTCCTATATGTAAAGAGGCAGAGAGTAGCACAAATGCACCATATCAAATGATTCATATTGATTTAGCAGGACCGTTTCAAGGTTCACAAGGTGGTGCCAAGTATTTTCTGGTGATTGTAGACGACTATACCAGGTTTTGTACCTTTTATTTGTTACATGCAAAAGACGAAGCAGAGGGGAAACTGAAACAGTTTGTGAAAAAGATTGAAGTACAAAACGGTGTAACAATCCAAAGGATACGCTCTGATCAAGGGGGAGAGTTCACTAGTAAATCGTTAGAGCAGTATTTGGCAAAGAAAGGGATAGAACAGAATTTCACTGCCCCATTTTCTCCGTTTCAGAATGGATTAGCGGAGAGAAAAAATAGAACCCTTCAGGATGCAATTAGAGCCATGTTAAGGGACTCTGAGTTAACAAATGCGTTTTGGAGAGAGTGTATATTATATGCCAATTACATTCAAAATAGGCTGTATCATAGAGCAATTCAAATGACACCATATGAGAAACTCAATGGAAAGAAACCAAAACTGCAACATATTGTTAGATTTGCAGTAAAGTGCTGGGTACACGTTCCCAAAGGAAAACGACATGGGAAATTAGCTCCCAGAGCACAGAAAGGGAATGTACTGGGATTTCAAAATGCTTACTATCATGTCTGGATACCAAATCAGAGAAGGGTGGTGCTAAGCAGGAGCATTAAAGTCCAGGAACAGGATTGGGATAACATGGAGTATGTGGAACTAGGCAATTCACATGAGCATGATGCAACCACAGAACATGACCCAGAACAAGGGATAAAACAAGAGGAAGAGGAACAACCTCTTGCTAGTGAGGATGAGAGAGGCAAAGAGGAAACAGAGCTTCAGGTAACATTAAGACGCTCTGAAAGAGCAAATCTGGGTAAACCACCTGAAAGGTTTCAGATTGGCACAGTAACAAGCCAAGAAACAAACAAGTGCAAAGTAATGGATGATGGTGAAACACTGTACCTCGAATGTGTTAAACAGTGTATTAAATAAAGATTGACATAACTGTAGAAATCATACTGTAATTGTGGAAAAAGCTATGAAATGTATGTACTCAGGTCTTTATGGAAAAGGTGGGAGCTGTAGGCTGCTGAGGAGTCTATGTGTCTGGTTTTCCAGAAAGACAGAAATGAGAAGACGTGTAATGAGTTAAACACTGTGCAGCAGCTCAAGGTCAGAGGCTGCAGCTGGCATGAAACAGAACATCTATAAAGCCTTGAAAGAGAAACTACAAGGTGTAGGGGTGTGAGGTGTTAGAAGAGCTAGGAAAGTATTTGTGTCTGTATCTGTGAGAGAAATCCTGTCAGTAAAGACTCTTAACAAGTAACGGTCTGTGTGTGTGGATATCTTTCAGCTGGTTCTATTCCTACTGGGCACAGGGCTGGCACACGCTGTCAATACGCCGCTGCAACATGACCATTCCCTAGGCTGCTTTGCGGTAGGACAAGACTCAACCAGGACATAGCTCAGTGGAACCTATGCTAGACACAAGGCACGCTCCAGGCTAAATACAAAACTGGCCATATGAAACACAGCATCCTTGTGAAGCTTCAGTAAGGAGCCAGCCAAAATTGAACCCTTTTATAGTCCTGGCACCAGATCCTGCCTTATTATTAACATCACCTGTGCTGCAAGAGGCTGCTCTACTTAATGAGGCCCAGCCTTCTCTAGTAACCTCCTACTGCAATGGGGTTGAAGAGGCTCAGGTCCTCAGTGCTACATCCTCTGCCTGGGGGAGGGGAGGTACAGGCCAATCTAGCAGCAGCAACACTTCAGGTTCACAGTCTTCACCTCTACCACCTGTTGAAAGAAGAATCCAATTCCTGATTCCTAACAATGCCTCTGTTGGAGTTGTATATGAGTGGCTTGTCCTGGAGACCCCAACTCTGCTGCTTCAGGCATGGTAGAAGACAAAGGCATTTGCCAGTCCAGTTGGCTCCTGTATGCAAAATGGGGAGGGTGTCATTTTCTGTTTTGCCTCAGGTAGCAAAATGACTTGGGTTGGCCCTGCAAAAGTAGCTTGTCATGTGAGGTGAGGGAGAACTAGTGCTTCAGCATCACAAGCGTGAAATCTCCTTGGCCACTTGGAACTATCCAGTTCTCTGGATCCTGAGCACATCCACTTATGCCAGTGCTTTTCAAACTTTCCCCCTTGAACATTTTCTATTTATTTATTTATTTTATTCCATTTACGAATCACTTCCCATAAAATATCTTCACATAATTTCACAGTAAAAGCTCAACAATAAAAACAATTCTGTATACATCAAAACAATTCCATATATATACAACATAAAAACAACTTCATATGTAAAAACAATTTCAAATCCAATATAGATACAGAATGGGATCAAGATCTCTACTTAAAAGGCATTTGGAAAAAAGAAGGTCTTCAACAGCCAAGAAAAAGACAATAGAGAGGGCACTTGTCTGATATGTAATAGGAGGGGATTCCAAAGGGTAGGTGCCACCACACTAAAGAACTCAATCTTACATCCTACAGAATGGATCTCCTGATGAGATAACTGCAGGAGGCCCCTTTTTTGTCTGCCAAGAGCATGGGATGCATTGCAAAGAATTCTGGGGCATAGTCAGTGGCAATAGCCTGACCTTTTCAGACCTGGGACTGAAATATACTGAAACATGTATTTGGGAATGCACTAATTTCATGGTAGTGCTGCTGTTGTGACCCACGCTAGATCAGGCTGTGACTCAAGAACAGTTCCTGACCCACCAGCTGAAGACCAATGTCTTGGGTGCACACTGAATTCACATGGATCACTGGGTCCCTTGTGAACTGACTGTGCCCTGTAGTACACCTTCCCTTATAGGAAGGACCATAGCTCAGTGATAGAACATGCAAAAGGTCCCAGGTTCAGTTCCTGTAAACAACTAAAAGCGTTCAGATAATAGGTTACATCAAAGGTTGGCAGATGGTAGATCAGGATCTACTGACTGGAGGAGGACTAATGTCCCTGTCTTTAAAAAGGGTAAAAAGAAGGAATCTGGGAATGACAGAGCAGTGGCGTCACTAGGGTTGGTGTCACCCGGTGCGGTAACTCATGGTGTCACCCCCCATGGACCTCCTCCCGTACCAGACCTAGGGGCGGGGCGGCTCTGGGTTAGGGTTGCCATATTCCAGTTCCACAAATCCGGGCAGGCTAATTTGCATATTATGCAAAATATTTGCATATTATTTGCATATTATGCAAATATTTGCATGTTGATATTTGGATTGTCCAGTTGTTTTGTTTTTGTGCCTAGGAATTACCACCAAAAACTGGGGAAAGATGTGAGAAATCTTTTTTTAAAAAAACTTAACATTTTCAGCCTTAAATGCCTAGACTCTAGATTCCAACACTATAGAATATTTATTGATTGATTAAGAGGATTTATATCCTGCCCTTCTGCTGTTAAAAACAGAGCTCAGGACAGCTTACAAATATAATAAAAACAATAAAAATGCACAATCAATATAAAAACATAATAAAAACACAAAATAGCAGCAAACATAAAGTAAGTCAGGGCAGCAGTACGGTTAACCATTACATATACAATATATTTCAGAGATGAGTGGAGGTAATGAACAGGGTACCACATGGCTTGGTCTTGGGCCTGGGCTCTTCAACATTTTTATTAACGACTTGGATGAGGAGGTGCAGGAAATGCTTATCGTGTGCAGATGATACAAAATTGGGAAGGATAGCTTTTACCCTTGAGGACAGAAACAAAACTCAAAATTATTTTGATAGGCTTAAGCATTGGCCTAAAAACAAAAGAATACACCTAAGGGAAAAAAACTAAATGGACAGTTATAAGATGGGGGATACTTGGCTCAGCAATACTATATGCGAGAAGGATCTTGGAATTGTTGATCATAAGCTGAAGATGAGCCAACAGTGTGATGCTGTTGCAAAAAAAGGCAAATGTTATTGTAAGCGACATTAACAGAAGTATAGTTTCCAAAATGTGTGAAGTACTGGTTCCCCTCTATTTAGCACTGGTTAGGCCTCATCTTCAGTACTGCATCCAGTTCTAGACTCCGCACTTTAAGAAGAATGCAGACAAACTGGAACAGATTCAGAGGAGGGCAACAAGGATGATCAGGGGACTGGAAACAAAACCCTATGAGGACAGACTGAAAGAACTGGGCATGTTTAGCCTTGAAAAGAGAAGACTGAGGAGAGATATGATAGCACTCTTCAAGTACTGGAAAGGTTGTCACACAGAGGAAGGCCAGGATCTCTTCTCGATCATCCGAAAGTGCAGGACACGGAATAATGGGCTCAAGTTACAGGAAGCCAGATTTCAGCTGAACATCAGGAAAAACTTCCTAATTTTTAGGAGTGGTATGACGATGGAACCAATTCCTGAGGGAGGTAGTGGGCTGTCCAACATTGGAGGCATTCAAAAGGACAGCCACCTGCAGGTATTAAATTGGATTTCTGCGCTGAGCAGGGGGTTGGACTCACTGGCCTTATCCCTTCCAACTCTACTATTTTTGATTCTGCTGGCAGATCTCTGTGTGATTTGTAGCAGATCACCAAGGATTTCTGACTGTTTAAAAGTATCAACAATTCCCCCCCTCCAAAATTAGGCCGCTGAAATGAAGAAAGCTGGGGGTTGGGATCAGGAATGGATTTTTATTATTTAAATTTGAGCTTTATCCAGCAAAAATGGATACTTTGGATATATTGGGTTCCACAATGCCTTTACAAGAAGGCACTTGCAGCAAGTGCAGATTGGTGGCGCTCCTAGAAGAAAAGGTCAGGGGACTGCAGCAACGCATAGACACCCTGCAACTTATCAGAGAAGATGAGGACTTCCTCGATAGAACACAAGAGGAATTAAGGGAATGACACAAAGTACAGGAAGAAAACGACAAGGAAGAAGAGGACTGCAACAGCAACAAATCCCCATGGAGGACTGTCACTGTAAGGGCAAGGAAAAACAGGAGGGATTCAGAACGGCTGCAACTAACAAATCGTTTTCAGCGTCTCTCGGCAGACAGCACCTCTGAAGAGCCTCAACAAACTCACCTGCATAAAGAGCCACTGGCTGCAAAGGAAGACTCCACACCCCAGAGGAAGGAAGCTGATGCAACCACCGCTCGCGGCAAAAAGAGGAGGGTGCTGGTGGTTGGAGACTCGCTGCTCAGGGGGGTAGAGGCACCGGTATGCCAGCTGGACAAAATGAATCGGGAAGTCTGTTGTCTCCCTGGGGCACGCATCCGGGACGTCACTGACAACCTGCCGAGGCTCATTGGGAACCAAGATAGGTACCCCTTTCTCCTCATCCATGTGGGCACAAACGACACAGCCAGAAACACCTTGGAACAGATCACCTCAGACTATGAGGCTCTGGGTAGGAAGGTCAAGGATTTTGGGGCACAGGTGGTCTTCTCGTCAATTTTTCCCGTGAAGGATAGATGACTACAAAGGGAAAGGAAGATACTGCAGGTCAACGACTGGTTACGCAGATGGTGTCGACGGGAGAGATTTGGATTCTGGGACCATGGTCTAAGCTTCTTGGAGGGGGGACTGTTGGCAAAAGATGGGCTGCACCTCACGAGGACTGGGAAGAATCTCTTTGGCAGAAGTATGGCAAAACTCATCAAGAGGGCTTTAAACTAAACCCTCTGGGGGATGGAGATGATAGCTTAAATACCGATCCAAAGACAGTGGGTTGTAAACGCAAGGATTTGAAGGGTACAGGAGACACTGGGAGAGAGAAAGGGATGCACGGCAAAGCTCACGGTATATTAACGGAGGAATCCAATCGGGACAAAAGAGACTTCTGGTGTCTATATACCAACGCGCGCAGCTTGGGAAACAAGCAAGAGGAGCTTGAAGTCTTAGTGCATCAAGACAAATATGACTTCATAGGGATAACAGAGACTTGGTGGGATGACTCCCATGATTGGAATATAGCCATTCAAGGATATAAACTCTACAGAAAGAATAGAAGCAACAGAAAAGGAGGGGGAGTAGCGTTATACGTCAAAGACAAATACACCTCTATGGAAATCCAAGAGCGAACAAAATGGTCCGATAGAGACCATTTGGGTAAAAATAAATGGAGAAACAAATAAAACCGACATGGTTTTATTACTACAGACCCCCTGGCCAAGAAGAGGTGGTAGACAAGGCCTTTCTCAAACAAATCTCTGAAATCTCAAGGAGGCAAGAAGTAGTAGTGATGGGGGTCTTCAACTACCCGGATATCTGCTGGGAGACAAACTCTGCGAAGCACAAAGCCTCCAACAAATTCCTGATGGGCCTTGCTGATAATTTCCTCTTTCAAAAAGTAGAAGAAGGAACAAGGGGATCGGCAATCCTGGACCTGATCTTAACTAACAGGGAAGAATTGGTCACGGGAATTAAAGCGGTCAGTACCTTGGGGGAAAGTGACCACGTAATGCTGGAATTTGTGATTCTGGGGAAAGCCAAAGAAGAATATAGTCAAATATGGACCTTGGATTTCAGGAAAGCCGATTTTAGCAAGCTCAGGGAAATGATGGGTAGGATCCCGTGGCTAGATAGACTAAAGAAAAAAGGAGCCCAAGAAGCATGGGAGTTCATGAAGAACGTATTACAAAAAGCGCAATCGCAAACAATTCCAAAGAGGAAGAAAAACGGAAGACATCGGAAAAAGCCAATGTGGCTACACGGAAGACTGGTGGAGGAGGTAAAAATAAAAAAAGAGCATGTATAAAGAATGGAAGGAAGGATGCATCACCAAGGAAGAGTACCGACAAGTGGCTCGGGCTTGCAGGAATAGCGTAAGGAAAGCTAAAACCCAGAATGAGCTGAGGCTGGCGAGGGAAGCGAGGAACAACAAAAAGGGGTTTTTCAGATATGTTCGAAGCAAGAGAAAGACCAAGGAAACGGTGGGACTGCTGCTCAATGAGGATGGCAAAATGTTGACAGATAACAAGGAAAAGGCAGAACTGCTCAACGCCTATTTTGCCTCCGTTTTCTCCCAAAAAGGGAACAGTGTGCAACCTTCCATCGGTAGCAATCTCAGTAAGGGGTCAGGATTGCAGTTCAAGATTGATAAGGAGATAGTCAGGAAATACCTAGTTAACCTAAATGAGTTCAAATCTCCAGGGCCTGATGAACTGCATCCCAGAGTATTGAAGGAACTTGCTGATGTACCCTCGGAACCTCTTGCCATCATCTTTGAGAAATCCTGGAGAACAGGAGAGGTGCCGGAGGATTGGAGATGGGCAAACGTCGTCCCGCTCTTTAAAAAGGGTAAAAAAGAAGATCCGGGGAATTACAGGCCGGTCAGTCTGACTTCAATACTGGGAAAGATATTAGAACAGATAATAAAAGAGTCCATTGGCAACTATCTAGATGACAATGCTGTGATTAGTAGGAGCCAGCATGGGTTTGTCAAGAAAAAATCCTGTCAAACTAATCTCATCTCTTTTTTTGATCGGGTCACTAGCTTAATAGATGGGAAATGCTGTAGATGTCATCTATCTAGATTTCAGCAAAGCGTTTGACAAAGTCCCCCACGACCCTTTGATTAGCAAACTGGTCAAATCCAGACTAGATGGAAATATTGTCAGGTGGATTCACAACTGGTTGGAGAACCGTACTCAGTGGTCGTCGGTGGCTCTGCTTTGGACTGGAAGGAGGTTTCGAGTGGAGTGCCACAGGGTTCTGTCCTGGGGCCGATACTCTTCAACATTTTTATCAATGACTTAGATGATGGGGTGGAGGGAAGCCTTATGAAGTTTGCGGATGATACGAAACTGGGAGGGATAGCTAACACAATGGAAGACAGGAATAAAATCCAAAGGGACCTGGATAGACTAGGAAATTGGGCTGAAATTAATAAAATGACATTCAATAAAGACAAATGCAAGATTCTGCATTTAGGCTACAAAAACAAAATGCACGGGTACAGGATGGGAAATACCTGGCTTAGCAGTAGTGCGTGTGAGAAGGACCTTGGAATTGTAGTGGATTGCAAGTTGAACATGACCCAGCAGTGTGATGCTGCGGCAAAAAAGGCGTACGCGGTTTTGGGCTGCATAAACAGAGCTATAGTTTCCAGGTCGAGGGAAGTAATAGTCCCACTATATTCTGCATTAGTCAGGCCTCATCTGCAATACTGCGTTCAGTTCTGGGCACCTCATTTTAAGAAAGATATAGACAAGTTAGAGCGGGTTCAGAAGAGGGCGACGAGGATGATAGCTGGTATGGAGAACAAGTCTTATGAGGAACGGTTGAAGGAACTTGGCATGTTCAGTCTGGTGAAGAGAAGGCTGAGGGGTGACATGATTGCACTCTTTAAGTACCTGAAGGGCTGTCACATAGAGGAGGGTACAGATTTGTTCTCTGCTGCCCCAGACTAGGTCTAATGGTTTTAAGTTGCAGGAGCGTAGATTCAGATTGGACATTAGAAGGAACTTCTTGACAGTAAGGGCAGTTCGGCAATGGAACCGACTGCCTAGGGAGTTGGTGGGATCCCCTTTGCTGGATGTCTTCAAGCAGAGGCTGGACAGCTATCTGCGGGAGATGCTCTAGCTGTGGATTTCCTGCTGTGAGCAGGGGGTTGGACTCAATGGCCTACAAGGCCCCTTCCAACTCTATAATTCTATACAGATAGATTCAGGAGGCATATGATGTGGGCATGTCCATTAATATTTTCTTTTTGGTGTGAATTTGCATTAATTTTGTAGCAGAAAAAGTCTTGATATCTGCAGATGTTCATATACTTTGACATTCTATTCCTGTAGTATTGAGATTAACAGCAGGACAACAAAAGTGAATTCTGTGAGCTTTTATGGTTGCCAAGATTCATAATTCGAGCCTGGAAGGATAAATACCCACTGTCAATAGTCTGAGAATGTTACCACGCTTGCTACACACTTCTTATAAATGTCATCTACGTGTGGATACTTTTTTAGGCATTTGGATGGCATATGGAAGATGGAAATGGTTTGTCTTCAAGTCAATCCCGACTTACGGCTACCCTTTTTCATGGTAAGCGGTATTCAGAGGGGGGGTTACCATTGCCTCAGACTGAGGCTAGTCCTCCCCAGCTGGCTAGGGCCTGTTCAGCTTGCCACAGTTGCACAAGCCAGCCCTTTCCTTGTCCGCAGCTGCCAGCTGGGGGGCAACTGGGCTCCTTGGGACTATGCAGCTTGCCCACGGCTGCACAGGTGGCAGGGTACGTCACCCCTGAGCTACTCACTGTGGGGGTGATCTTTAGCTGGCCCTTGACACCCAGGAGACATGACCAGGAATTTGAACTCACAGACTCTGGAATCCCAGCCAGACTCTTCTCCCCACTGTGCTATACCAGCTGTAGGGTTGGCATATATAGGTATCAATTTACATGTTTAAACTAAGATATACCAATGGTGATTGTATTTTAATGAGCTGATGAGGTTTTCTTTTCTCTGTATTTCTCTTTTTCTTCTTTCTTTGTTACTTTTTAAGGAAAAAAATTAATAAAAAGGCATGGATTTTTATGTGAAAGTATTGTGAGCACAGTTTTGATACTGAAAATGAATCCCTGGGCTGGGATACACTGGGAGGTGCCCTGTTTCTTCATTCTAATTGTACATCTGTCCTTCCCCTTTCTAAGCCTTATATCGGGTCCAAGTGACATCAAGGTAATCTTGATTCCTCCTGGCATTCCAAAGCCAGAATGCCACCACTGAAAAAACCATTTGCCAGTAGCCACCTGCTGCTGGATTGAAGGTCCTGCCAAGCACTTACAGGTTTCCTACTCCCAAGGTGTGAAAGATTTAAAGGCCAAAACCAGCATTTGGAATTAGGCCTAGAAACATACTGAGACCCAGTGAAGTTGGCAAAATATCATGATGTGCTCATAAACATTCCTTCTACCAGCTTTGGCCAGTACACCAGCCGCAACTGTAACTGGACAGGAATACTTTAGCTACAGTAGTTCATCTCAACCTCCAGACTGGTTTACTACAATGAGCTTTATACGGGACTGCCCTTGAGGTCAGTCCAGAAGCTGCAGCTAGTGTAAAATGCAGCAGCTATACTGTTGTGTGGCAGAGATTACCATCAGCGTGTAACATCTTTGTTGAGTAGTTGCACTGGCTGCCAATATGCTACTGGACTGAGTTCAAGGTTTTGTTGTTTGTATGTGACGGACTACACAACTCAGAACCAGGTTACCTGGGAGACCATTTATCCCCCTACGTACCTGCCCGATCACTAGTCCGCTAAAGAGGCTCTGCTGACAATACCTCCTGTCTCAGGTGACCTCTTCATGGAAGAAGGCCTTCAATGTTTAGGCTCCTTTGGAATTCCTTCCCTCTTAAAATATGCCAGCTCTTACAATTCAGCATATGTTGAAAATATTTTTCTTCACTCAGGCTTTTCTAGCTTAACCTTGTTGTTAATTTGTTCACAACCACCATTTTAAATATGTCTAAAATCTGTTTCATTATGCTTTTATATTTCATTGCTTATTTCTGTCTTTTTGGATATTTTGATGTTTAGCAGTCTAAATGTTCTACAATACATACATACATAAATACATATTAGCAGTCTTGTAGCAGTGTTCTGAATGAACTGAAATATCCAGGCAATCTTCATAGGGAGACCCTAATTGAAGAATTGCAATCATCTAAACAGGAGGGTGACAGGTCATGGATAACTGAAGCTAGGCTATGCCTGCCTAGGTAAGGTTGTAGCTGGCACATCAGCCAGAGCTGGCAAAAGGTGCGTCATGCCACAATGGACCTTCCATATCTGCTACTGACAAAGATGGATCCAAACTACATACCTGATGTTTTAGACCCAGAGATGGGGAGCCTGTGGCCCTCCAGATGTTGCTACACTACAACCATCATCATCCCTGATAACTGGCCATGCTGGCTGAGGCTAGGGGCAGTTGGAGCCCCAAAACATCCAGAGGACCACAAGTTCCCCATCTCTGTTTTATGGCCTCTCCTTATGCTGTGACACCATCTGCTGACACACACCCCCCAAAAAAACCCTGGTGTGGCAATTAGGCTATAAAAAGGCAAGGTGTGTACAAGTGCTTCTTAATTGTCTGGGTTGTATCCAACTAAGCTTTACTCATAGTAGGCCCATTAAAATTAATGTATCAACATTAGTAATGTCCATCAGTTTTAATGAGTGTACTCTGAATAGAACTTACATTAGATACAACTGTCATTTGTTTGTAAAAAAACCCCCTATTTTTTCATTCCTTTTTTTTTGGCCAGTGGAATTTTTATTTTGGCTTTAAAATACCTTAATTCCACTTGCTGCTTGTGTCAACAACATTCACACTTGTGCACAGAAAATAACACTTTTCGAGTTAATGTGCAAAAGTACCCAAATGTTTTCTTGTTCCTGGACGTAAGAGGTGCTGGAACCAAGATGGCAAGGGATGCTTGTTTTACACCATCCCAGAAGTTTGCTTTATTACCGATGTGGTGTATTTCATTTACTGACTTGTTGATTTGTATTGCTTTTAGGTTTTAAAAAAATATTGTAAGCTGCTTGAGAACCAGAGTGGCAGAAGAGCAGCCTAAAAATGTCACTACGAAGATGTACAGAGCTGGGGCAGTAAGACTGCAACTCTATGCAATTTTAGTGTGACGTACTTCTGAGTAAATATGTATATGGCGGGTAGCGACATTGGCCTCAGAACACCCCCCCTTCCCCGCTTCAAAGGCTTGCCTTTCCCAAGCCACGTCCTCACTTTCCGGCCCTTCCATAAAGCACCCCGTTCGCTGTCGCAAACAAACGCAGGTGGCGGCTGCGAAGGAGACCTTAGCAACGGGTATAGCGACCTCCCTCCCTTAGCAACGGAAAGGCAAAAGCATGGCCGACGAGCAAGGGGCCATCGGCGACCACCACCCTCGGGTGACCGAGGTCAGCCAAGCGCTAGCCCGTCACCTGAGCGGCCTGCAGGAGGAGTCTCGGCAGGCCCGGCTGCAGGCCCTAGCCGGCATCCGCCAGGCGGTGGTGGAGCAGCCCCTCTCGCCGCCGGTGCTACAGGAGGTCTTCGTCAAGGTGCTGCTCCGACCTTTGACGCGCTGCCTGGTGGCCGACCCAGCCGAGCGCTGCCGGGAGCTGGCGCTGGAGCTGACCCGCTACAGTCTGAGCCAGGGAAATTGGCCGGCCAAGGCGCTGCCTTTTCTGGTTCCGGCGCTGGCGCAGCGCCTCTGCCTTCCTCAGGGCGACGGCGAGGCGTGCGAGGAGCTCCGCCTCGGCCTCGTACAGCTCCTCATCCTCCTGCTCCAGGCATGCGGGAGCGACGCCCTGGCGCCTTACCTGCCCGAGCTGGTGCGTGCCCTGCGCAGCGCCCTCCTCGACCCCTACCCGCAGGCCAAGCGCGAGGGCTGCACGGGCGCCGCCGCCTGTGCCAAGGCCATGCCAGGTGTGGACCGGGGGAAAGGGGCTCGGAGGAGGTGGGGAAGAGGCCGGCCGGCTGGCGAATAGGAAGGGTTGAATAGATGGAAAACCTAACTAGAAAGAGGAATTGACCCTAGTTTGAGGGGCTAGGGTAAAAGCGGGGTAAGGACCTCTTGCACCTTTACGAAGTGTGCATTAGCATAATGTCCAAAACTTTCTCAGTATTGCTTCCAACAGCCCTGTAAGGTGATGATATCGTCTATGTAAATGGGACTTTACAAAGAAGGAATAGAGCGGGTCCCTGTCCTAAGGGACCTGCAGCCCAGATCAGTGGTTCCCCAACTTTTCTTCCCCTCCACATAACACTTCCAAATTGCTGATGGTCATAGCAGACCACAATGATTTTTCTGCCTGTTGTAGCAACTATAATCGTAATGCACTGTGCTATATGTTAATTTAAAATTGTATTTTTATTGCTGCTTTTATTTCTTACATTGTATTTTACTGAATTACAATTTGGATTTCATAGGATTCAAATTGTAATACAATAAAATACAATATAAGGAAAAAAAGAGACAATAAAAATACAATTAAAAACCAATATGAAGATTTAATGTGGACATGTCGTGGACCACCTGAGTGAAGGTCATGGACCATTGGTGGTCCACAGACCACAGTCTGGGAACCTCTGGTGTAGAAGAAGGAAATTCTTCTACACAGTCAGTGGCATCTGGTTGGCCGCTGTGAGAACAGGAAGCTGGGCTAGATGGGCCTTTGGCCTGATCCAGCAAAGCTGTTCTAATTCTATTATGAATTTCAGCAGAGCTGCACCTACTGGTATTCCCTCTTCTGCACAGTAAATGAAAGTGCAGAATGTCTTGGGCCACATCCACACCATACATATCAAGAATATGGCTTCCCCCAAAGACTTCTGGAAACTGTAGTACAGTATGTTAAGGGTGCTGAGAAGTGTAGCTCTGTGAGGGTAAACTACAGCTCGCAGAATTCTTTGGAGACCATGTGCTTTAAATGTGTGGTGTGGCTGTGATTACTCTCCCCACCTGGCCACTTTTACTAACCAGGCAGCTCCATGACAGAGGTCACAGAGCACATGCTTTCCCTGTAGAAGGTCCTAGCTTCAACCCTTCGTGCCTCCAGATAGAACTAAGAAAGATCCCTGAAGAGCTGCCAACAGTCACTGTAGATCAAGAGTTGCCAATCTGTTTGGGCACATTTGGAAACTGGAGAGGTCATGGGCACCATACACACACACACACCCCCTGGAACCAAGCACACATCACAGCCTATGCTATCAGCTTTAACTGAAAGCTTATTTCAATATTTTTTGTAGGTAGGCAAGGAAGGTCTCTATATGGGCACATGTTGGCAACCTCTGGTAGACAGTACTGCGCTAGATAGACCAGTGAGTCTAACTCAATATATAAGGCAGCTAGATCTTGCCAAAAGACTGTAGGAAGGAGTGCATACTTGCAGCCTGGGTTGCTTTTGTGTCTAAGAGATGCAGTCTGCAGAAATCAAGTCATAGGTGGTGCCAGAGGGGAGCAAGTATCCCCAAGAGAAGTAGACCGCCCCTTATTGCTGGGCCAGTAAGCTAGATATTATCTGAATGAAAAGCAATTTGCATACACTAATGATAACAATCACAAACTGGAAATTAAAATAATGCACCCTTAAGTATACTTGCTTGGAACACCGTTAAAATTAATATGACATATTTTTAAGATGGGACATGTTTAAGACCAGAACACTAATGTGAAATAGTTCTCTTTCAGAAATCTAACATGTGAAATAAAGCTCACCCAGCCTCAAATGCACTTTGGCTTCTCTGTGATCCCTCCCTATTCCCCCTTCTAGTGCCACCACTGCAGCAAATGCAGAAAAGGGCAACTGAAAGGATTTTATTTTTATCTGACTTTTCTGTCCACAGATACACCCAAATCTGTGTAGGGTTTTTTTAAGCAATAAGATGGGCCGGAGCATCGTCCATTCAAGAAGCGTTTGGGATATTTTAGCTTAGGGAAAAGGGGGAAAGCTGACTAGAAGATGGAATATGATAAAAAGTTATAAAATAATGCAAGTCATGAGAAAAGAAATGTATCTCCCTCTTTCCTGCTAATACTAGAACTTGGTCATCAAATGCAAATGACTGATGGGACATTTGGGACAGACAAAAGAAAATCCCATGTTGTGCAAAGCAGAATTAATTTATGCCAGAAGATATTATAATGGCCACTTGTTTAGATGACTTTAAAAGGAAATTAGACAAATTCATGGATGAATACAGATCTTATAAATGGCTATTAGTTGTGGCTAAATGGAAACCCTGAATTTAGAAGCAGTATACTACTAAATACCAGTTACTGGGAGTGACAGAGAGGAAAGCCCTTTGCCTTCATGCTCAGTTTTCAAGACCTTATAGCTCAGGGTGGGGAAACCTGTGGCCTTCCAGATGTTGTTGGACTACAGCTCCCATCATCCCTAACTCTTGGCCATTCTGATGAGAGCTGGAGTCCAACAACATTTGGAGGGCTACAGCTTCCCCAGCCCTGTCTTAGCTGTTTTGCTAGCAAGGTAAAAAAAAATCCTAAATAAGAATTTATTGAGTGGAATAATAAGGAATTAAATCTACAGCCTTTAAATAGGGCAGTGTGAAGGGTGCTTATCATATTTAGTATCCATTTAGGAATACAGTCTGAATGAATGTAGATTTTATCTTAAATACATATTCTTAGCTTTCTTGACTTTGTTTTCTTTGTGGGTCAAATTTTGAGGCTAGAGATTTCAAGTTATCTTTTGGATTTTGAAAATTAATATTGAACACTCTTTACGTGTGAGAATGTGGTATCTTTTAGGACATCTATACAACCAGTAAGACTGAAATAAGGACTGAGAGTTTGGTGCACTGTTCCACCCTTTCTCAGGGATATAACACATTAATTGTTGTTTATTGGTAATCATTACTCTTTGTTCTCTGTGTTATAAAATATAACAGAGCACACACTGAACTAAACTAATTTATAAAGAATGTAAGGCAATTTCCCTTTATTTTCCTCTCCAAGACTCTTTTCACATGCAGTCAGAAAGTCTGATCAATCCCTTAATGCAAGCAATTTCCCACCAACACTATCGAGTCCGTGTTGCTGTCATTCAGGCCACAGGAGCAGTGATACAGTTTGGTGATGTGAAGTCTCTGGATGATGTGCTCTCTCATCTAGCTCAGCGGTGTTTTGATGATATCCCACAGGTAATTTTCTTTGGCTACATTTTAATTCAGACAGGGCTTTCCTTGCAAACGTATCTGAGAGACCAAATTTAATGTTTAACTTTAGCACTAAATTCTTGAACAGCTTTTCTTTTTAAGTTAGTTTACTGCTGGATTTTTAAGACTCTTAGCTTCTGTTTGAGTGTAGGCCTTTAAATAGGAAAAGGTAACTAAATTTATGAAATGCCTAAGAGGCAGCTTATGTGTTCTGAGAAAGGAGAAAGCAGAAGCATGAGCGAGTTATATATCTTTTTGAAATGTGCACCAGAGGGACTGATGCATAATTTTGTTGCCATGGTTACTAACAGTGTGCTCCACCAAATACTTATTATAACTTGTATCCCAATCCTAAAAACCTTAGCAGGTGATGGCAGAGTCTAGAGAGCTGCTGATGAACTTCTGTATGCACACTAGGTCTACTCATGACACCCCTTGCACCAGCTACCCAGCCCCTGAAAAGCTTGTCCTAAAGATAAAGCACCACCCAATGAAGCATAGGGGCTATTGGCAGGCCTTAAAATTGGGAGGAAACCTTTGGCATGCCTAAGTGCTCTAGAACCTCTAGAGGTGTAGCATGGTCTGAAGCCATAACAGCAACTTTGCTGAAGCTAGACAGATCTGGATAGGAGACTTCCTGGGAACTTACACTGTCATTGAATTCTATTATGAGAAAAAAGAAAGATAGATTTTAACCTCTATAGTAATACTCAGTATGATGAATGTTTGTGCCTTTATGGTATGGAGGAAGTGTAAGACATAATCCGTTATGTACTTTGCTGTCTCTTATATAGATCCTAGAAAGTAATGTATTTGAAAGAACAGCTGGCCAAAATGTCCAATTGGCCTGCAACTTTTAGACATCTATTTACTTATTAGAGATAATGTGAGGTATGTGCCTCTTAGCCTTTTTGCAAGGTGCACAGCAAAGATTCATTTTCAAATTCTGGAATTAGAGGCAATACATGTAGTTGTCATGAAGATTTGCTATGTATAGTACTCTATTAGATCTATTATGGTCCCTACTATACATTGTAAGGCAATATATTTGCTGTACAATAAATGAGTGGTTTGATTTGATAGAAAGGTAATAAAGAAAGCCTGTTTTTCAGTGACACTTACTTCATGCAAGTAAAGAATTAAGGAAATTGATGGGACTAACCAAGCTTTATTGCAGATTATGTTGCCTTAGGTTGCAATTCTAATCCCGCTTATCTGGGAATAAGCCCCATTGAATTCAACACTACATATGTCTGAGTAGACATGTTTAGGATTGCACTGTTAATAAGATAGTGAACTGCAACCTCAACCCTGTAATGTACTGTTGAGTTCAGATCTGAAGGCCAAACCAAAACTTTTGGAAAGGGGAGTTTTCAGAATTTGAATAGCAGTAGTGCTCAGTATTTAGTGAAGTCATTGACCCAGCTCCTGTCCATTGAGTAGATTCAGTAGCAGGCTTGAATTCTGATCAACTAATTGTCAGAAATGCTGCCTTTGTAGGCTCCCACCCTCACTTTAAATTAGAGCTCCATTTTTAACTTGTATTCATGTGTATAGAACCAGCTAGCTTTGCAAGCAATTAAAAAAAGTTAAACCAAAACCTCAAGCTGCATGAGTTAATTTTTCTAATGATTTTGTAGTCCGATGGTCTGTTTTGACATTCGATGGAAGTAAATGTGCCATACTGTGCTTTTTTTCTTGGCCTTTTCTAGGTTAGAGAGGCTGTTATTGGTGTTGTTGGAGAGTGGCTACTGCATCTGCGGGATAGATATTCTTATTTTCACAAGTTAATTCCTCTGCTGCTCAGCGGCCTTACTGATGAAATACATGAGAACAAGTAAGCAGAACTCGGAATCCACAGTTTTTATAATTTACTCTATGCAGATATTACAGCTCATGTGTTTAAGTGGAGAGTGGGGCCACGCTGGGTAGCTCTTCTCCTGACATTGTGTGTCGTGTGTGCAATGAAATGAATGTCAACACAGCAAAAGACTTCATTTATGCAGCTGTATCTGCAAAGTCTTCCACACAGTCCAAAAGTGTGTAGAAGCCTACACACTTACTGCTGTACACAGGAGGGTTCCCTTTTGCAGATGTCAAAGCATGCATGATGCTGTGTGTACAGGGTGAATTGGTGTGACTGGTCAAGTATTCAATAAAGGTGTAGCTATTTGGGAAATCAACAGATTTTAGTTTGACCAAACTGCCTACATGTATTTATGTGCATAACCTATTTAAACATCAGGAAATGGAAATGGACTGCCTTCATGTCAATTCCAACTTATGGCAACCCTGTGAATAGGGTTTTTCATGGTGAGCAGTATGCAGAGGTGGTTTCCCATTGCCTTCCTCTGAGGCTGAGAGGCAGTGACATGCCCAAGGTCACCCAGTGAGCTTCATGGCTGTGTGGGGATTCAAACCCTGGTCTCCCAGGTCGTAGTCCAATACCTTAACCACTCCACCACACCGGCTCTCTTAAACATCAGAGTTCACCCAAATAAAATACAAATTCTCAAACTTTATAGAAGGTGCTTTAAGCTGAGGTAATATTTATTAAACTTCTCTGTGATTAATAGGGACAAAAGATGTTTGAATATTAAGTGGTTTATAAATGTTTTTAAATAAGAATGGTGGGATGTCCCATTAACACCTAGTACCAACACTTGATCCTGGCACTGAGATGTATAGCCTGCTTTGTTGGTAAAGTTTAGTGGTGAATATGGCATTCCTTTTCTGGTCAAGCTGTAGCCAAGGAAGACACAGCCCCTTGAGGGAGCCAGGAGGGGCTTGCCCCAATCCTTACAGGAGTCCACACTTCCTCATGGGACCTTCTTCACATTTTGAGCTAGTTTACACATGCAAGTACATAATGTTCTCTCATTATCTAATCTTTCAACTGAATGTAGTCTTTCTGCACCAGAAAGTACTTCCTTTGAGTATGAAAGTTCTGTTTGTGGTGATGAATCTGAGATGGCTCATTCACATGTGCAAATTGTCACCTGATGCTACAGTCAATGTCTGTTGTTGTGGTTCCAATGGTCTTGGAAATGTAGCTGTAATTAGAAATTGCCTCCAAAGCTTTGTTGTTTTTTAACCACTAGTTCCA
The DNA here is from genome assembly GCF_030035675.1 of Rhineura floridana. NCBI lineage: Eukaryota > Metazoa > Chordata > Lepidosauria > Squamata > Rhineuridae > Rhineura > Rhineura floridana. Next base: position 20,100,539 of record NC_084496.1, read on the forward strand.
GGTGAGTTCAAAGGGATCGTGTTTTTTCACTGCCCTCTTTTAAACTTATTTTCATGTTTTATATAATGAATGGTGTTTATGATGCTTTTGGTTTACACTTAGGGAACTGGCTCTAACTTACTGGAAGAAAGTAGGTTTGCAGTGGGAAAAAGAAAATGAAGATGATATTAAGGATAAACTTGACTTCTATGTTGCACCACCTTATTATCCTCCAGGATGTGAGTATAATGAAAAAATGCTTAGGATGCAAATTTACTGTCTCATTGTTATCTTCACAAGCCTCCAATATGAAACTATTTGATATGGTAGATGTGGAGTACAGTGTATTAATGGGAAATTAAGTAAAATACAAACTGAAGTATTGTGAAATATTTATATTTTTAATACTTTCTTTTCTGTCTCAGTAACCTATTAGAATTCTTTGAGAGTGTCAACAAGCATATAGATAGAGGTGATCCAGTGGACATAGTGTACTTAGACTTTCAAAAGGCTTTTGACAAGGTACCTCACCAAAGACTTCTGAGGAAGCTTAGGAGTCATGGAATAAGAGGAGAGGTCCTCTTGTGGATAAGGAATTGGTTGAGAAGCAGAGAGTAGGAATAAACGGACAGTTCTCCCAATGGAGGGCTGTAGAAAGTGGAGTCCCTCAAGGATTGGTATTGGGACCTGTACTTTTCAACTTGTTCATTAATGACCGAGAATTAGGAGTGAGCAGTGAAGTGGCCAAGTTTGCTGACGACACTAAATTGTTCAGGGTTGTTAAAACAAAAAGGGATTGCGAAGAGCTCCAAAAAGACCTCTCCAAACTGAGTGAATGGGCGGGAAAATGGCAAATGCAATTCAATATAAACAAGTTAAAATTATGCATATTGGAGCAAAAATCTGAATTTCACATATACGCTCATGGGGTCTGAACTGGCGGTGACCGACCAGGAGAGAGACCTCGGGATTGTAGTGGACAGCATGATGAAAATGTCGACCCAGTGTGCGGCAGCTGTGAAAAAGGCAAATTCCATGCTAGGGATAATTAGGAAAGGTATTGAAAATGAAACAGCCGATATCATAATGCCATTGTATAAATCTATGGTGCGGCCACATTTGGAATACTGTGTACAGTTCTGGTCGCCTCATCTCAAAAAGGATATAGAGTTGGAAAAGGTTCAGAAGAGGGCAACCAGAATGATCAAGGGGATGGAGCGACTCCCTTACGGGGAGACGTTGCAGCATTTGGGGCTTTTTAGTTTAGAGAAAAGGCGGGTCAGAGGAGACATGATAGAAGTGTATAAAATTATGCATGGCATTGAGAAAGTGGATAGAGAAAAGTTCTTCTCCCTCTCTCATAATACTAGAACTCGTGGACATTCAAAGAAGCTGAATGTTGAAAGATTCAGGACAGACAAAAGGAAGTACTTCTTTACTCAGCGCATAGTTAAACTATGGAATTTGCTCCCACAAGATGCAGTAATGGCCACCAGCTTGGATGGCTTTAAAAGAAGATTAGACAAATTCATGGAGGACAGGGCTATCAGTGGCTACTAGCCGTGATGGCTGTGCTGTGCCACCCTAGTCAGAGGCAGCATGCTTCTGAAAACCAGTTGCCAGAAGCCTCAGGAGGGGAGAGTGTTCTTGCATTCGGGTCCTGCTTGCGGGGTTCCCCCAGGCACCTGGTTGGCCACTGTGAGAACAGGATGCTGGACTAGATGGGCCACTAGCCTGATCCAGCAGGCTCTTCTTATGTTCTTATGTTTATATTTCAAATATTCTAAAAACTACACATTGCCAAACAGGCTGCAAATGTTCCTCTGTTAGATAATCTCTTTGTACTTAGGGAATGTGTGATGCTATCCTCAAGATATTTGTTTTAGAGTATCCTAGGCTTAGTAGCTTCAGTAAGATTGCTGAGACTTAGCAGCCCAGGGGGTGATAGAGGATAAATTGATATGCAGACAAGATAGCTGGTAAGTAATAGCAAGCATTAAGAGATCTGCTTGAGACAATGCTCTTTGCAAAATAAATGTAGATCATAAGCTTGGGCAACCCCCCAACTGCCTAGTTGAGCTGACTGTTCATGCATCATGCCCTCTAACATCTTGTCCTGTGAAAAGATTAATAGCGAATTATGGTGCTTTGTTAGACGTTTGATCTAATAAATCTGCACTTTATTTTTTAAGGAGTTTAAAATTGTTTTTTGGAATTATTTTTGTTTTCTCCTTTAGTTGGAGAATTGGGTGGGATAAGCTCTTATCTAGTACGTAACTCAGTGGTGGCCAATCTTTTTGGCAAATGCGCTGTAAAGTGAGCCCAAAAAGTATTGAGAGATTGCTGCTTTTATGTGCACTGTAGTATATAAGCAGTGCTCTATGCTCTGGCGTAATTTTGCTTTAGCTTATTGAGTTGGGAACTAGCTTCACCAGGAGACCTAGGCAGAATTGTAGGCATAGCGAGCCTTACACACCTTTCTCCCTTTGCCCCAGAGGACTGCAGCTTGTCCAATTTGTTGTCCTTGTGCTTGGCTGCTGATGTTTTAACATATTTAACACACATCTTCAGTGGTAGCAACACACTCTTCCTAAATTTGCATTTGAGACATATTCAGAACTCTTAGACTTCATGAAATTCATAAAAAAATTATTTCAGTGTTTTCTGTAAACGGCCTGCTGAGAAAATATTTGGACAGTTTATCGCTTTTTTAAAATTCAACTTGTAAACCACAATTGATTAGAAATTCCAGAAATCTCAGAAGAAGTCCCTTTACCAACTTCCATAGAGTTAAGTCATTTTGAAGATGCTGAATTAAATTCTGTTTCAGTCTCTTTACTCAATCTGTGGAACTTTTACTCAGCATCTTATATGAGAATCTCAAATTGTAGGGCAGGCTCTACTTGGGGATGTAGAATCCTAAGAGGTTGAGGTGCTCCTTTCAGGGAGGAACAGAATCCTGAGACAGGTGGAACCTGCTTTGCTTCATCAGCCAAACCTGGATGGGTTGCGTGCCCCTTGGAAGAGGACCCTCACTGATCCAAATTAGATTTGTGAGGGTGTCTGCATCTCATTACCCCTGTCCAGAGCTTGGAAAAGGTACTTTTTTGAACTACAACTCCCATCAGCCCAATCCAGTGGCCATGCTTGCTGGGGCTGATGGGAGCTGTAGTTCAAAAAAGTAACTTTTCCAAGCTCTGCCCCTGTCATCCCAACCTGATATGGGAAGCTCAGGAAGAGCATCATATTAATGACAGGAGGGGTTAAAGAAGCCCCAGAGTGGTGTAGTGGTTCGAGTGTTGGACTGTGACCTGGGAGACCAGGGTTCAAATCCCCACACAGCCATGAAGCTCACTGGGTGACCTTGGGCCAGTCACTGCCTCTCAGTCCCAGAGCGAGGCAACGGGAAACCCCCTCAATATCGTTTAGCATGAAAACCCTATTCATAGGGTCTCCATAAGTCGGAATCGACTTGAAGGCAGTGCATTACATTATATTTACACTAATGGGGATTAGTAGTACCCCAGTCCACAAACCCTCTCACGTAGCCACAGGTTGCACACAACTGGACATGAGAATCTGCATACTCACCCATGGAACAAGTTATTGGGGACAGGTTATAGGGACCACAGGATGGAATAAACCCAGAGGTGGAGCTCAGATTCATATAGCTTGAAAAAAGCTGCTCTCCTGTCACTGAATAACAATAGCATTAGGGTGTTTGTTGTCCATATTAAGAATATGTAGTGGTACTGACTAACCTTTACATTTGTTTCATTCATTGCCAATAGAAAAGAATCTTCTTGGCCTCACTGCAGAGGTTATTTGTTGCTTCAAAGTCTTGTTCAATAGGATTTAAGTTAGTTGTAATTTACTTGACCCACTGATGACCCACAAGGATGACGTTTGTGTATTAGGCCCCCCTGTTAAATTTCAACATCTATATATCATGTATATTATAATTATCTGCTTCTTTTTAACAAAATGGCTTCTGAAGAATAAAGTCCTTCACCTGCAAAATGCAGACTTCCAGTTTCCTTCCCCACCCCCCACTCTACCACCATGGATTGAAATTTTCACTTTAACCCCAGTTCTTTTAGCTGCAAGCTAATGAACCTGACACCTATGCCTCATTGTGCTTTGATCTCGCATTGACAGAGATTGCAGGTCAGGATGAAAAGTAAAGAAGGAACTGAATGCCATCCTGACAGTAGGGTGACTTTCTATTGAGAAGCAGAAGAAGAAGAAGAAGAAGGGGGGAAGCATTGCCTTAGGATGGGGGTGCAGAGAGGTTAGGGAAAGGTAGTGGGGGAGAGAAGCCTTTGACAGGCCTGAGATATGTGGATGAAATAGCTGCATTTCTACATCAGAAATGAAGGCAACTGTTGAAAAGGACAAGTCAAAATCTTTTGAAAAACTATGCCTCTGGTCAAATGGGATGTCACTCTGTGTCTTTGTTTTCTCAGGCAAGATTTCTGTATTTGACCTCTTTGTTTTTTGCTGTCAATTTCCATAATCCATATGCTCTCTTCCATGACAAAGAGAAGTCTTAGTTCAGAGTGCCTTTGAAGATCCTTCCCTTTAAGTAGGTCCTTCACAAATGCTTCTATGTTCTGTATCCTGTTTAAGTTTTATGTCAGGTTTTTTTTTTGTTATTTGTATAGCCACACTAACAGGGCCTCATGGAAACTGCAAGATGCTTCAGAGCTTTATTTTGTGAGAGTCTATTTCTACAGGCGATAACATTTTATCAAGAAGCCTTATATTATTAACATTGTATTCATTTATTTTTATTTCAAATATATATATATTGCTTTTACATGTTTTAAAAAATAAAATGTTCAAAGTGGTGCACAATAAATGCTAATAAAATGAGAACACATTTTAAAATGTAACATTTTTTAAAAAGTCAAATCTAATAGCAGCAAAACTGAAACAGGAGAAAGCATCAAGCAATAAAAATAAATGAGTTGTATCCAACTAGCTTTTAGTCAGAGAAGACCTATTAAAATTAATATATCTAAGTTAGTTATTTCCTTTAATTTTAATGGTTCTACTCTGAATTTGTTATTTGTTGTTGTTACATGCCTTCAAGTCGATTACGACTTATGGCGACCCTATGAATCAGTGACCTCCACGAGGATCTGTCATGAACCACTAGGAGTCCGACCCAAGATGGCCATGCTGTATGGTTTGGTTGCTTTTTGTCTCTCAGCGTTTTTACCATAAGGAACTTATCTGCTCTTCTATGATCTACTGTAAATCCTTCAACTTATAAGAATTCAGAAGAATTTCCATCGAAGGTCAGTTTGTGAACCTGGCCATGCCGCTCTCTTTTTTCTCTGTGTGAGAGGAAAGCCTGTTTGTGAATGCTGCCCTGGAATTATCATAAATTACTTCTACCCCTCCTGATAAGGAAGTTTCTATAATGTAATTTATGTCTTACCTCTCTCCTGAGGATAGTTTTATCTACAGTCCTGTTGGGCTGACTGATATTTTGATACTCAGACTTTTAATTAATGGTTGCCGCCAACTTGCTTGACTTATTTTCTTAAAGTCAGATTGCAGATAGAATGGTTCTTACAAGGAAAATGCACAAAGACCTGGGTATTTTATGTTCACCGCCCAGAGAGCTATTGCTAGTCGGGCGGTATATAAATTTAATAAATAAATAAAATAATAAAATAATAATAATAATAATATTCCCTTAAATGAGGAAACAAGATCGCCCCTTGGGATGACAAATCAACTAAAAATCACCTCTTTTTTTCCCCGGAGCAAGAAAGGACTAAAACTATTTCAACTCCCCTTGAAGAAAATTCAAGTGATGAAGGTAATGATTCCTTAAGGACTTCACCTTTTGATAATGTCCCTCCTGCTGATAAGGTGAATTTAGATTGGTCTATTGATATGAAAGGGAATTTTTTAATGGATACGTCATTTCCACTCTCTCTGAATTTGGCCCAGGAATTAGAACAGGCTGAAAGCCTGCCAAATGAACACCTAGGTAACTCTCCTGTGGTGCCAAATAGTAAAGAGGTCCATAATGTGCCTTTGAGTCCTCTCTGCTCTTCAACCTCTCATTTATGGTATAAGACCCTAGACCAGGATCTCTCAGACCGCATTCATCTTATATCGCGAGAAATCTTATGTATAAAAAACTTTATTATGGAATCCAATAGCCTGCTTACAAGGCTTACGGAGGAATTAAAAAAATTGTACGCACAACATTCAGCTGATTTGTCTAGTGCTCGTCCTCCTTGCCCTAAAGCTAAACTGACCTCCCTAGGGTTACGCAAATGTCGAGCCAAGCAGAAATACAGCGTAACCAGGAAAAAATAAAAAAACGTTAAGAACTATAAACAGCCGAGAAGCAAGAAAATGAACTTTTCTAAATTGTTCAAACTATCGGATGCATTATTAAAATCAAGGGAACCCCAAAGAAATATATCTTCACCTTGTATTGTACCAAACAGGTGGTATGAAGCTTCTCCAGCCTCGGAGATTCCTATAACTTCGCCTCACTTACCTAAGACAGACCCTCCGGTAGTCTCAATACCTTCCTCTTTTGAAAAAAAAGAGAAGCCTTGGAATTTAATCAATAGCCGGAACAAAATTGTTCTGTTGAACTGTCCTAGGCTCAACTCTCAAGCACCCCAATACAGATGGAAGCAACATATTCTTGAACTTTTTCACTCAATGTCCTTGAGGCAGATAATGGCGGTCGACCTTTGCAAAATTGAATACTTACTTAACACCTGTATGTCCACTAGGGTTTTGCTTACCTTTAGAGAGCCGAATATGGTCCGTTTATTACATTCAAAAAAGCATATAATGCTCTAGCAGGGAATTTTCATCCAAAGGCACTTTCAAAATGACGGGAACTTCAGCTCCCTGCCTGCTCCTATGCAATGGGATATTATTGCTAGGTTACAATCCCTCACCCATCGCTTGCAGTTTGAGATGATGCAAATGGAAGCCCCCTTACAAATACAGCCAGAAATCCAAAGGGAGTTGTCCACGAGAGGGCCCCTTTCTCCCTCTCGTAATTTCTCCCCAGTAGCTCCTATGGAGGCTCAACCCTTATTAATCAACATTTGCCACAGGGTAGCTGTCCTACTTGTGTTCCATCGACTTCCAGGGAATATCTGAACACACATACAACCCCTTCATGGACGGACTTAAGATTCCTGGAGAATGCAGAGTTGGGTTCACCATCAAAATGCCTTTCTACGGCGCCAGCATTTCATTTGTCCTTTCCCATCTCCAATGTTAGCAGACCAGCATCCTCATTTGAGGTAATCAGCCATCTTAATGAGGTCCAAAACTCGATTTTGCCTCAAGATAGTGTGAACGTAATTCCCCCTTTGTGACTGCCTTCACCTCAGCAGGTTTTAAACCACCTGGCGCTTAAGGTAACTTTGTGGAATGTTGCAGGATGGCTTATTAAATTGGCAGACATTTCTTTTAGAGAATTTTGTTCTCACTCTCAAATATTATGTTTGCAAGAAACTTGGGTCACTAGCCTGAACTTTCTGCCCTTTCCAGGGTTCGTTTCTTTCTCCCTCCCTGCGATAAAGTCAACCAGGGGCTGCAGACCGCTTGGAGGTCTGGCCATATTAATTTCAGTAGATCTAAATTTAACCATTTCCCAAGTGCCTGTCTCAGCCACCAATAACATCCTGGTCGTTCAAATCACTTGGCCAACAAATTTAAAAATATTTCTTATTAATATTTATGCTCCTCCCGCGAGGACTAGGCAAAGGGATTCCTCATTTTGGACGGAGCTAGATCAGGTCCTGAATCTTTTATTTCAGGAAGTGCCAGATCCCTTAATTCTCTTGGCTGGGGATTTTAATGCCAGATTGGGTGCGAACAACTCTGCTATAGGGGACAAAGTGGGCCTATCACCGGACGATCTGTTTTTCTGCCCCCCTAGGCTTTCAAGGGACCCTGTAATAACTGCTGCGGGCTGTTCACTTTTTGCACTCCTCTATAAATACCACCTATTCATTTGCAATGGTTCCCCCAGTAACCCATCTTCGGATTTACATACATTCTACGGCCCTAGAGGAATGAGCGTCATTGACTGTGTGATCCTCTCACCTGCCCTGATGCCATACTTTGAGGCTTTTACTGTTATGGCCAGACCTGAGAGTGATCACATGCCTATCCGTTCAGTCCTGACCATCCCAACGAATCCTCAAGTTCCTAGTGGCCTTTCTCCGGAAAGCCTTATTCTGTTTGGTTCGAGAAGGCTCCGATGGGATGGGAAGCTTCAAGATGATTTGAATCTGTATTTATATTCACCGGATATACTATCTCTGCGTGGTCAGCTCTTATCCTCTGTAGATCCCCTCGATTGTTATAAGACCTTAATTGAGGATTTAAAGCCTAGACTGACTATTTCATGCCCCCCTTCTAGGAGGCAACAAGGGTGGTTTGATAGCCAGTGCTCAGAATTTAAAAAGAAACTTTCTAGTACTATAAGATCTTTAAGGAGGGAAGACTCCACAGAAAATTTTAGACTGTATATACAACTACGCAGGGCCTATAAAAATCTATTACGCAAGAAAAAAGCAAATTTCAATCACCAACAATGGAAGGATTTGGCTCTAGCACTAGTGGACAGAAATTCAACCAATTTCTGGGCCCTAATTTCGAGAGGGTTTAAGGGAGAACATTTTTGCATAGAAAATCAAATTACGTCACGTCAATGGTCTTCTTATTTTGAGGACCTGTTTGCTCGGGCCACGGTATCCCCTTTCACGGATACTCAATTCACCTCAATATCCTTGACCTTACAGACATGTAAAGAGTGGGAGCCCATGGACCCGCAAGAACTTTGCACTTTGATTAGCTCTCTCTCCATTAAAAAAGCACTGGGAGAGGACATGATCCCGGTTGAATTATTTAAAGCCAACCCCGATTGGTGGGCCCCGGTGTTCACTAAACTGTTCACTTCTGTCAACCAGAATGGTATTGTGCCGAAGGGATGGGCAGGCAGTATAGTGATCCCAATTCATAAACAGGGTTCAAAGTCTGACCCAAAATTTTTTCGCCCGATAAGCCTTATTGATGTTGCTGCAAAGTTGTATGCTAAATATTTGTTGGGGAAATTGCTAATGAGAATATGATTATCGCGGAAGAACAGGCAGGATTCATTAAGGGAAAGTCAACCATGGACCATTGCTTTACATTGCTCCACTTAATCCAGAAATATTCCTGTCATAAGAGAAGAGAATTATTTGTTACTTTCATCGACTTTACATCTGCCTTTGACCTCATTGACAGAGAGAGGCTTTGGCAAAAACTTGCCTCCACAAACATCGATCGACGACTCCTTTGCCTGTTACAAATACTTCATACCAACACGTTTCTTAGGGTTAGGTTAGGTGCAAATGGTCTGCTTTCCGATGCGGTCCCAACAAAGAGAGGAATACGCTAAGGTTGCCTCCTGGCCCTGTTCCTCTTCAATTTTTATATTAATAATATTGTCAATGAACTTACTGGCCCTGCCTTTTTCCCACCCTCGATTTTAGATTCAAAGCTCTCGGTGCTGCTTTATGCTGGCGATTTAGCTCTGACTTCCATCACGCAAATAGGCAGGAGGAGGCTATTAAGAAGCCTGGGCGCCTTCTGTATGAAGGAACACTTAGAAATAAACTACTCCAAGACTAAAGTGGTAGTCTTTGGCATGAAAATTAAGAGTCACATATGGAAATTAAATGAAAAACTTATACAACAACAACGCACCTTTAAGTATTTAGGTCTTACCTTTACTTCCACCCTCTCATGGAAACCACAAGCTGAGTTTTCCAAATTGAGGGCCTCCCATTCCATTCATCTGCTACTGTGCTTTTTTAAATTCAAGGGAGGCAGTTTGGTACCACCCGTACTGGAAGTGTTCCAAAGGAAAATAATACCTATGTTGCTTTATGGTGCAGAGATCTGGGGCTATACCAATATGAACACATTAGAGAAAGTTCAAAATGCTTTCCTTCGCACAGTATTGGCAACCCCAAAAGGCATGCCTGTCTCTCTGTTGAGGTTAGAGACAGGTCTGTATCCCTTAGAAGCTTCGGCTCATGCAGCTCTGGCCTTTTTTTGGCTAAGACTAGTCTCCATGGATGACTCTCAGTTACCAAAAAAATGCCTGCTTGAACAACTACAAAACCCCCTGCAAAATAATTGGCTAAACAGGACTAAATCAACCCTGGCTTTCTATGGGATAAGTATAGAGTCCCCCCCTTCCCATGTATCCACTTGTGCTAAATTGTTATTGAAGGATAGAATATTTCTCTATTCTAAAAGATGGGATCTTCATGCTTCTACGCAGTCATCTTTTTCTTATTGGTTCCCCATGTATAAATCTTCTTTTATTATGGAACCATATTTTTTCTTCCTAGATGCGCCATGGCTGAGGAGAGCCTTTACTGCTTTACGCTTCCAAACAATGCCCACAGCACTCCTCGCAGGGAGATATGATAACATCCCTATTTACCTCCACTGCTGTATATGTAACTCAGGCGAAGTGGAGGATATTATCCACTATATGTTGAACTGCCCTCTTTACAAAGATCTGAGGGCTAAGTTCTTTGCCCCTATCACCCATCTGATTGATAACAGGCCTACTTTGGAACAAGTCTGTGTCCTTTTAGCGGGCACGGATATTTTTATAACTAGACAAGTGGCAAACTTTGCTTTTGCAGCTGGGAAAATTAGAGCCAAGTTTCAAAAGAATGTAGGGTCCTGAATAGTGGTTGTTAGTGTACAAATGTTTCATTTGGTCAGTCTCCACCTCTTCATACCTGTTTTAGTATCCTTGATTGTACAGGACTGTATGAATATTGGTTTTTAGTGTAAAATTTTAATCCTTTTAATTCCTAACCCTTTCATATTTACTATTAATATTTGTATTCTATTTTGTTATTTGTATTTGTAAATCATTGCGGCAGCCTTTGGTCATGAGCAATAAAGTATTACCTTACCTTACCCATGAACCACTCTGTTCAGATCTTGTAAGTTCAGGTCTGTGGCTTCCTTGATGGAATCAATCCATCTCTTGTTTGGCCTTCCTCTTTTTCTTCTGTTTTTCCCAGCATTATTATCTCTTCTAGTGAATCATATCTTCTCATTATGTGTCCAAAGTATGAGAATCTCAGTTTCATCATTTTAGCTTCTAGTGACGTTCTGGTTTAATTTGTTTTAACAGCCAATTATTTGCCTTTTTTGCAGTCCATGTTATGCACAAAGCTCTCCTCCAACACCACATTTCAAATGAGTTGATTTTTCTCTTACCCGCTTTCTTCACTGTCCAACTCTCACATCCATACATAGAGATTGGGAATACCGGACTTCCCAGGAGGATCCCTCCGCCTGTGCAGCCTCTGAGACGGGCTCCTGTCTTGGATGAAACTTTTTCAGTTTTAAATCCAGTCAGAAGGGGGTTTTTTTGACTGGGGATAATTTCTTCCGGATAAGGAAGAAACGTGAGATTTCCCACACAGCTTTGTTGTGTTTGTTGGAGACTGGAATTCGTCAGAATTGTCTGTGAAAGAAGGTCTTCCAGCAGCTCGGACGGAGCTAGGATTTCTAGCTAGCTCAGCTGAATAAGTGAGCCGTTGTTTTTTTCTTCAAAGAAAAACGGTCTAACAGGCAAGCATTCTCCTGTCTACGCTCATTATTTTGTTATCTATACAGCTAAAGAGATTTGTCAAAGAACCAGCAATTAAGAAAACCTGGGTGAGTCAAAACTTTCTCTTTTACTCACGGAACTAAGGGGGAAGAAAATAAAAATAGCCTATCTTTTTTTTATTGCAAAAAGCTGACATGGAAATTAGCATTATAAAGATTACAACGGATGAGGGGTTTCTGATTGGAAGAGAAAAGAAAAATCTTTTTGATTTATAAGACTTTTGTGTAACATGTCTGGGACTATTTTTTCTGGTCTACTTTTTTTTTTTGACGAATCTGCTCATTCTTTCTGCTACTAGTTATTTGGACGCTGTGAACTAAAGCTGTTTTTGCACTTCTGGGCATATAAGAGATAAGGGCTGTCTAGAGTGTGACGTCAGTTGGTTTGAAAGATTAACTCCTTTGTAACCGGATAAAAAAATGAATTGCTCTTTGCTTGGGACATTGAAAATTGAAGGAGTTTTGTTCCTTTGGTTTTAAAAATGACAATTAAGAAGATCATGGATGTACAAGAAGGGACTTTATCTTTAGATATGTTTCAGAAAATAATGAATGGGATTAAGTCAATAAAACAAGAACTGAGAAATAATAGTCAAGCGTTGAGAATTGAATTTGACGAAATGAGACAGGAGCTGAAAGAAATTCAGGATTCTATGAGAAAGGAGAATAAAGATAGATCTGGAAAACCAAAAAAGGATGAAAGAAAAATTAAAGGCAAGGTTCAAACTATGGAGATTGGATTAAATAGGGACCTGGAAAAAGATTTGGATTTCCTGGCTGTGATGGATCCTGGAGACAAATATTACGGTTTGGAACTCAGTGCTGTCCCTGAAGGAATTGATGAAGAGATTGGAGATAAAGATATTATCGGTTCGAAAAAATTCCTGGACTGGAAGGATTTGATGGAACTTGAAATGGAGAAAGTTAACAGAATTAATCCCTGTTTTGTGTCAATGGAAAAATCTTCAAGAGATGTGCTAGTGTATTCTGTAAAAAAGAGGAACAGAGATGCGGCTTTGCAACAATACTTCAGTGATATGTTCGGAATTGATGGCAAGGAAATATCTGTGATAAAGGAAATTCCTATCAGACTCTTATTATATGACTATGACAGCAAGATTATTGGGTGCGTAAAGATGGAAGATGGAACCAACAAGGATAATGGAAGAAGAGCGATTTGAAATTACTGGACTTAGTAGACTTGATGAGTTGGATTAATTGACATGTTTATCTAGAAAAAAAATTGATGGACATATATCTCAAGGATTGGAAACTTCTCTTTGACTTTTTGTGGAAGAATAAAATGATATGATGTTAATGAGATTTGATACCAATTAAGATAACTGCTGGAGGAAGGTGATTTTATAATCTATTAAGAGACAGGCTTGTTATATATTATAGACTTATAGCTGAACTACTACAAATCGGAAGTCAATATTTTAATATTTTTTTCTTTTTTTATTGTATTAGTTATTGATTTGTGTTTTTTCTTTTCATATTGTTTTGGTTTTGAAAATTTGAATAAAAATTAATTGAAAAAAAAAGAGATTGGGAATACCATCGTCTGAATGATCCTGACTTTAGTGCTACTCTGAGTAGAACTTAATATTGGAAACAACTCTTATGAAAACACCTTGATAAAGTGTGTATGTGGTATGTGCCTTCAAATTGATTACAACTTATGGCAACCCTATGAATCAGCGACCTCCAATAGCATCTGTTGTAAACCACCCTGTTCAGATCTTGTAAGTTCTGGACTGTAGGCTTCCTTTATGGAATCAATCCATTTCTTGTTTGGTTTTCCTCTTTTTCTATTCCCTTCTGTTTTTCCCAACATTATTTTTTTCCAGTGAATCATGTCTTCTCATTATGTGTCCAAAATATGATAACCTCAGTTTCATCACTAGCTTCTAGTGATAGTTCTGGTTTAATTTGTTCTAACACCCAGTTATTTGTCTTTTTCATGGTCCATGGTATTTGCAAAGCTCTCATCCAACATCATATTTCAAATGAGTTGATTATCTGTTATCTACTTTTTTCACTGTCCAACTTTCACATCCATACATAGAGATCAAGAATAGCATGGATATGAATGATCCTAACTTTAGTGTTCAGTGACCCATCTTTGCATTTGAGGATCTTTTCTAGTTCTCTCATAGCTGCCCTCCCCAGTCCTAGCCTTCTTCTGATTTCTTGACTATTTTCTCCATTTTAGTTAATGACTATGCCAAGGTATTGATAATCCTTGACAAGTTCAGTGTCCTCATTATTAGCTTTGAAATTACATAAATCTTCTGTTGTCATTACTTCAGTTTTCTTGACATTCAACTGTAGTCCTGCTTTTGTGCTTTCATCTTTAACTCTCATCAGCATTCGTTTCAGATCATTACTGGTTTCTGCTAGTAGTGGGATATCATCTGCATATCTTACATTATTGATATTTCCCCCTCCAATTTCCACACCTCCTTCACCTTGGTCCAGTCCCACTTTCTGTATGATCATCTTGGTCCAATCCCACTTTCCATATAAAATCGCCTATTGTAAGAGTTTTCTACAGATAAAATTCATTGTGTTCAAAGCTTAGCCAGATAAAAATCACCTGGTGCCTAAAATTTAATAAAGAAAGTGCCAGGTAAATCATTCCACCACCAAAAAAGGCCCTCTCCCTGGTTGCCATCCACCTCTGCTCTGAAGGTGTACTTCAGGAGCTTCTGATGAGGATCTTAATGCTTGGGCATAGGGCTAGACAGTAGCAGCGTATAGTGTTTATACAAAATAAAATATCCCATTGGCCATTTCTTAGGACCATGCTTGGTGCTGTACAGATTTTATGTCTTTTGCAGTTGGACAGCAGGTATCAATTCATTAATCTTGAATAGTTTATAGCTGTTCACAGCTCATGCTGAACTGCCAAAAGAATGTTATGTCTACACATCAAGAGCACCCAGTCATAGAGCCTGAATTTTGAAAAAGCAAATTGCAGGCTAAGTTTTAGTAGAGCTGACTCGTTAGCTCTGTCTGCAAAGGTATTGAAAACTATGTGTCCTTGCAAAACATTCAGATGCTAGCACAAGGTTGGAGAAAATTAAACATGAGGCAGGTACTGGTAATGTTGGAAGAGAGCAATGAAACCCTCCTGAGAAAGGCCATATTCTGATATTTCTGAATTGAGCAGTTTTGTAGGAGGGGGAACTTTATGGAGATTCTTTGTGGGTTTTTTGTGATGGAAAAAAGTTAAAACCCTGAGGAGTAAGGAGCATCTGGACCGTTTCAGAAATAACTTGCATTATCGGTTATTTATAGACTATTCATATGTACAAGGGTGCTGACAAAGGTTTATACTTGTTCACATGTGCGCAGTAAGTTGCATGACAGTTCCAAAAACATCTGTTGTGATTATTGTAATTGTATGTTATTAGGTTTGTGGTCACCGCTATTTTTAAATAAATACTGCTTTGTCCGTTCAGATACATGGACATGCATGTCTTGCAGATAGAAGGTTTGGCAACAGCACCACCTGTGTAAGCTGACCCTTTCTTATAGTGAGATGGTTTTGTTTCCCCCCCCCATTTTTTTTGAGACGTTCCCAAATAAAATGTGCATAGTGCTTTGGATACCGATTGTGTGCTCTGGTGTCGTTATAGCCATATCTGTTGTAAATCAAGAATTTAAAAAGATTATCAAACTATTCTGCTGGCCTTCCCCTCATCCTGAATATTCTGTCTGTCTGTCTGTCTCTCTCTCTCTCTCCCCTCTCTCCCCCCCTCTCTCCCTCTCTCTTGTTTTTTTAAAAAATCCAACTGTAGTGACTCGTCTAGATCTGGGATGTCGGGAGCTGGTGACCAGAAACGTCTTCAAAATACTTCCAGGTCTCTGCCATGATCTCACTGACTGGGTTGAGGGCACAAGAATAAAGGCATCGCAGCTTCTGGTTATATTGTTGCAGCATGTGGAGGACCACATTACACAGCACATGGAACTCCTCCTTAGGACTCTGTACCGTGTATGTTCAGATGCAGAAAGTAATGTGGCTGGGAATGTAAGTATGTGAATTCCATATACTTGGTGATGTAGGCTTTCCAGAAAAAAAATCTACTCCCCTGAATTGTTTGAGATAATGACTTATTTTTAGTAAACAAAACTAAAAATTAGTCACAATAATGTTAAATACTTTATAAATACCCTAAACGTTTTTGTAAAAGCTAAATAATACTAAAATATTTGCTCACTGGTTAGGCTTTATCTTGAGTACTGCATCTAGTCCTGGACACCAAACTTTAAGAAGGATGCAGACAGACTTGAACAGGTTCAGAGGAGTGCTGCTTTTGAATGCCAGGTCGGTACATAATAAAACCTCACTTGTCCATGATTTAATTCTGGAGGAGGGTGCCGACCTGGCATGTATAACCGAGACCTGGGTGGGTGAGCAGGGAGGAGTTGCCCTCTCTCAGCTTTGCCCACCCGGGTATTTGGTTCAGCACTGTGGTAGATCTGAGGGCTGGGGAGGGGGGGTCGCTGTGGTCTATAGGAGTTCTTTTCCTCTCACCAAGCACCCTGTCCAGATGGCGACTGGTTTGGAATGTCTCCACCTTGTGTTGGGCCAGGGAGACAGACTAGGAATACTGTTGGTGTACCGTCCACCTTGCTGCCCAACAGCTTCCTTAGCTGAGCTGACAGAGATAGTCTCGGAGGTCCTTTTGAGGTCCCCTAGACTTTTGGTACTGGGGGATTTCAACGTCCATGCCGAGGCTGTCTTATCTGGCGCAGCTCAGGACTTCATTGCCTCCATGACAACGATGGGGCTGTCTCAATTTTCTACTGGCCCAACACATGTGTCGGGACATACTCTCGATTTGATCTTCGCCACTGGACATGGAGATGGTGATCTGATGGTGGGGTGTTTTTCATCTACCCCATTGTCATGGACAGATCACCGCTTGCTGAGATTTAGACTTACAGCGGCTCTTTCCCTCTGCAAAGGTGGAGGATCTATTAAGTTGATCCGCTCCCGGAGCCGGATGGATCCCATAGGTTTTCAGAGGGCTCTGGGAGATTTTCCAGCTGATAGGACTGGTGCTCCTGTCGAGGCCCTGGTCGCACTGTGGAATACAGAAATGACCCGGGCTATTGACACGATCGCTCCCGCGCGCCCCCTTCGCTGTAGAGCTCATACAGCTCCGTGGTATACCCCGGAGCTGAGAGCGATGAAACATGAGAGGAGGAGGCTGGAGTGCAGATGGAGGAAAACTCCCAGTGGATACAATCATGCCTTGGTAAGTGCCACCAATAAGTTGTATACAAAAGCGGTAAGGACAGCAAAGAAGCTCTATTTTGCTGCCTCTATTAGATCATCTTTAAGCCGCCCAGCGGAGCTTTTTAAAGTCGTGCGAGGGCTCTTACACTCTGGCCCCCACGATACTATGGAAACATCTGAGACCCGCTGTAATGAAATTGCTGGACACTTTCAAGATAAGATTGCATGTATCCGCAGGGACCTTGACTCTGATGTTGTGACAGATGAATCCATTGAAGTGTCCGGAGCATGGCCTTGTCTTTCTTTATTGGATGAGTTTCAGTTGGTGCAGCTCGAGGAAGTGGACAAGGTGCTTGGAATGGTTCGGGCGACCACGTCTGTTCTGGATCCTTGCCCATCTTGGCTAGTGAAAGCTGGCAGGGCTGGAACCACCGGTTGGGCCAAGGAGGTGGTTAATGCCTCCTTGTGGGAGGGAGTGGTCCCTGGTAGCCTCAAGGAGGCAGTAGTGAGACCTCTTTTAAAGAAACCCTCCTTGGAACCAGATAATTTAAACAACTATAGACCGGTGGCGAATGTCCCTTTTTTGGGCAAGGTTTTGGAGCGGGTGGTTGCCAGCCAACTCCAGGCGCTCTTGGATGAAACCGATTATCTAGATCCGTTTCAATCCGGTTTCAGGCCCGGTTTTGGCACCGAAACAGCCTTGGTCGCCCTGTATGATGACCTGTGTCGGGAGAGGGACAGGGGGAGTGTGACTCTGTTGATTCTCCTTGATCTCTCAGCGGCGTTTGATACCATCGACCATGGTATCCTTCTGAGGAGACTCGCGGAGTTGGGTGTCGGGGGCACTGCTTGGCAGTGGTTCCGCTCCTACTTCGCGGATCGTCACCAGAAGGTAGTGCTTGGGGAACATCACTCGACACCATGGACTCTCCATTGCGGAGTCCCTCGGGGTCGGTTTTGTCCCCCATGCTTTTCAACATCTACATGCAGCCGCTGGGTGCAGTCATCAGGAGTTTTGGAGTGCGTTGCCATCAGTATGCTGATGACACGCAGCTCTATTTCTCCTTTTCATCTTCTTCAGGTGAGTCTGTTGATGTGCTGAACCGTTGCCTGACCGCGATAATGGACTGGATGAGAGCTAATAAACTGAGACTCAATCCAGACAAGACCGAGACATTGTTGGTGAATGCCTTCCCTGCTCAGATGGTGGATGTTAACCCTGTTCTGGATGGGGTTACACTCCCCCTGAAGGAACAGGTACGTAGTTTGGGGGTTCTTCTCGACTCTTCCCTGTCTCTCGAGGCCCAAGTGGCCTCGGTGGCACGGAATGCGTTTTACCATCTTCGTCTGGTAGCCCAACTACGCCCCTATCTGGACAGGGACGACCTCGCCTCCGTTGTTCACGCTCTGGTAACTTCAAGATTGGATTACTGTAATGCGCTCTACGTAGGGCTGCCCTTGAAGACAATTCGGAAGCTTCAGCTGGTGCAGAACGCAGCTGCCAGACTACTGACGAGGACCAGTCGGTCTTCGCATATAACACCTGTCTTGGCGCGTCTGCACTGGCTTCCTATTTGCTTCCGGGCGAGATTCAAGGTGCTGGTTCTTACCTATAAAGCCTTACACAGCGTGGGACCTCAATACCTTGTGGAACGCCTCTCTCAATACGAACCTACCCGTTCACTTCGTTCAGAATCTAAGGCCCTCCTCCGGGTACCAACCCATCAGGAAGCCCGGAGGGTGGTTACTAGATCTAGGGCCTTTTCTGTGGTGGCCCCTGAGTTGTGGAACAGCCTCCCCGAAGAGGTACACCTGGCGCCTACACTTCTATCTTTTCGGCGCCAGGTAAAGACCTTTTTATGCTCCCAGGCATTTTAATTTTCTTAACCATTTTAATCTTTTAATCCGTATTTTTTAATTTTTGTCGTATTGTGTTTTTGTAGTGTTTTTTGTTGTTTGTTTGTATATGTTTTTATGATTTTTATTATGATATATTGTATTTTATCTTGTTTGTTCACCGCCCTGAGAGCTATTCTGCTAAGGGCGGTATATAAATTGAAATAAATAAATAAATAAATAAATAACAAGGGTGATCAGGGGACTGGAAACAGCCCTATGAGGAGAGACTGAAAGAACTGGGTATTTTTAGCCTTGAGAAGACTGAGGGGAGATCATAGAATAGTAGAGTTGGAAGGGGCCTACAAGGCCATCGAGACCAACCCCCTGCACAGTGCAGGAATCCAAATCAAAGCATTCCCGACAGATGGCTGTCCAGCTGCCTCTTGAATGCCTCCAGTGTTGGAGAGCCCACTACCTCTCTAGGTAATTGGTTCCATTGTGGTATGGCTCTAACAGTTAGGAAGTTTTTCCTGATGTCCAGTTGAAATCTGGCTTCCTGCGACTTGAGCCCATTATTCCGTGTCCTGCACTCTGGGATGATCGAGAAGAGATCCCAGCCCTCCTCTATGTGACAACCTTGCATGTACTTGAAGTGTGCTATCATTTCTCCCCTCAGTCTTCTCTTCTCCAGGCTAAACATGCCCAGTTCTTTCAGTCTCCTCATAGGGCTTTGTTTCCAGTCCCCTGATCGTCTTTGTTGCCCTCCTCTGAACCCGTTCCAGTTTGTCTGCATCTTTCTTGAAGTGCGGAGACCAGAACTGGACGCAGTATTCAAGATGAGGCCTAACCAGTGCTGAATAGAGGGGAACTAGTACTTCACACAGTTTGGAAACTATACTTCTGTTAATGCAGCCTAATATAGCATTTGCCTTTTTTGCAGCCACATCACACTGTTGGCTCATATTCAGCTTGTGATCAGCGACAATTCCAAGATCCTTCTCACATGTCATATTGCTGAGCCAAGTATCCCCCATCTTATAACTGCATTTGGTTTCTTTTTCCTAAGTGTAGAACTTTGCATTTATCCCTGTTGAATTTCATTCTGTTGTTTTCAGCCCAATGCTCCAGCCTATCAAGGTCCCTTTGAATTTTGTTTCTGTCTTCCACGGTATTAGCTATGCCCCCCAATTTTGTATCATTTGCAAATTTGATAAGCATGCTTTGTACCTCCTCATCCAAATCGTTAATAAAAATGTTAAAGAGCACTGGGCCCAGGACCGAGTCCTGTGGTACCTCACTCATTACTTCCGTCCAGTTTGAGAAGGAACCATTGATAAGCACTCTTTGAGTACGATTCTGGAGCCTACTGTGGATCCATCTAATAGTTGTTCCATCCAGCGCACATCCGGCCCAGATAGGATAGCACTCTTCATGTAATTGAACGATGGTCACACAGAGGAGAGCCAGGATCTCTTCTTGATCATCCCAGAGTGCAGGACACAGAATAATGGACTCAAGCTACAGGAAGCCAAATTTCAGCTGAACATCAGGAAGAACTACCTAATTGTTAGGTATGGTATGACGATGGAACCAATTCCCTAGAGAGGGGTTGGGTTCTCCAGCACTGGAGGCATTCAAGAGGCAGCTGGACAGGCAGCTATCAGGTGTGCTTTAAGTTGGATTCCTGCACTGAGCTGGGGGTTGGACATGATAGCCTTATGGGCCCAACTCTACTATTCTATGATCAATCAGTGAATGGCACTTAGTGTGGTTTACATGTTATGTTCAAACAAATTCAAAGCTTTATTTGGAAATTACTTTTATTGGAATAAGAATATTTTAAGATATGACAAATTGATAGCACATATGTCACTTACCCATAATAATTTTGGCATTCCTGAAAAGCTGTGGTGCATAAATACATTTGTTTCATAGTGAAATAAGTTAATTATAATTTTGATTTTAGATTTAACTAACATTGTATCCATTTCAGTTTGACTTGATTGTGTCCATTCATTTAATTATTAATTAATATCATGATATAATGCATTTCTAAATTTTTCCATGGAAAAATACAGTGGAAAATTTTCAGGAAAGTTTCTTTTTTCCATTTGAGAAAATGTTCTGCTGAAAATTCCCCCTTCCCCCCCAATCACTGTGCTCTGTAGTTGTTAACCTTAGTAAACCTGGTAAACCCTAATGTCTGTCTTCCTATGTGCTACGCATTTTGCATAGGAGGGGGCAAGGTGATCCAGAAGGGCAGTGGATCTAGTCCTTGCAAGATCTAGGCAGATAGGACACTTACCAAGGCACTGTTAAGCTAAATGTATTTATCTTCGGTTATTGTACAGAACAATGGTGAGATTGTTCAAAGTACACTTCTCCTGTAGTGCTGGCCAAGCAGAGCATTAACAGCCTCTTAAATATCTGTGTGGTGTAGTGGTTAAGGTATTGGACTATGACCTGGGAGACCAGGGTTCGAATCCTCACACAGCCATGAAGCTCACTGGGTGACCTTGGGCCAGTCACTGCCTCTCAGCCTCATGAAAACCCTATCTCCATAAGTCGGAATCAACTTGAAGGCAGTATATTTTTACAAAAATCATAAGCAGGAGATTAAAGTGTAAATGCTTGGGGGGATAAATTCAGTTTTAAAACTATGTGCAGTTTATGCCCTTTCTGGTTAATTTCACATGTTATCTTTTCCCCCCTCTTTCTGCTACATAATCCACAATATCAAAGTATGTGTATTCCATGTGATAGCCTTAATTGGTGTTCAGACATGGCAAGTTTATGCTTCCTTCCTGCTGTTTTCCTTTGTCTTTGCAGAAGCAATCATTAATCCACTTTACTATTTGCAAAAGATGCTAATTAAAACCAAGCCTTAAGAAAGTTTGCATGTTTATTTAACAGCATGGCATTCTGACAAGTAAGTCATTGCTATGGGTAAAAAACGTTTAAGGCACAGAGGAGAGGACCTTTTTCCCCATTCTGTAATGTTAATGAAACTGATAATGGTGTGGTCAAGCAAAACTATGAATGGCAATGTTGACAAAGAAAATCTTTCATCTTTGTTCATTTCTGGAAAAAAATAATAATGGAGTTGGATGTGAATGGCCACTCTGCAGTGAACCAGACCCCATATATGCAGGGACATGAAAGAAAAGTCTATCAGTGGCTACTAGTTATGGCAGCTATGTGAAATCTCTGGGATCAAGACACAGTATGCCTGTCAGTACCTGTTGCTGGGGAGCAGTGACAAGAGAAGGCTGTTCCCTTATGGGCTTCCCAGAGGCGTCTCTTCATCCGGTGTGTGAACAGGGTGCTGAACTAGATGGGATTTAGGTCTAATCGAGTACACCTTTTGGTTAAAAGGTAAGCAGTTGGCCTCAACTGAGGCATCACCCCAAACCATGATTGAGTATGGTTTGGCGTGTGTCTGAATTGCCAAATCATGGCTTGTGACCAGCCAGTAAGCCAGAATGAGAAACCACAGCTTGAAGGAGGTTTAGTAAACCATGATTATAACATTATTTGGCTTGATGTTTGTATCAGCAAATTATTGTTTACAGCCATTTGCTCACCATACGGGCAGATCTGAACAGGGTGGTTCATGACAGATGCTACTGAAGGTCACTGATTCATCGGGTCGCCATAAGTCGTAATCGACTTGAAGGCACATAACAACAACAAAGGACAGAATGGATTTAAGAATCCAAGAGAATGGAAAGCAAAAGCATTTGTTTGTGGGGGTTGCACTTCAGGACAAGAGTCTCTGGGGCTTGATGCTTGAGTTTTTATGGAGGTTTGTGAAAGATGCAAGGCTTTATAGAAGTCTGTGAGTGAAGTGTGATAATAGTGTTGCAGGTAAGTGGTGGTACTAGGGCCTTTCCTTGGCCTTGCAACACCATTAAACTCAAGAAGAAGAAGAACTGCTTTAAGTCATAATTTCCCAGTTGCAACCATGATTTGGGCTCTGATCTAGTATTGGTGCAAACCATGATTTGGTGTGATGTCTGAATTTTGCCTTTGTATGTGCAATGAGAAATGCCCATTAACAAGTGAAGCATTTCCTCCAAGAATTTGGAAAGTATTTGGATACATTGATCCTGGACTCTGTCAAGGCTCAGTTGTAATCTTTTTTTTCTTATTAACTTAATAGTAATAATAATTTATTACCATTATCATTCTAAACTACCCTTCATTTTATAAGAACACAGGGCAATGTACAAAAAATAAGTATGCAGGAGGTCTTTGTGAGCTAGGCACACAAAAGATTGTTCTGCTGCTCTGGCTACCTAGTGCCAGAGTTGATGATGGTGGCAAGTTTAGCCCTCATCAAAGGGAACCTCTGAGTGCAGTGCTTTGCTTTAGCTTATGTAATCACGTAGCTGCTGTTTACTGGTGTGGGAAAAGTAAGACAGCTTGTATGTTTGTGACTCAACAGAACAACACATTGCACTGAAGGTGCTATGTGAGCAAACCAAGAGACTTGGCTTTTATATTTATATATAAGAATATAAAATGGTCATGATGAAGAGAGGGGAGAGAGCCCAGTGTGTGTCTGTGTGGTCTACACTCAGTTCATAGGTGGGGAGAGAGTTGCATAATGTTCAGTATCCATTACTAACAGCAAGAATAAAAGAAACTGATCTTTGCTGAGCAGGCTTATGCTGTCATGCTACCAAAATCTGAATTGTCTTTAGGCATGCTTCCCCACCCCTATTCCTCTCTCACAGAGAAGGAGATAAGACCTTTCTTCAAACACAGTTTGGAACTTTGAAAAATATGAATTATGCTAAGAGAGAAGAACTTTTTCATCTCTTTAAATTTGAGTTGAATAAATGTGCCACAAAGAAGAAGCCTGAAAGAAAAGTGGGCCTATAAACCCTGTGCAGGTTTCTGCCTCGTATCTGGCTAAAAGGTTCTGTTAATGCTGGATATTGCTTACTTCATTTCTTCAGAATTTTCTTGTGGACGTTTGAGAGGTTGTTGCTGAAAGAAGGCGTGAGAGCGCTCATTTTCAGTTTCCTTGATATATGTCAAGAAAAAATTTTCATGCATGTATTTGTAAGTGAATGAGGGAGGAGAAAGGCCTGCAAGACAATTTCTAAATATTTTTTTTTAAAGGAAAGAAAATAAGCTGGCATCCTCACTTTTTGTTGTGTTCGATTGATCTCTTGCATTTCATAATCTGCCCGACCTGTTTGTGTTCTCTCTTTATAGTGTATGAAAGCAGCTGAGTTGATTGGAGCCTTTGTCAGCCCAGCAGTGTCTCTGAAGTTAATTGTGTCTGACCTTGAAAAAGCACCCATGCCATCTTACCTCATGATTCTAGCAGCAGTTATAAAAGGTTCCCCAAGGAAAGTCTTGCAGCCTCATTTAGCGTACCTTGCCAACACACTGTCTCAGCCGGAAATAAGCCAGCGGTCTGAAGAGGTAAGGAGAATGTAAAATAAGCGACAATTATAAACTGTGTCCAAATCTTGTAACTCTTCGCTTGTTCTTATCCCAGATAGATCCTTAGGCTTTATATACATGCACAACCACTTTTTTGGGTGGCATGTGTAACCCTTTAGTGATTGCTTCCTTTTATGAATGTTTACGTGGCCAATGACCACAGTAATTAACACAGCTATCAGGATTGGAGAAAGCAAGCTTTCATGACTGAAGGTGGTCATGCTCCATAAGGGAAGAGCCTGAATGTGATCATCTGAATAAGGCAGAGCAAAGCGGGAATGAGAACAAATGCCTTGTGAAAACATTCACTTTCTGTCTGTGTTTGGTAGGTCTTTTATGTGGAGCAGCTGCTTTGCTGTGTGGAAGCACTCACTGAAGTGTGCCAAGAAGACTGTAAAGAAATAAGCCTTCAGCTAACAAAGGTTTTGGTAACAATAATGGCAATACCAAGTGCCGGACCCATTCATGAAAAGGTAACCTTGACAGAACTGCTATTATAGGGTCTTGTGTGTTATTTTGACTTGTTTCTTGAAGTGAAATATGATTGAACTTACTGGTTCTCCCTAAGTTAGTCTTGAGGATTTCAGAGTTGAGCAGCAAAGACTAAAACCAAAACAGCCTGTAAAAAAAAAAGGCTGAAAATACACTAAGCATAGGGAGAGCAGTGTTAAGTCCATGTGCCATATTTGGCCTGTTAAAGCTATTCTTTCATCCCAAGGTTGGGGAACGTATCTCATGAGATATTGCTGGACTCCTTTTCCCATCAGCCAGCACCAGCCAATGATTAGGGATGATGGGAGTTGTCCTCCATATGGTGTTAGGTTCCCCATCCCTGCTTTAGCCCATGAAGCTCTGTGCTTTCCCCAAGTGATGATGCACCAGAAAAGTAGAGCTGCCTTATACCAGATTCAATCAATGATACAAGTTGGTGTTATCTAACTGACAGCAGCGCTCCAGGGTCCTCAGCAGAGCCTTTCCCAGCCTTGGTTACCTGGAATCCTTGTAGCAGAAGTGTCAGGGGTTGAATTTAGGAATCTTCTGCATGCAAAACGTATGCACAACCACCAAGCTGTTCCTCTTCCTATAAGCTGCGAGATGAAAAGCTGGAAACCAAGACATTCTTAATTGTCTTCACTTATTATTGCTTCATGACAGGATTTCAGAGTGCTATGTGAGCTTCATTATAAAACCTTTATTTGGAACTTCCCTAAAGAGAAAAGATTATCCATAAAGAAGTGGTCTCAGAAGGTGGATTTGTTTTACTCTCGTGGAGCTAGCATTGAGAAAAGACCCAAGAGGTTTTTCCAAAATGGTTGCATAAGGGATGATCTTAGCAAAAAAAGCAAAAGACAACACAAAACCTGCAAGTCAGAGCAACCCCCAAATATATTTTGTACAGAGAATATGTTAGGTACTGCTCAGCCTGAGGATATGCATTCTCGCAAAACTATAAAGAAATTAGCTTTATATGAAAACTGTTCTTTTTTGTCCTAATCGTGATAATTCAGAATAAAATTTTAAAGTTTTCTTTCTGTACTTAGTCAAAGGATGCAGCAGTGTCTTTTCAGTAGCTGCCCTTTTCACCTCCATGCCCATCAGAAGCTTTAAAATGTCATTGTTTAAAATCGAAGGCAACAACCAAAGATACCTTTGATAAAGGCTGGCCTCCCCAGCCCCCTAATGACTATCAGCAAGCCATAAATCACTTTATTCCCAAGTTGGATGCCAAATAAATCAGGTGGCCATTTTTTCATAGTAGCTCTTTGGTGGCCTAAGCAAGGTTTGTTGCCAGACCTGCTTCTTCATTTACTCCTTCACTTCTTCATAATGACTGTTTTACTTCCTATACGGTTGCTCTAGGCATGATCATTTCAGTTGGTATTTATCACTGACTTTGTCACTGAGAAGCAATTTCCAAAAGTTATTATTTTGAAAGTTAGTTTCAAAATGGTAAATGCAGTGCACATTAATTTTTGCATTAATTTAATTTTATAGAAGAATACTATGATTTATGGTGTCATAAGTCTTGTACAAAGACATGAGAATCTCAATTTTTACTTTGGGATGTTTGAATCATAGAATAGTAGAGTTGGAAGGGGCCTATAAGGCCATCAAGTCCAACCCCCTGCTCAATGCAGGAATCCAAATCAAAGCATTCCCAACAGATGGCTGTCCAGCTGCCTCTTGAACGCCTCCAGTGTCGGAGAGCCCACTACCTCTCTAGGTAATTGGTTCCATTGTTGTATGGCTCTAACAATTAGGAAGTTTTTCCTGATGTCCAGTCTTAATCTGGCTTCTTGCAACTTGAGCCCATTATTCCGTGTCCTGCACTCTGGGATGATCGAGAAGAGATCCTAGCCCTCCTCTGTGTGGCAGCCTTTCATGTACTTGAAGAGTGCTATCATATCTTCCCTCAGTCTTCTCTTCTCCAGGCTAAACATGCTCAGTTCTTTCAGTCTCTCCTCATAGGGCTTTGTTTGCAGAACTGGACGCAGTATTCAAGATGAGGGCTAACCAGCACTAAATAGAGGGGAACTAATACTTCATTTGATTTGGAAACTATACTTCTGTTACTGCAGTCTAAAATAGCATTTGCCTTTTTTGCAGTCACATCACACTGTTGGCTCATATTCAGCTTGTGATCAACAACAATTCCAAGATCCTTCTCACATGTTGTATTTCTGAGCCAAGTATCCCCCATCTTACATCTGTGCATTTGGTTTCTTTTTCCTAAGTGTAGAATTTTGCATTTATCCCTGTTGAATTTCATTCTGTTGTTTTCAGCCCAATGCTCCAGCCTATCAAGGTCCCTTTGAGTTTTGTTTCTGTCTTCCACGGTATTAGCTGTGCTCCCCCCCTCAATTTTGTATCTGCAAATTTGATAAGTATGCTCTGTTTGGTTTCTTTTAAAAGAATAAATTCCTGATCAACATGCTTATGAAGAAAAATAGGTTGACCAGACACGTTTTAAATAACTGTACTGTGCTGTTCTGTGTATTCAGATAGACATCCTCTGAGAAAAGAATGACTTTGTCCTGGTGAGCAGTACATTCATTGGAATCCTAAGTTAGCTTCTGTTCCTAATCAATTTTATGACAAAATCCTGAAAATATATACTGCACACTTTATTAACCAAACAGTGATCCCCCCCCAAATAGTTGCTTTAGTAGCCTGAAGCAGAGGCTTTGAGAGAGAGGCAGAGGTACTCAGTTTGCTAAGGCTGCATACACACCATACATTTAAAGCACATTCAAAACAAATCCACCAAAGAATCCTGGGAACTATTGTTTACATCTCACAGACCTACAGTTCCCAGCACCCTTAACAAACTACAGTTCCCATATACTTTTGGGGTGTGTGTGTGCTTTGAATGGGCTTTAAAGGTATGGGATGTCTGCAGCCTTATTGTCCCAGTGAAAGAACGTAGTGCAGAGAAGAGAGGTCCACATCTTGGAGGGGGAGTAGGAACTGACTGTCTCAGGAAGCTGGAACAATGAAGCCAATGAAGTGGCAGCAGACCTGAGGAGAGCAGAAACCTAAAAAGGGATCAAGGCTGAAGCAACAAGGATACAAAGAAACAATAAGAGTGATTAAGTTGACAGTTGGATATGTGAGCAGTTAGGCACACCCAGCGTCAAGATGAGATATCGGAGCAAGTTAAGGGGCTATAGAGGGTTAGATTCCAAGATAAAAATATTGTATATTGAAGGCAGAGGAATTGGTTACTGGAAAAAGTGGCTGTTTAAAGGAACATTTCATGTGTTGCAGGTTCTGAAAAATGTCAGTTAAAGCTTTTTTAGTCAGTTAATTTAAAAAATGTTTTCAAAGCATCACTGTAACAGCTCATTGTGTAAGGATTCACACAGTGAGCTAGTTAAATTCTACTGTCTAAACTTTTTTGTCTCTCCCCCCTGCCCCACCAACCAGTTAGAGGAAGCAATGAATGCATTGGCTGAGGTGCAGCACTTGAAGGGTCCTGTTGGACTGTATCAACAACATATAGTTCAGCTGATGAAATGGGTATCCTTAACTCATGATAGTTGGACCTGCTTCTCTCCAGAATTACTACAGTTATATGTAATTGCTACCCATTCAGGTAATGTGGATTGAGCAGGGTTACTCTGAATTCAGACTCTTGAATCCATTTCTTGTCTTCGTTGTTCAAATTAAGGCATGTTTGAAAATACTCCAGAGTATATGTTTCTCCTGCTCCGCCCATCCTTCAGCTGACAAAAAAGAAACAAGGTTTTTAATATCAAAGAAGTGTCCTGGAATGAACATGCTTTTTGGAAACATTTGAAATCTGCATGCTTGACTGTTGATGTTACTGCTTATCTGTTATTTTACAGACTTTTTTAAAAAAAAAAAATTATATCCTACCTTTCCTCCCAGCAGGAGCGCAGGGCTGCAGTCCTGTGTGCACATAGCTGGGAATAAGCCCCATTGAGTGCTGTGGGATTTAACCACAGGGTAAATCTGCTTAAGAATGGTGGTGTAAAATTTCAAATAAAGCATGAAATTGTTGCATTGCCTGGTTCTATGAATGCTTCTTGTGGGTTCCATGAACAGATATGTTTAGGTTCATAAAACTGTGTATATTTTGTGTACATAAATGTACATAAAACTGTGTATGCTGTATTTTGCAGTTGCATATTTTCCATTCATATTGGTGACCAAAAGACTTGGAACCTGAATTTTATAAAATGCTGCATTTTTAATTTTTTTTCTAAATATTATGGCTTGGGACCTGCACCCAAAAACTTGAGCAAGTCAATCAATCAATCAATCAATCACAAGTCAAGTTCGTTGTGATCTATTTTGTGTGGATTATATTTATTTTTACCCTGGAGCATAGAAGGAGCATATGAACACTTTGTACAGATATATTTATTTATGTATTACTTTTTTTATATTCCTGTCCTCCTTCCAGGGAGCTCAGGATACTATACATGGCGTCCCACTCCATTATCCTAAAAAAATCCCAGTTAGGCTGAGAAATACTGACTGACGAAAGGTCATCCAGTGAGCTCCCGAGCTAAGCAGGCATTGAATCTTGTCGTCCTACACTCTATGCAGGGCTACCCAAACTGTGGGCCATGGACCACCAGTGGTCTGTAAGCTTCATTCAGGTGGTCTGTGGCATTAAATATTCATACTGATGTTTTTACTGTATTTCATTGTTTCTTTTATTTCTTATATTGTATTTTATTGTATTATAATTTGACTTCTATGGGATGCAAATTGTAATACTATAAAGTACAATTTAAGAAATAGAAGCAGCAATAAAATACAATTAAAAAATCATATAGCATTTAGCGTGGTGCATTACAATTGCTACAAACAGAAAAAATCATTACATGGTCCTCCAAGACCATCATCAATTTTCAAGTGGTCCATGAGGGTGGGGAGTTTGGGAACCACTGCTCTAGTGACTACATCACACTGGCTCCACCCAGATTAGGCAGTTTGAGCTCATGGCATGAGTGGGGGGCAGCAGTGGCAAAATCACCAAAATGCTCTTATGGCATTTTTATAGCCCTGAGCTCCGTGTCTCGGTTTACATGTAACACCAAAACATGGGTTGCTCTTACATAAACAAACCTCAAGCTTCTGTGTTTTTACTCACTCCATACCCATTTTCCCTTCATGTGCTCTAAATCCCTTCCTGACTTTCACTTTAGTGTAAACCACAGTTTGCTCTTCCATCCAGATTGGTAAACTGGTACATTATTATTATTATTAAATTTTATTTATACCCCGCCTTTTGGCCAAAGGCCCTCAAGGCGGCTGACAAAGAAAAATAAGCACAGGTATAAAAATACAATAAATATACAATAAAAGCAATACAATTTACAAAAATTAAATAACAAACAACATAACAACAAATAAATTTAAATAACATTATCATGCTTGCTTTGATCAAACCAGAGTTGGAAATCACCATTTGATAATGGTTTCTGATTGGGTTTAGAGTGAAAATCCAAACCATAGTTTGATCGCAATATAGTTTGAGCAAAACAGGAAGTTGGGGAGGAAGCTGAATCACACTGTGGGAGGAGGCAGCATGTAGTGCAAGGCTCACTCAGATTTGGCACTGCATGTGAACTGTCATCATAGGACAGCACAATAATTCCAAATGGAATGGAGCCTCTGAAGTGGTGGGGATAGCAGAGGCTTAATGCATATGCAGAATTCCACCCTTTTAACCATATTTAAGAGATCAGGAGCCAGCTGCGAGGTTCTTCCTACCTTCGCTTGTGCAAATTTCCCTCTTTTATTTTGAAATCTTACCACGGGGCAGTATTACATCAAGGACCAATATTAATGTTAACCTTGGTTTGCTTCAAACTGGAGTTTCCAACCACAGCTTGAAGTGGGTTCCCAAAGTCTGGCATATTGGACTGTGCCAGAGTTTGTGTATGTTTCCCAGGCTTTATTTTTCCAAAAGAAGCCAGAAGGAAATGTGTTTTGCCCTTTTCCTCTTTTTGGATTTCTTCCATTTCAAAAGTGAGCAGTTTAGTTTATTGTACAGGTTTTGCTTGTCTGCAGTGCTAAGCCTTGATGCAAGGCTTTACTAATTCCTGCTATTACAAAATGTTTCCGCTTTTATTTTTTAGGCCCTGTGATTGGTGAAGCTCTTCAGGAGTTTATTCTCATTCTTAAAACATGTCTTCAGACATCTAGAGATCCTCGGATGCGTCTGAAGCTATTTAGTACTTTATCCCAGTTGCTTCAAAAACCAAATGAAACAGTCAATTCTCAAGGGTAAGTACCATTCAGACCTTCTGGCTCAGTTGCTCATC
This sequence comes from Rhineura floridana, assembly GCF_030035675.1. Classification (NCBI taxonomy): domain Eukaryota; kingdom Metazoa; phylum Chordata; class Lepidosauria; order Squamata; family Rhineuridae; genus Rhineura; species Rhineura floridana. The sequence continues at coordinate 20,131,571 of NC_084496.1, forward strand.
ATGATAAACCATTGTGTTCATGGTAAATCATTAACTGAGCACCCTCTCGCTTTGTTCCACTTATTGTGCAGGCAACAAACCATGATTCCTGGCTTAGCATTATGTCCAGAATGGGGGATCATAGTTTATTTTGTTCATGGTTTGATTGGTAAGCCAATTTGGAGAGAGAAACCATGATCCCCAATTTGGATGTAACACTAAACCAAGGATCATGGTTTGTTCCTCCAGTTCATACCAGGAGAAGAGTGAAATGGGAGCCATTTGTGCATTAATGGTAAACAATTGGCTATGGTTTAATGTGATAGAGGAACACAGGAAAAGCCTGTTCTGCTTTCCATTTGCTGTTTATAGAGAAGATGTGATTTGGTTTGTTCATAATAATGCCTGTTCTCAGATGTTTCTATTTTCAAGCTTTCTAGTGTATAGTCCCAGCCAGAGGAAGCCACTATAGCACACTAGTACAAATGCAAAAATTGTATAAAAACAATATGAGATGTATCAGTAGGCTGAGTAAAAAATGGAAAACCCCAAAGGCACAATTCAAAGCTTTTTGTAAACAGATCTCCAATTATATCCATATAAACTCCAACTTACATTATGATTTTAGGACTGTACTCATGATTGTGCATGCATGGAAGCTCACTGTGTAGAATAGGGACTCCTAAACTTTCAGGAGCTTGGAAATTCTCAAGAGATCTTCCTTGTAACTCGTAAAGGTAAAGATGTCCCCGCACTTGTAGTGCAAGTCGTTTCTGACTCTTAGGGTAACGTCTTGCGACGTTTACTAGGCAGAACGTATATATGGGGTGGGATTGCCAGTTCCTTCCCCGGCCTTTCTTTACCCCCCAGCATATGCCGGGTACGCATTTTACACGGATGGATGGAAGGCTGAGTGGACCTCGAGCCCTTTTACTGGAGATTCGACTTCCTCCTTCCGTTGGAATCGAACTCCGGCCGTGAGCAGAACTTTGGCTGCGTTACCACCGCTTATCACTCTGCACCACAGAGGATCCTCCTTGTAACTCTAGACACTTGCTTATATTGTAGAAAGCATAAGTACTACTATAGAGTTGATTTGACCAAAGAATGCTGTCCCTTGTCTGGTATATGAATCTCCACAATGTATGGCAACAATATGTTGAAATATTATTTCATAGCGAGATTTGATTTATTTCTGGCAACAAATTTAAATGTGCATGTATGATGATGAAATAAGGGGAAACCCCTGAGGCAGATAAGTGTTAAAGGTGTGGGTCTGGCTTTGGAAAAAAGCAGGGGGCATTTTCAGAAGCTACCTCTGCCACCCCCAGCCTTGGACATCATCTGAATCTTCAAACGCTTGGACTGGAGCCATCCTGCAAGTCCCAACTTTTTTTTTTTTTAAGATATCTTAAAGATTAAAAAAAAGTTTTTAAAGATATTTTGTTTTAATGTATTTTAAAGTCTGTTTTTATGATGTTTTAAAGTGTTTTTAGTGCTTTTGTTTGCCGCCCTGGGCTCCTGCTGGGAGGATATAAATCAAATAATAAATAAATGAATAAACATCTGCCTAATCCACTGGCAAGCAACTGGTTTGTTATTGTTGTTGTTTGACATTCACAGCCTCTGGTGTTTTTTGGGGGGGGTCATGGTGGGGAGGAATTCCAAGAAATGCCAGAATAAAGTGATGTGCATCAGTCTTAGTAGCATGTGGGCTCTAAGAACTATAGTTTAAATTGGGTTTCTTCAGGCACACACCCAAAAGTCCCTAGGGCTAGTATTAATCTGATAAAGTGGAGGCTAGGGAAGTTTAAACAGGAGCTGTATTAACTGGATTAGAAATGCTGTGGTTTTTAAAGAAGGGTCAGGGTCCCCCCCTTCTCTGAAGGAGAATCTGTTGTTTAAGAAAAAAAGCATACTTTTAAGAACATTTCAAAATCCAAATGAGCAGCCCTTTCATGTAGGAGTGCAATTTCTGTTTGGATAGAGGTTCTATGCCTTCAACAGTGGTGGGATAGGCAGAAATCCATTAAGTGTAGCTACTTCATACTGGGAGAAGCTGCACCTGTTGATTTTCTGTCTTGAATTTGCTGTAGGTGCAGAAAAAACTTTGCAACCTTATTTTCATAAAGTTTTCTTGAAGTCATTTAGAGTAGCTGTGTGACTTAAGAAGGAATAGCCATACGACCTAGTCCATTGATTTTATAAGGGCTTGATTAAAAAGCAATATATTATTTGATGGTTGCATGATGCATTTCAACTTCTTTCTCGGGGACCCTATTCTGGTATCCCTGTTCAATTCTCAGGATTTTCTATTTGCAAGAACTAGCTTGAGGCCTGGCTTTCTCTTGGCGCTCTTTTTGAGGGGAGGGGAGGTGTTGGTGTGTGTCCTATTTTCTCTTCTTTCCTTAACAAGAGGCACATTGAAAACATGCATTTTGCATTATGAGTAAGCTATTCATGAGGGAAGAGACATTATTGCTTCATGTTTTCAGTTAGGATCACAGTAATAGTTCTTTATCAATAGATAAATAGTTCTTTATCAAGAGCAATTCACTCCCCAGTAGGGAGAGAGGGTACAATGTTAAATCTCATATTGAGCAAAAGCCAGACATGTTTCCATGTTTGAACAGCCACCACATCTTTTCAAACAGGTGTGCACTTTCTTTTAACTATTCAATGACCCTTATTATCTGGCAACTCTGTGTGTGTGTGTGTGTGTGTGTGTGTGTCTAAATTAACAGGTTGCAGTGTACCTTGTTAAACAGCTCTTGAGCAGATGCCTTATTTTGCTGAACAATTTGGCAATGTTATTCCTTCTTTTCCTCAAAGTAATTAAATATAACACACTTCTAAATCTTATTCATCTTCATGGAGAGTGTTACTTTACAGGTAAGTGGCTCTGCTAAAACCCATCTTTTGTGTTTTTGACACATTTTATTGACGGGATTAAAAGAAGCCATTATCAAAATCATGAAAGTTCCCGAGGGTCATTTAGCATAGACCACCTTGGAGTCAAACACTGTTTTTGAAATAACTTGATAAACAGCTATGAAGTTTTTACTAATGATAATATCATATTGTAATAAATGCAAGAAATAATAGGAAAGCTTTTAAAAAGATACATTAATACATGGCCATCATGGCTATCTGCCAATGGCAAGCTGGCTGAGTGTTATGCAGCTGTGTGTGATGTGTTATGTGGCCCATAGAAAATCAATTAATTAAGGTATTTTTATACAGCCCTTTGCTACAACAGCTAAAGGGTTGTTGTACAGCAAAATAAAGTACAACAGAATACAGTACAATCAGTGTACAGTATTATGTAGGCATGTTGGTAGCATGTAAAAACAATCCTGCACATTGCCATGAGGTCCACAATTGGCCATCCAAATCCAGGCTGCTGAGATACACAGTAACCTCAAGCAATTACTGCTTTCCCATTTGGACCTTGAATTTGATTTGGATTTGGAAATATAAATGTTCTGATCTTCCTAGGGAACTCTGTGCAGATATTGCTGGTTGGTAGAAATCTGGTATGGGTTGTGCATCCAAATGTAGATTTCAATTTATCTATGCTGCATTCCTTTGCTTTCAATAGTGTGCATGTTTGAATGTGACCCCATATTATGGCTCAACTAGACACATCTAAATGCCTTTTTGAAAGAGCTAGTGTTAGATTGAGGGGAAAGCTTTCTGAGCTGGTGGCTTTTATTTGAGCTTAGAGGTGTTTGCTGTCTTCACTACTGATTCTTAAATGCCACCTGCTGGAGGAAAAACAACACAGGGGATCAGGAAATCAGTCTTGTTAGGGCCAATTCACAAGAGTATTAGTAGCCAGTAGCTACTTGAAACTGCTGCATGGACTCCCAACGGTTTGGTAGGGAGTTCTATGCAGTCAGCACCATGTGTGTAATCATTATTACATATCACTGCAAAAATGCTTTCACGGCATTTGCCAATGCAAACACAGCATTTGATCGTATGTATGGTATCGCTTGAGCATGACCATCAGGTGACGGGCAAGAAGTCAACATGCAGGTGTATGATTGTATGAATCAGCCTTTAAAATGTAAAGCTGAAATTGTTCAAAACTAAAATGGTTTGCTATCAAAGGGATTTGTTTTACAGACAATAGCAGTTTAAAATTGTTGGTACGCAGAGGACAACTAAAGAATTAAGATTTGGCAGAGTGAAACAGATTTTTTTTTAAAAAAAATATTTGTTGCTGATTTTAATGATTTTAATAATTTTATAATGTGTTTTATTCCTGTGGATTGTGTTCTGTTTTAGCAATCATGGGATCTGCTTTTGATGAATGACAGTGTAAAAGCTAAATTAATAAATATAATTCTGTGCATATTTGGATAATAGATTATAAGCTCTGAATAATGAACTTCTATGCTGCAAGTAAGAATTCCTGCTTAGCAGACTTCACAAAATAAGACTATTTAGAAAACCTGTCATTCCCATTGTCCAAGTGTTTGATCAGCATTTTTTCTGAGAGTGAGTCAGGCATTATAGACAGAGATCTGTATTGCATTGTTTGGTAGGTTTGGGGAATCTGTACGGAAGCCTGGCGCCAGAAGATAATAGGAATGTTGTCATCAGTGAAGCAGGAAAGAAATACCCAATTTTAGATTGTTGATTGAATATTAGTATGGTTAACTTTTAAACTGCTTTTGCCATCTTCGTATTTTGAATCTTTCCCAAATGCTACACTTTAGACCAAGGGTATTAAAAAGTGTAGTTTGGCTTTCTGCTGCTCCCATAGAAACATTGAATATCTAAAAAGTTACTCCTTATTCTGACCTGTGACAAAGAAGATAGTTGACACTTGAAATTAAGTTCCAAGACAGGTGAATATTCCATCAGTTGATATTAACAATAAAGTGCATTTCCTCTGTAAAAGTTGTCATTTTCTTATTTTATACATTAAAGCTCTTCATATTAATGTGGTTTGATCTTGAGACACTAGATTAAAGGGTCTGTTGGGATGACAAGGAACATATCTGGCAGAGCCTGAAGCAGAAAAAGATTTCTGCCTCTTCTCCTCCTGAAATGTTGTTTATACAAAGTCCACTTATTTTCCCTCTAAAAAACTTTAAGTAATGAAATATTGTTAACGTACACTGTCATCATATTAGGTTCATTCTTCTTTTCTTTTTCGAGCTCCCTTCTTCCTGTTCTGGCTATCTTGTTTTCAAGACTAAAATGTGCCTTTTCATCCCCCTAGTCATTCCATCACGTTCTCACAAAGCTTTTTATTTTGCTGCTCTTTGTTCTTGGCTTCAGGCACTTTTGTAACTACCTTGAGATCGTGATAAAAGACATCCTGGCTCCTAATCTTCAGTGGCAAGCTGGAAGAACAGCAGCTGCCATCCGCACAACGGCTGTATCATGCCTCTGGGCTCTTATTTACAGTGAACTGCTTTCACCAGAAGAGGTAAACGTCCCCCTCCTCCCCCTGCCAGTCATACTGAATGTTATCATCCAGAAATGTAAATTATCTCTCTGTCTCCATTTTTGTGCCAAATTACAGCATAGGAAGACAAATTTATCATATGGTTTTAGCCTGAAAATTGGGACTGTAACGATTTCTAGATGTGGGGAAGAGGAAGAGTGGGAGAAGGGAGCTGATGCCTTTGGATTTTGAAATTTTGTTTTTTAAAATATGTATATTTCTAACCTCTTTCCATATGGCTAGACGTCACATGCAGGCAATATTCTGTCCAGTTGCTCAATAAGAAGCAAACCTCCTCACGCCTTCCAACATCCTTGCAAATGAGAGCAAAGGCACTATGCAAAGTGGCAAGCACTTGGCCCTTATATTTAATTTTATGCAAATCCTTCAACAAGTGATATTAATGACCTGTCTTTAAATCATTGTTGTATCCCATTGACTTACAATGTCCTCTTCCAGGGTAATTTCCCTCCCCCACCCCCCACATGTCTATCTTGCTATGGCTCTGCTCACTAAATAGCACTGATGAAATATCTTTAATAGGTGGCCTTAGGTTTTTTAACCTCAGAGTTTTGCATTTGTATATTACGCAGTGGGGTTTCTAAATAATAGAAACAGAGGGTTGGATCTGGACTAAGTTACACCTAGGTCCTATTGAACTCAGTGTGAAAAGTGAATAATTATTACCAAATCATACTGATTTTAATGGGAACTTAGTACCACCAGAATAGTCTGGATCCAGCTCATAGTTTTTCAGAAGAAAATGCCTTATGCTTGGATCAGTTTCTAAGAGGCAATAATGACAAAGCCCTTTAAGGGAAAAAAAAGCTAGCTTTAAAATTCATTGGGGTAAACTCAGTAACTATTGCTACACAGAACCATTTCTGAGATAGTATGCTGCTGGATACCAGTTGCTATGAGGCAACAGCAGAAGAAGACTATTGCCTCATGATCTGTTTGTGGACTTCCAGGAGGCTTTTGTTTAGCCACTGAGGAGAGCAAAATGTTGGACGGGATAGAGACCTTTTTATCTAACACAGCAGGACTTTCTTTATATTCTTTTGCCATTTGCCTGTTCTGGCTCTGACTTGATCCTTGTGCTAAATGGTTTCTGCAAGCTGGTACATGTCTTACTGCTCTGTAAGCAGAATGGAACTGAAGCACGATATGGGAGCGCAGAAGGGTATTAGGAGATCCCTGAATTGAGCACAGTGCAAGGAAAATTATTAATTGGGAACCACACATGACAACAATGGTGTTGTGTGGAGAATCTGAAGAATGGGAAGATGCTAGGCAACAAGAAAGTGGGTAGATGAAATAGTAGGCCATGGTACTTCAAGGATTTGATACAACTTGGCAAAGGAGTAACACCAAGCATTTTCTGCCCCTACCTTTGATGTAAAGTGTGTGGATGAACCCTAATAGCATATTTTTTTCTTTCTTTCATGATTTGGGTGGTCAGTTATAAATGTACTTTGACGTTTACTCTTTGGCTATATTTGGATATTGTGACTGCTTATGGCCGAGACAAGTAAAACTCATTTGACTGATAGACTGTCGGAAGGCAGAGCTGGGGTCCCAATCCCGGGGAGCTGGATCCCGGAGAGTTGGGAGAAGAGTATTCGGATGGATGGCAGAGGGAAGGGGGAGGAACTTCCCCCCTTTGGAGCGAAGACGAAACAGAGGAACTGCCAGTGATAAGGTCGCTTAGCAACGGGGAGCCTGAGCCCTCCCTGGACATTCTCACGCCTCCCCCTCTTTCAGGCTCAGAGCAAGAGGGGGAAGAGGGAGGGCTGCTCACAGCCGAAAAGCGGGGAGGCAGTTTACCATCAGCTCCTCCCCTATCCCCCATCCTGGAATCGGAAACTTCAGAAGAGGAGGGGGTGATGCTTCCCCCCTCACCGCGCACACGCAGACAGCTGAAAAGACAGGAGAGAAGGGGGGGAAGGCAGGCAGTACCTGAGGGGCAGTTAAGGAGGAGCAAAAGATTGCGTGCCCGTTTGGCCCCTTCTTAAAGAACAGGCGGGAAGAAGTCCCTTGCTCTGTCAACTTTCTCCCAATGCCGCAGGACGTGTATCCCTGTATTGCTTCATGAGAAAACGCAGTCTTTGTTTGGACATTACCCTAATAAAACACGAATTAACTACAATCGTTGGTCTGGTTCCTGAGTCACATCCTGGGCCTGACATAGACTAAAGAGAAGATAGAGAGCACAGCAGATCCCCATAGGGATGCAAATGTTCTGTTACATACCAGAAAGGAGAACAAATTTTATCCAAAAGCAGGCAACATCATATAGAGCATGGTTTGCACCTTGACCCAACATGGGTGACACCAGCACTCTAGCCTTTCTATTTTGGTCTAGATTGTTGTTTTTAGTGATAAAAAAGTAAAGAAAAATGGTTGCAAGATGGGGTTAAGGTGGGTCTCAGGTTAAAGAGTATTCATTTAGAGGATAAATTTGAACACGAGCACCATCTTCTGGAATACTAAAGAAATGCTAACTCAAAAAGCATGCTAGGGGGTGGCGGCCATCTCGGATGTTTGTGGAATTGCTTCCTTAGCTTTCAGAATGTGGGCCTAATCCCCTGAAATATTTGCATTCTTCCTTTAGAGAACTATACCATATCCCACAGAGCTGAACAGCAGATACTCAGAGAATGAAAAAGTTCCGAGGACCTTAGCTTATAATTTCAACAGGCCATTTTTATTATCTGTATGCAGTATTGTTCATTGAATAAAATCCAAAAAGTAGAGATCAGGCTGTCTTCCAGGAATAAATCCCCACCCCATAATTTGCTGAGCAAATGGGGCAAAGAGAGGGAACTTCCTTTAAGAGATTTACCTTATTAACATCCGCACCTATCCTTGCATTTGTCTGTGTCCTGCTGATTTCAGTGATTATAATAACTGATTTGATAATGGAAAATGAGCTGATTATAACCAAAGACCATTTTCTTAAGCTGGTGATTCCTTTTCTTGGTTTCAGATGCTGAAAGTTGAAGATGTACTACTGCCCAAAATAATTGGCACCCTGGAGGAAGATTCCAAAATGACACGCTTAATGTCTTGTCGAATAATTTGCATTTTTTTACATGGCTGTGTAAAACAGTTTGAACTCAGCAAAATTTACCCAGGTATGATACGTGGTGGTGGCAGCAGCCCATCTTTTTGACTTCCATAGTTTGAGAATGTATCACTTGAGTTCAGTTGACAGTACAGGTACATTGTGTGCTTTGATATGGTTTTCCTTCTAATCTGCTAAATGTGGAGCAGGCAGCAACAGGGTACAGGGGAGCCAGAGTGGAGGATTTGTTACCATTGCCAGGCCCATAAACCCCTCTCTCTACTCCTGTGCAGGTATAGATATGCTCTGCTTCTACTGTCAGAGGCAGTATGGTTCTGAACACCAGTTTCTGGAAACTGCAGAAGAGTGTTCTTATGCTTAGGTTCTGCTTGCAGGCTTCCTAGAAGCATCTGGTCGGTCACTGTGAGAACAGGATGCTGGACTAGATGGGTCAACGGCCTGATCTAGGAGGTCTTCTTGTGTTCTTATCCCACAAGCTCCCATAGTCTATGACATTTATGCCACCTATGCCACAGTTTGCTCATGATATAGATGGTATATTTGTGTTCTTAAATTATGTAAATAGCTGCAGGATTTCAAATGATTTCAAGTTTATCAGTGTTGAATATAGTTTATCAAAGTGACAGCTGGCACAAGAACACTCCATGCTACTCTGAGGTCCCCAAACATAAAATGGGATATTATTGTAAGAAATAATACCCCATTTTATGTTTGGGGAGCTCAGAGTAGCATAGAGAGGGTTCCTATATAGTCTCTCACTTAGAGATTGACCAGGCCCAAACTAATTAGCTCCAGCAAGGTTGCTGCATCATGTACTTTCACGCCTTGTCCTGGGTCATTTGGTTGTTGAAACTTGGTGAGAGTTGGGAGAGGTGCTCCCACAACTGCAAAAGCAGCTGCTGGCCACCACAGGTTGAAGTGGTATAAAGCTTAATTGACATATATGCAGTATCTCTAGGCAAACACGTATGTACGAATAGTCACATGGAGAAAAGAAACAAGTAGTTCATGCATATACAGTTGTCCTTTTAAAGCAATGATTCTGTTGGGTTATATTTTTAGCTGAGCCAAGGGGGAAAAAAGCAGTATAACTTGCTAATTTTAGGCAACAATTGTTACTCTGGTGGAGAGAACAGATTGGTATGAAGAGGAGTAAATTGGTAGGCAAAAAATAGGGATGGGGAACCTGTGGCCCTCCAGATATTATTAGATTCCAGTTCTCATCAGGTCCAGGCAGCATGGCCCATAGTTTAGGATGCTATGGGAGTTGGAGTCCACCAATGTCTGGAGGTGCACAGGTTCCCCATGCCTGACAAAGTCTCCATATCTTTTTTTTCTCCAGGAAGATAATTGAAGAAAGTAAGTTTTCACCTTCTGATAATATTATTGAACGGAATATTTTTAATATATATATATTTTGTGAGTCCAAGTCAGCAGGGTGTCAATTTTAAGAACAAAATAGCTTCCACATTTTTTTGCAACATAATTTCCATCTGTTCCTGAACATGGCAGAGACAGTTTCCATTCAGTAAGCTTTTTATGCTGTTGTTTCATTTTCAGAACTCTTAAAGCGTTTGGATGATTCATCACACGAGGTCCGACTTGCAGCTGCTAATGCCTTGGTCAACTGGTTCAAATGTATAAACAGTGATGAAAAGAAAGCCCTATTGAAAGCCAATATTGAGGTTCTCTATCAGGAACTGTTGGTTCACCTGGATGATCCTGACCAAAATATCCAGTCTGCTGTTTTAGGTAAGCCTTGAATGAGTTGTTGGTTTGATATTTTTTTAGAAAGTTGGATTAAGCACCTATTCTCTGGAGCAGCAACAGAAGCAATTACGTCACCATATGACAAATGAAGGTCAGAAAAGACTGAGGGAGTTCCTTGACTCTTCTGGATGCTGTAGTAGGAGTACCCTTGCCCTTTCTGGTAATGTGAAATATCTTAAGTGCTTGTGAGAAATAATTATGCTCTGGGTGAGAGCTGGTCAACCTTGAGGAGGCATGGCTGTTTGCTAGGAGAGCAAATCATCCAAAGGGATTTGAAAGAAATAAAGAAACTAGAGAGGAAAAGATGGAGGAGGCAGTCTTTTCAAAAGTTCAGATATCCTATTTGAGTCCTGCTTTCACTGAGTCCCATGCAAATTAATTTCTGAAAAGTTCACACAGGGATGCTTTTGCTTACTAAAATAAGTGCAAAATATCATTTTCAGTTAACTCTCTTGACACTTAATAATAGGCTTTACCTTGTGCTGCATCTGTGACCCAAGCAGACAATTTTAGGCCCCAACTGCACCGGGATCTTCTTGCAGAGGCACCAGTGCACATCCTATAAATTGCACATAGCTATAGCCATCTACAAGACTTTCCCCATGAATTTGAATGGAGGAAGGCACTTATTTATGCAAAAGCATCGGATTTGTATTAGTGTGAATGTCGAGCTCTGGATTGAGTTGGCTGCATAAAACTAAACATGAATCCAAGGAGGCACCCGAGAACCTGCATGTACCTAACTGGATTTTTATTTTTTCCCTTTTAACAGCAGATACCTGCACCCTCCAAATATTGAATCACAAATAGCTTTTGAAACTCCCTCAATTTGAAAAACAATTTCCGTGCAGCCTAGGGTGCTGCTGCAGTTTAAGAAACATAATTCCACAGCTACCTTCAGTGTAGAGTAGTTCTATGAACATCAAGATCTTGGCCATGTTGTTCTTTACTTTGTCTCTGGCACAAAGTTGGTGTACACTGAAGCTGATAGAACTCATTTTTAAGTAACAAGAAATGTAAAGGAACTAGAAATGTGAAGGCCCGGAAAGCGGGGGTGGAGAGCAAAATCCAAGGACATTTGGAAAATACGGGGAACACTGGATGGGGGTAGGAAGATCCTATGAAATATTTTGTAGTTTGGAATGAATGAAATGCATTTAAAGGCAAGGTTTCACTCAAATGTGAGTAAAAGACCTCACATAGAATGAAGATCTTTATGAAACACAATCTACTGTGTTAGGCTGTAGGCCAGTGTCCTCAGATGTTGTTGGACTACAGCTTCCACCATGTCTGACCATTGGCTAGGCTGGCTGGGGTTGCTGGGAGTTGGAGTCCAACAACATCTGGGGACCCAAGGCTGAAGAACACTCCTGTAGATGTATATACAATACTCAAATCCAAGATGCACTTCTGCACTTAGGTTGCTACTATTTTCATGCAAGGAGAATACAGGGCCTTTCTTGCTTGTGGACGGCTGCTTGTTTTCTTCTGGTGACCTTTGATCTAGTGTTTTCTATTTTCAGCTTGTTTTTTCTTCTCTGATGGCAAAAACTAAGATACTCATGCTTAGCTACCATAGAGTGCTCCTGGTTGCAGCTCTGTCTCTCATATTGGAAATGTTTACAAGTTCATTTTGTGCTAGCAAAGACATTTGTATACTTATGAGACTCCAATTTGATGCACACCTACTTGGAGTGAGCTCCATTAAAGGGACTGGGTCAATTCTATATAAATGTGCATAGGATTACTCTGTAAATTTCCTAATATGCCATATAGTACAATTTTATTTGCTTTCTAAATTATAAATCAGTGGTTCCCCATCTTTATATGAGTATGGGACCCCCTTTGTAAGCTCAACAAATTTTGTGACTCCCTCCTATGCCGATTGTAATTTTAGTCTCTGTTAATTGAAAAAATGGTGTGTGGCAAAATCACACTCCAAATATCCCTTTCCATAAAAAGCTCCCTGCAGACAGGGAGGTGTTGCTTTCTTTTCTTAATGCAAAGGTACAGTCAAATTGGTATTTCCCCCCCCACCCAGTCTGAAGATGTACAGTCCTGTCTCCCAACACCAGTGGGTTACAGTGTTGGACTAAGATCCAGGTTCAAATCCCCACCCAGCCATGAAGCCCACTGGGCGACCTTGGGCCAGACACAGTCTCTCAGCCTGACCTATCTCACAGGGTTGGTGTAAGAAGAAAATGGAAAAGGGGGGACCATGTGACTACCTTGAGCAACTTGGAGGAAAGGTGGGATATAAACACAATAGTAATTAAATAAACAAATACATTTCAGCTGCAGTATGTGAACCCCAGCCTCAGCCAACCTGAGCTTTTTAATACTAAAGCAGCAGCAATGTGGTAGTGGTGGGGATGCTAGATTGTGAAGACAAAAGGGTGGATAGGTTGAGGAGGGGGGTTAGTGCTTTTAGGCCTTGGAATGATCATCAGAACTGATGACTTGGTTAGCATGCAATTGGGGAATGAGAGTGGAGCAGAAAACAGATCAGTGTGCACACACGCACACAGACAAATACTCCTGCCCCTCCTGCAAGCATCTGCAGGCGTGCATGCATTTGGGCACGTGGGCCCTCAACTGCCACAGCATCTTGGAGAGAGAGTTTAGGGGGGTGGAGTGTAGGTGGAGGAAACGGGGGGACACTGGCACACACACTTAGGCTGAAAGATGGGGTTGAGCAAGTCCTGAGCTTCCTCACTGCTCCTTGGCTCCATCTGGGCGGAAGGCCAGATCTGGGCAGCCTTGCAAATAAGAATCATTTTTAAAGGAGGTGGCAGTGAAGCAGGAGCCAAGAAAGGCAGGCAGGCTGGTTGCCAGGAAGGAAGCGGGAAAGCAACCTTTTTTGGCATCTGCCACGTTTTATAGGCAGATGCCTGCCCTGGGCACGCCTGAAAGATGCTCTGGCGCTTCAGCAAAAGTCCTCTGCTCTCATTTGGAGCAAAGGGGAGGTGTCGTCTGCAGCAGCAGTGGGGAAGAGACAGCTTCCAAGGAGTGAACACTTTAAAAAAAAATAAGTAATTCATTTCTTTACTGTTCATGGCCCCCTCTGGATTACTTTGTGGCTCCCCTGGGGATCATGGCCCCCAGGTTGGGAACCACATAAATGATGCATTTTATGTCTTCAAAGCAGCACCATAAGTGTATGTTTCATAAGAATGTTGCACACATTTCAGTTTTCCCCAAAATTTCATTTTGCGTGAAAAAAACTCAAGTAGGTTTTCTGGAAATCTTGTACCTAGAAGGATCAAGAAGAATACTTTATGTTCATGCATGGAATTTGTGTTTTTTAGTTTTATATATATTTAATTTAACAGCTTTATATTTTTTTCCAGCAAAAGGGGGAAGATTTGTGACCAGCATGTTTTATCCTCTTTTTTTTTTTAAGATGAGTTTTGAGGCCATGGTTTTTCTCATTACTGAAAAAAGTCTTCCTGATATGGTTGAGATATCATTTAATAATATAAATGTTGTATAAAATTTACCAGGATGACTGGGAATCATTTTACCATTTCATTATAACTGTCAATTGTCAAAAAGTGTTTATAAGTATTGCCATCTCTAACCATTCTATCTATATGAGAAATTTCTTCAAATATACTAATGGAGCACTCCCCTGAAACTATTGTGGATTTTTGGTGTTACTGTTTCTGAAAAATTGCATGCTTTCTGAACAAAGAAAGTATGTGTGTTTTTCACAAAGAGCAGAAAGCAATGGACAAGCTGTTTTTATTACTGTATAAACATATGTTTTGCAGATATTTTGAAAGAAGGAGGTGTTCTCTATCCAGACATCATGGCAAAAGAAATTGAAGCAGTTGTGCACAAACATCGTAGCCCGACCTACTGTGATCAACTGCTGCTGCACATTGAATCAACAGGCTGGAGATACTCAAAATCATAAATGCCTTAATGGGAATACACAAAACTCTTAAATTAGGAGTGGAGTTTTCTTCTCATTTGTGCCATAGAATGTTGCCACTTCAATAAATGGAGAAATTTCATCTGACACGCTCTGACATTTGTGTGTGTGTGTGAAAAGATTGTAGCTTTTTTACCTGAAAAAAATGGAAAAGACAAATGTATGAATAAGAGTTCATTTGATCTACAATACATTGTTCCAAATCCTGTGTCTTACCATCTCTGTGGTGAACCTTGGACCACTAAATGATGTTACAATAGGTTACTCAGCTATGTATCTTACAAGTTACTATGCATCTTGCAAAATCCATATGTCAAATCCATTTTTGGCCTTGGTGGTTCTTTAAAAGTATTGCGTTTGGATCTCTAAAGCATGAAGCATTTAGACCCTGAGCCTAGACAATCTTTACTGCAAAGAGGAGTGGCAACTGTTTTGCATTTGAATTAAGACTGAATGTGTCCAGCCATGACAGCAGGGAGCAGAAAATTAACTTGTTGATCTCCTTGCACTAAAAGTCATGTTACCTCATTTCCAGTAATATAAATACCTAATTTCCTGGGCTGCTTTGGTTGACAATGGGATGAGCTTGTATTGATCTGTACAAAGTTATTTAGGTTGTGTTTAAGGCATGAATGAATGACTCAAACAGGGTTTGAAAAGGAATGAATGAATTACAGAGAAGAATGAAATTAATGGTATATCTGTCTTGATATTCATTATAGTTTGGCTTGCTGCAGTGTTTTGTTTTTCTGTACCTCAGTGCCTTTATTAAATGAATCACTTTCTTTATTGGTTGTGCTGCAACTAACTGAACTCTCATTTTAGCTAATAGTGTCCAGGTTTATGAAATGTTTAATATTTGTCATTTGGTATTTTGATACACTGCATTTTATGATAAAGTATGTGTCTATTTGCGTGTGCGTGTGCGCGTAAAAATCAAGTGACCGACAAAATAGAAAAGAGGCTTAACTTTCTTCAGTTAAATATATTGGCTTCTACCTTTGTCAGTGACACAGTTGGCTTCCAGTGCCTAGTGTGAAAGCCAACTGTGTCACTGACAAAGGTAGAAGTCAATATATTTAACTGAAGAAAGTTAAGCCTCTTTTCTATTTTGTCGGTCACTTGATTTTTACGCACACACGCAAATACAGACACATACTTTATCATGAAATGCAGTGGGAGCAAAGTTCTAAGAATACTGGACAGAAGAAGGTGATACCTACTATATAAATGAGAAATCAATAAATGTGTATTATCCTCTAAGATAAGACCGTGGGAGTGTTAGGGTGTTGAGTCTATATATCCAGTAGTTCTCTCTTGCTTTTAGTGTCCTAGGATTGGGTAGTTTTTCTTTTGGAAATACTTTATTTTTTGTTATTTTTGTTTACTATAGTCCAAAAAATCCCGTTCCGTGCCTGGGACTTACCGGGCAAAGGGGCAAGCTTGCGGCCGCTGCCGATGTCCAGGCCGCCATCTTAGGGGATGCGCGCGCACACAGTGCGCTGGCGCGCCGTCGTGTGACGCAGCAGGGAGGCGGGGCGGCTGAAGGCTATTTAAGGCCGCCCCACCTGCTTCCCGCCATCCAGTTCAAATTTCGGCGGCAATCTCGGCAGCAGCTTCGGCGCGGCACAGCTCCTTTGCCGGTGCATGTGGGCCTCTGGAGGCTTTCTGAGGCCAAGCTGGCTGTGCGGCAGCGAGCCCCCCCCTCCAGCCTCCTCGGGAGACAGGGAGGCAGCGGCGGCGAGGCGGCGCATAGCGAGGCTTGGTGGCTGGCACCAAGGCCTACGCGGTGAGGCTCCTGGCCTTGGGAGGCCCTGCAGCGGCAGTGCAGTCACTACGAGGCGGCAGCGCAGGATCGGATCCAGCAGCGCGAGGACCACAGGCTAGGCGGCCTTTGGCCGGCAATTTTTAAATTTTAATTTTAATTTTAATTAATGCGGGGGTAGGGGGTGCACGACCCCAACCATCAATCCTTGCCGCGTGCAGGGCAATTAGGCTCCCCCCTGGATAATTGGGTGCCGGGAGGGGGTATAGAATAAGCAGGCGGACCCCTTCACAACGTTTTGAAATCATGTCGTTTTGTAAGCGGGGCCCCTATCTCCCTCTCTAGACAGGGTTGGGCCAGGGAGACCCAAATCAGCTAGTTATGCCACCCAAGAAAGGACAAGGGGGGCCAAAAGGGAAAGGAAAGGCCCCCAAAGCGGGGGGGAGATGCCCACCCCCAGCGGTGGTGGGGGCAAGGAGTGGGGAGGGGCCACCATGGGCGGCCATATTAGCCAGGTTGGAGGCCCTAGAGCATGGCTCAGCCCATCCTAGTGCACCTCGGGACCAACCTGTGACAGGGAAGGTGAAGGACCCACCACCTAAATGTTATCGGGGGGAAATGCAGCGGCCAGTGAACAGGGCTGATGCAGGGGGTGTTGCTTCCATCTTAGCGCGACTGGATGCGCTGGAGGCCGGGCCCAGGGCTGAGGCGAGGACGCCCAGCATAGAGCCAGGCGCAGCTCCCACCTTGCAAGCAGCCCCGACAATACAGCCCACACAAGGACCTTCGGCGGAAAGCACACAGGGTGAGTCCTCTATCGTGCCACACCAACAAGGGCAGCGGCAGTGGAGCTGGGCCCCCTGGGGGTACCCCTACTGGCCCTTTTCCCCACCAGCGGTAACAGAGGGATATGGGCAGGCAGGGACTCCTGCCGGCGGGGGGGGAGGTTATGCCACAGCAGCAGCATCCCCTAAGGGAGGCCTGCGAGCAGGTCTGGCACCTCGCTGCTGGGACGGCGATGGAAGGAGGGAATCAGCCCGCCCTGTCTGCCAACCCCCATGCAGAGATATCCGACCCCCTGGGATCAGTCAGAGAGGGGGCCATACCTTTTGGGGAGACGTCTGCCCCACTAGGTTTTCATCTGCTGCCTGCTACGAAGGACAGAATATGGGAGAGTACGTGGACCTATTCTCACTCCTGTACAGGGAGCCGGTGGGGAAGGATAAGGATAAAGGGGAACATGCAGAGCCCGATAGGCCCAAGCGGCGACGGGTAGAGCGCTCTTGGTCTAACTGGCTGCCTGCATTCCTTACGTACATGGGGGTGGTAATACAGAGGCAGCCTCATAGGGCCTCGGTACTGATCAAATACCTTGATATCATATATCGGGGCTACTCTGAGTAGTTGGACTATGACCAGGCGTTACGTATGAGGGCGGCTTTTGATACATCCCTCCCCTGGGACAAAAAGGAGGCTGACCTGTGACTGCAATTTATGGCACATTCTAAGCCCATGGCAGGTGAGAGGGCGGACAGTGGCCATCTCTTGGCGCGCCAGGCATCAGCAACTGCTTCCCGCGGGCCTGCGGGGCAGGGGGTTCAACCCCGCCTGCTTTGCTGGGAGTTCAGCTCGCGTGGCCTCTGCGGTTGGAGCCCATGCAGGTTTAGACATGAATGTGCCATATGTAGGGGCCCCCACGCCTGCACTAGCTGCCCCAGGGGCCGCCCCTTCAGAGGTGGAAACGGATTCGGCTGGCGCAAGAAAGCCAGGAGCTGCAGGCGCAGCTCAGGGAAAGGGGCCCCAGCCCAATTAAAATCGCTGAGCTCCAACACTTACTCCACCTTTACCCCCGAGTCCAAGATGTCCAGTTTTTACTCGAAGGCTTCACAGTGGGTTTTCGGATCCCCTATTTGGGTCCCAGGCGACCTTTCATGTCCCGCAACCTTAAGTCAGTAGAAGGCATGGAATCAGTTCTGAGAGAAAAAATTAGGAAGGAAGTAGTAGCCGGCTGGGTTTTGGGCCCCTTTGCGGCACCACCCATCCCCTCACTCAGAGTTTCCCCGTTGGGCCTCGTCCCCAAGAGGGCACCAGGTGAATTTTCGCCTGATACACCACCTGTCCTTTCCACAGGGTGAGTCAGTCAATGACTTCATCCCAGCGGAGCTGTGCTCGGTCCGCTACACATCATTCGACTGTGCTGTGTGAATGGTCAGGGACTGCGGGGTCGGGGCCCTTATGGGAAAGTGTGACATCAAGTCTGCTTTCCGCCTCCTCCCAGTCCACCCACAGGACTTCGAGCTGTTGGGCTTGGCTTTTGAGGGTGAATATTACGTGGACAGGGCATTGCCTATGGGCTGCTCTATATCATGCTCTGTTTTCGAGCGCTTCAGCTCCTTCTTGGAATGGGCGGTCAAGAGGCGCGCAGGTTTGCAATCAGTGGTACACTATTTGGATGACTACCTGTTTGCGGGCCCTGCGGACTCAGGCACCTGTAGGGCATTCATGGCACATTTTGCGGGACTGGCTGGGGAGCTGGGCGTCCCCCTCGCGGCCGAGAAAACTGAGGGCCCGTCCACCGCTCTCACGTTTCTGGGCATCGAGATAGATACGGTGGCCCAATGCTGGAGGCTCCCTCATGATAAGTTGGGGGCCCTCAGGGAGAAGATCTCAGAGGTGGTCAGTTCTAATAAGGTGACATTAGCCACGCTCCAACGGCTGGCAGGCCATCTGAACTTTGCCTGCAGAGTTGTAGCGCCCGGCCGTGCCTTCCTGTGGCGCGTATATGACGCCATGGCTGGCCTGTCACGATCCTACCACCGCACACGGGTGACAGCCGCTCTTAGGGCTGACCTGACAGTGTGGTCCACCTTCTTGCGGGAATTTAATGGGGTCTCCCTATGGAGAAGGGATCGCCTGTTGGAGGCAGAGCTACAGGTGCACTCCGATGCCTCGGGTGCCTTCGGTTTTGGGGTCATTCTTCATGACTCATGGTGCCACGGCAGCTGGCCGCAGGGCTGGACACTGGCTGGCCTGACCAGAGACCTGACGTTCTTGGAGTTCTTCCCCATTGTCGTGGCTGTACACCTCTGGCCCGACAAGTTGGGTAATTCCTCAGTCCACTTTTGGTGCGACAACCTCCCCACAGTGCACGTTATTAACACCCTGTCCTCTAGAAACCCCAACGTTATGCATCTGGTGCGAGCATTCGTGCTCCAATGTCTTCGCTATAATATTCAGTTCCTGGCACGCCATGTTCCAGGTATTGACAATAGTATTGCTGATGCTCTATCACGGAACCAGATGGAGAGGTTTCACCAGCTGGCACCGTGGGCAAGGGCTCTGCCGGAGTTGTTCCCCCCAGCGCTATGGGAGATTGGAGGATTGAATCAGAAAGGGCCATAAGCCTTTCTGTGGCGCCCAGCACTTTGGCCAGCTACCAGGGGGCAGGTAGGGATCTATCAAACTTCAGAGAGTCCAGGGGTTACGCCCAGGAGTGGCCCATCCCTGTTGAGCAGCTTATGGAGTTCTGCGTGGAGGGGAAACGGAGAGGCCTTTCAGTCAGGACCATCAAAGGTAAGCTCTCAGGCCTCGCTTTCCTAGCGAAGGCACGGGGCTTTCAGGACTACACAGGTGACTTTAGGGTGCGCCGGATGCTGGAGGGTTGGTCCCGCGAGTGCCCTTGCCCCCCGGATGCCCGCCTCCCCTTTTCCCCGGAGCTATTGTTTGGCCTGCAGGGACAGTGGAAGCACTTGTGTTCTTCCCCTTTCGAGGCCCTGCTATATCATGCTGCGGCCCTCACTCTGTTTTTCGGGGCCTTCCGAATTGGGGAGGTGGCGGCTTCTAAGATGGATGACTCCCTCTGGGCTCTGCTGGGCTCCGACCTCAGCTGGAGGGCGGAGCGGGCCCTCCTGCGACTCAGGAGGTCTAAAACGGACCAGCATGGTAAGGGGCGCCTGGTGGTATTGGCCCCATGCCAGCAGCAAGAACTCTGCCCAGTAACAGCCCTGCGTGGTTTTGTGGCAATGAGGGGGTCGCAGTCAGGGTACCTATTCATACATAGGAACTCCCAGCCCCTTACCAGATACCAGTTCTGGTCCGTGGCGAAGGCCGCACTGGGGAATTTAGGCGTGGACCCCAGTAAGTTTGGGACACACTCCTTCCGGATAGGCGCGGCCTCCACGGTGGCCCTCTTGGGCTTCTCTAAAGACAGGCTTCAGGCTGTGGGCGGGTGGTCCTCGGACGCATACAAGGCCTACGTTAGACCACTGGCTGACACACACGACGCCAGCGGCTAGATGTTGCCCCCCATGCCCCCCCTTTTTGTTACGCAATGTCATTGTTGTGTCAACAGATTGCTGGACAAGATCGGAGCAGCCACGCATCCTCCTATGTGGCCACAGTATGATTTTCTGGGCGGGCCGCAGGGCGGCGAAGTCTCACTTTGGCACGCAGCTGGGGCTCAGTCAATGGGCCGCAGTGCGGTGGCTGGGACGTCGGGGGATGCGTTGGGACGGGCTCCTGCCAGCCTTGTTTCAACCGGCTGTGGAACTGGCGGTGCCCCAGGTGCTGGTCATCCACCTCGGGGGCAACGACTTGGGTCTGTTAAAGGGCAAGGCCCTAATTGAACAGGCATGTGGTGATCTCCGGGCCATTGCACGTTGCTGGCCAGGGGTGCACTTAGTGTGGTCAGACATCCTGCCGCGCAGGAGGTGGAATTGTGCCGGTGATCCACGCGGGATGGACAGGGCACGGAAAAAGGTGAACAGGCAAATTCAGAGGGCCCTTAGGGACTTGGGAGGTTCTGTCATCCACCACCCAGAGGTGGGCCACAACAAGCTGGAGCTGTTTCGGCCTGACGGCGTCCATTTGACTGACACGGGCAATGACATCTTTCTTGGGGACCTGCAGAAGGGTTTACACCAGATTCTTCTCGGGTGTGGGGTAAAGGGGGACTAAGCAGAGGCTTGTCCCCCTTTTGTGGCGAAGAAGTGCGGGGAAAGGTTAAAGGGAAAGGGCAGCTAGGTGATACCTTTAGGCACCTTTGGGGGTGACAGGCGGTCTGGAGGCCTGCAGCTCAGGGCTACACGGCCCGGGGACAGGGTACAGGCCGCCTTTGGGGCCAACGTGCCTCATCCGCTCAGAGTTTCAGGGCTCCGAGGGGCGGTGATGCGGGTTGGACCCCCTACACATCTTCATGGTGTGGCTGGAGCTGGGGGGCTGGCACAGGTCAGCCCCAGGCTCAGGCAGGGTATGGTCGCCCGATAGCTGCAAACAGGCTTTGCCTGGATCACCAGAATGCTCCCGCACTTAATCTCCCTTCTGCAGGTTCATTATTCAATTGATTCTGTTTAAATAAAGTGGCCCATTATTTAACCCAAGGAATGGTGTCTGTGTTTTATTTCGGCAATAGGCCGCAATCATTCTCCAAAGTCCTTGACTAAAGGCTTCTGAGTAAACACCATTCATGAGACAAGAGAATGTGACCTTTTGTAGAACTGTAAACTGGTTAAAGATCAGGAATGAGAAGGGATAGTTTTCACAGTTAAAAATTGTAAGCAGCCAGGAAGCTGTATTTAACTTCTAAATTATCTGAAGTAAGGGATGAGCAATGAGGTAAGCAAAGTTTGTGAATTATTCAAGATGGTGAGATCCAAACCAAACTGAAGAACTCTAAATTATTCCCTGGGTGAATGCGCAACAAAATAACAAGTGCAGTGATGCACATGGCTGCCAATAAATCTTAAATTCATATACCAGCAAGCTGCCCGCCCCCCCAAGAAAACAACTAATTGAAGATCCTGCATGCTTACTGGCCAGGGAATGCTTACTGACCACTGGGGATAGGAGGACTGAAAACCATGGGAGAGAGAAAATGAAACAGAGTATCCTTTTAAAAAAAGCATGGCTGGAATACTGAACATTGCAACATTTTGTTGCAGGTCCTGTAAAATAATTAATGGTATAAGAGTGGATCCTGCCCCCCTTTCATAATACTAGAACTTGGGGTCAACCAATGTAGTTTGTTCCTCAGAATGAAGTTCAAAATCACACTAGAGCGCAGCATGTATCAACACTGCCTAACCTACCTCATAGGGTTGTTGTGAAGATAAAAGGGGTGTGTAAGCCATCCTGAATGGCAATATAAATGAAGTATAACTTTAAGCTTGATATATTATGGTATATGGTCCAGCTGGACTTTCTCTCCTCTCCCACCTTCGGGGCCATCAACTGTCTTATGGGGGGGATTCCAGGAGAGAGGGTGCGGCAGGCAAAGACCACCTTGGAGCCTGCTCTAGCTAACTAATCTCATGGTCATTTTACCACCAACCACCCTGTAGGAAAGGTCCTGATGCCTTTTTACATGTTTCTATGCAGTGTGTGTGTGTGTTTAATGTAGTTTGATGTTGCTGAAAGGCAGAATGGAAATCATTGTAATAAATGTTTGTAAGAGAGGCCTTGCTCACTTCAAACAGGATGCTGTTGCAGCTATAATAAAAGCTACTGGGGGCATCATCATTGTTATGCTCATCTACGCAATTTGGGTGTGTAATACTGACAGTTGGCAGCCTATCAGCTCCTTCCATAGCTACTTTTTACAAGGACATATAAACTGGCAGGTTCTCAAAATGAAATTTTACATTGTAATAAACTGCATCAGTGCAAATACTGTATGGCAAAATAAGGTCAGCAATACAATTACAATAATGTACACAGATGGCATGACCTGGGAGGGTGGGGAGGAGGTGCAGATTAGGATTTGCCAGTGATGGGAAATGACACAGCAACATTGTTCAAGCTAGAGATCTAAACCTGAATGGGAGATGTCCAGAAAATGCTGTGCATGCGGCCTTCAGTTATGTTACTGTATTTTTTATCACAACCTTTCTTTCAAGGCAGCATATATGGTTTTTCCATATCCCTTTTATCATCACAACAGCCCTGTAAGGAAGGTTAATCTGAGAGATGGTGACTGCCCCAAGATCCCCCAGTGAGCTTCATGCCTGAGCAGGGCTTTGAACCTGGCCCTTGGTCTCTTCACTTCTAGTCTGACACTCCAGCCATGGTGATAGCTATAAAACTCCATGTAAATATAATTCAATAGAATAAAACATACTGACTCTGTTTTCTTAGTGGAGGCACCACAGCTGTGGAATGCGCTTTCTATAGCAAATTGCACCAATGCCTATCTTATCTTTTCAGCAACTGGCAAAATTTATTTTTTTTTAAAGTGTTTAGTCCTCTTCAAAGTAGTTGTATGCTGCTTTTCAGCACTGTATTATTTTAATGTCTTGCTTTGTTTTTCTGGATTGTGTTGTACTTGTGTGTGTGTATGTATATATCTATATATATATTTGGACTGCCTTCAAGTCAGTCCCGACTTATGGCAACCCCATGAATAGGGTGTTCATGGTAAGTGGTATTCAGAGGGGGTTCACCATTGCCTTCCTCTGAGGCTGAGAGGCAGTGACTGGCCCAAGGTCACCCAGTGAGCTTCGTGGCTGTGTGGGGATTCGAACCCTGGTCTCCCAGGTCGTAGTCCAACACCTTAACCACAACACCACACTGGCTGTCTATAAGTGTATATATGTGTGTATATTTATTTTATTTAATGATTTATATGCTGCTTGAATGCAAACACTTCTAAGTGGTTTACAAAATATTAAAATTGTCAATAAAACAATTAAAAACAAGTATTAAAATATATTTAAAACAATTAAAACTACTAAAAATAAAACAGATCAACATCTATGGGTCTGGATAGCTTTGCTTACAAAACCTTTAAGTAGGCGCTGAAAGGAATACAGCATAGGCGCCTGCTTGAGGTCAAATGGCAGGGAGTTTTAAAGAGTAGGTGCTGCCACCGTAAAGGAATAATTTCTTATGAGTGCGGACCTAGTGTTATATGGCACCCGTAAACAGTAAGTGTTCCAAAGAGTGAAGTGCTCGAGTGGACACATATGGGGTAAGGCAGTCATGCAAGTAAACAGGTCCCAAACTGTTAAGGGCTTTTTATATCAATAGTAGCACCTTGAACTTGACCCGATAGCAAATTGGCAACCATGTTATATGCTGACAGTGACTCACTCCCATCAGCAATCTGGCTGCAGCATTCTGCACTAATTGCAGTTTTCAGGTCAAGTGCAAGGGAAGCGCCACATAGAGTGCATTGCAGTAATCGGGTCTTGAAGTCACCAATGCCTAAATTACTGTGGCTAAACTCTCCTGGTCCAGGGATATATTTTTGTAAGCCTTTCTAGGAAGAATATTTTCAAAAGAAAATATATCCATTTCATCATTGATTAAATTATGTTTTGTATATAAAATCATTTATACCTCACTTTTTGGCCCTATTGATTTTGTTTGTTTATATATTTTTTGGGCTGCCTTTTTGGGCATAGCCCTTACAAGGTTTACACAAACAAAAAAATAAAGTACATGTAGGAATTCATAAAGAGATTTCAAAATGATAGAACAGCAGCTTAAAAAAACATGCCAAAAACATTTCATTAAAATTAACCACCAACCATACAGTTAACATTACAATGAAAACATGGGTGCTATAGCCTACGGAAGGGCGTCTCCATTGGCTCTCTTGAAACATTTGGCACCTGGTCTTCAACTGTTCAATTGCAGGGAGTTGTTCCAAGAACTCTGCATCTTTTTTTCTCTTCCTTCCCAATCCCTTTATCCTTTTATGTCTTGCCTTTGATAAACCTAAGGGCAGGGACTATTTTATATTTGATCTTTGTAGGCTGCAACGCTAGGTGGCTTTTCATTTTTCCAGCTGAAGAGCAGGGTTTTTTGTTTTTTTAAAGTTAAACTAATACAATCTAAAGCCCTCAAGGTTGATTGACTCCAGCTCCCATCATCCCCAAAGAGCATAGGTTAATAGCCAGGGATTATGGGAATTGTAGTCCAACAACACCCAGAGGCTCCCCATCTCTATTTGTTTTCGGTTTATTCTCAAAATTGCTTTGTTTAGATTTTTTTTAAGATATGTCCCAAATAAATAAATAAATAAAACAATGATTTAGGAGAGCTCCCTCCCATCATTGGCAGGGTTTTCTGGGGGCAGAGCCGCCTCCCCAACAAACATGTGCAGAGTGCTTCTTTCCACCACCTCTGAGGAACCACCACGACCAAACAACATCTGAGGGAGGTGGGCGTGGCTTTTCCGGAGCCGAGCCTCTTTCCAGCGGTTTCACCATTTTTGAAATTTAGCCGTTGCCGTAGCCGAAGGGGGCGGAGAACGACGAGGGGAGTTCGGGAGGCCTTCCTCTCCCTTAAGGCGCGCCAGGCTAAGCGGCAGTCCGCCGGTGGTGGTGCCGCGCCCGTCCTGTTCCCTCAGTCAAGCGGGGCGGCGGCGTTACCGTAAAGAGCGTGAAACGCTCCTCCTCAGGTGCGCCGACTCCGAGCCAGCAACACCCACCTAAGTGCGCGTGCGTGCGTGTCAGGTAACTAACGGCAGCGCTAAGCGTGTGCTGCGGCTAAGGCGCATGGAGGACTCGGAGGGCTCCAGATGCTACGACGACTATTACTAGTTTCTTTTTCGGTCGCTGTGCCTTTCTTTCCATCTTCTTTCCTGCCAAGGAATATACGAAAGGCGGGCTGGGAAGCGCTGAGATGGAGGCGACAGCGTTGCACGCACCTCTGGGCTTCTCATGGGAAATTTCCTTTCATCCCTTGGACTCCTAATTTCTTCACTTATTGCGTTTACTGGAGGTTGAGGAGGAAAATTCCCCTCAGCGTAACTTACTCCACACCTTCGCTTCCGCAGTAAAGAGAGGGAGGGAGGGTCTTTTCTCACACACGCGCACTAGAAAGAGGGAAGGGGTCAATCTTTTTTTTTTCTGGCGGTGGCTTCTTCCCCTTAGGATAGGGGTGGGGAGCTTGTGTGACCTTCCAGATGTTGCTAGACTGCACCTTCCATCATTTATGGCGCTTTGGCCATGCTGGCTAGGGCTGATGGGAGTTGGAGTCCTACAGCATCGGGAGGGCTACAGCTCCCACCCCCACGCCTGCACTAGGATTGAAATCAAAAGAGAAGGTGACCCCTTTCGTCCATAACAAAAGCGTAAAACCCCACCGTCAGGTAGTGCCTTTATTAGGGCCAACCAAAACGTCAGCAAAATAGGGGGTGAGCTTTTGACTTCTCCAGAAATCTTCAACAGGTCAAAAGTGGTGAGGGGGGACTGGCTACTTGTTGTCTTTTTATTACTTTTATATTCTGCCTTTCCTTCAAGGAATTTGGGGTGGCATTCTAGGACTGGGGAGATCTGGTGTCAGAGTTTCCACCCAGCCATGTGTCTTTGGGACTGTTGTTTCTTTCAGCCACACAGGGTTGTTGTGAGGATAAAGTGGGAGGGGAGAACCAGATATGCTGCCCTGTACACCTTGAAGGCAAGGCAGAATAAAAACGTTATAATTATTTGAAGCCAAATGTTTCCTTCCTTCCTTCATCCTCTCTCTTGATTTCCCCCTTGCTTGCTTGCTTAATATCCAGCCAAAGAAATGGTCTGATGAATTTGAAATTTTGCTCACTATATTGAGTGGTTCTGATAAAAGTATTGCCTGTCTGAATTTAAGATTAAAACGAGCATCTTACTACATCTATTTATTTATTTATTTCAGTTTAGGACTCTATTAACCTCAAACTATGGCATGGGATTTTTTTCTTATTTTTCTTTTAAATTATATGTAACTGAATTCTACTTCCATGCCCTACTTTCTTTCTTCCTGTTATAGAAGGATGTTGAAAACCTTTTTAATCTGTCAGACATGTTATGACTGATTTCATGCTACCTCCTTAGGGCTGATTGTCATTTGGGGGGCAGGGTAATGGTTGATAAATAGTTTCTAAAAGTGCTATATGTAGGCCTAATTATGTGTAAGTGAAATAATTGTAGGCTTCTCCTGTTACATTTCTCTCTCCCCCCCACCCCCACCTCCTCTCTCCCCCACCCCCTTTCTCCACCCCACCCCCAATTCTCTTCCTGTGTGGTATTACAGATTGTAAGCCCCTCTGGGCTGGAACCTGTACTCATGTGTCATGTACATAGATGGTGCTAAGTAAATGAATAAATAATAGTTCTTCTCTCCCTTTCCCCCTACTTTTACCCAATATCTATGTCCCCATCTTTCAGCTTTACCTTCTCTTTCCCCTTCTAGTCAGAAAAATAATAGTAGCTTTGCCCTTAGTGTGACACACTGTGGATTAGCCTAAGCCCCACTTTTAAACTCCTGACCGACTTCAAAAGGATTTCTTAATTATTTCTCTGAAGGAGCCATTAGCTCTTTTAGATGTGCTTCTTGGCTCAGATTGCTTGTGGTTTCTCCTAATTTTATTAATTTAAAAAAATTATACCCCACTTTTGAGGAACATCACCACAAAGCATCTTATGGTCTCCAATAATGCAATGTGCAGGTGTTGCTGTGTCTGTCTTCTTCCTTTTTATGCACTTTCTTGTTTATAAATCAGTTCAGTTTATTACTATTGCTTGGGCCAAAGGCCATTGCAGATACAAACAGAAGGATTAAGAATTAAAACATAGAGCGATTTAAAATAGACATAACATATAAAAGGAGAAATCTAAATACTTAAATAAATTTAACAGGGAATTTGATCACTTATAAAATTAAAATAGGTTATAATGTAAAATCGGAGCATTTAGCAAAAACGTTAAATCAAGGCATCATACTTAAGAGCACAGATTTGCCAACAAGGCATTTTAAGTAACCTTAGGAAGAAACCTTGATTGATTCTTTTGCTGCACTCCCTGCTACTGAACAATCTGCTATTAAAGACAGGTAGGTGTCTTTAAGAAATATTCTTCTGAATAAAACAAATATTAGACCTACTTCTATAGTTACACCAGAATTAAACTCTCAGTCGGTGGACAGTTCACTTTGGTCTTCTGCAATTCAATCCCAAAATGCTAACCTTCCTTGCCATTCCTGACAAACTGCAGCCAGCCAAGGAATTCAGTTTCAGGAACGTTTCCTATGGCCATACATTAGCACAGGACTGGACAGTGCACTGATTCTTAGAACCCCATGAGATTGGCTCAGAACCTTTAGGTAAATCTGCTAGCTGCAGTTTTTGTTCATCCATCACTCACAGGCAATGGCTGTATATATAGCAATAAAGATGGGGATAGAATTATTCCAGCCTGACAACCATTTGTACTGTCTTGGAATATTATGGTCTGGTGAAACAAGTTCTGTGATGCTGATTTCATAACATATTTACAAAAATGTAAGATTCTCTGCTTGCAGGAAACTTGGGCCTTTGAAACAAATTTGCCATCACTCCAGGGTTTTTATTTATTTTCTACTCCTGCTCTTAAAACTAGTGTAAAAGGTCGAGCAGCTGGTGGTTTTACTATATTTATCTCAGTTGATCTACAGGCTAATTTGCAGTTGCTGAACAGTACCTCTCAGCAATATATTCAAGCCTTTTATATTAAGGACAAGTAAATAGACCTTATTTGCATAAATGTCTATTTTCCACCTAATCTTTCTAAAAATATGGGCCCTAATAGTATTTGGGATAGTTTATCTGAAACTCTGGTATTTCTGGAATCTCAATATCCTAATACAAGATTTTTGTTATGTGGAGATTTTTTAATACTCTAAATCATTTCACACAAAGAATGTTCAAGAAATTAAGGCCTCACTCTTATAAATAGCAGATGTGGTAATCAACATTGCCTCTGTATTATTTACCATGGCGTGCAAGGGTATGATCCTGTCTGTCGCATAACACCCTCTTTTACCCAGCAGATCCTTAAAATGAACCTTCTGAGAGCATTCTCTTAACAAGATCAACTATGCATAAATAAGTTGGTTTTTCAAAAACACTTGGGGAGAGCCTATGGTGTTGCCAGATACTGATGATGACAGAGGTTCTGTGTCTTTGATTGTTTTTGGGAAGGGGACATTTTGACAGGTGTAGCTTTTCATGACATAAACCGCAGGGGTAAAATAAAACTGCTGAAATTGCCTCTTTGACACAGTCACTGAGAGTACTGGAGCCCTGCTTTTGATTTGATCTAGTCTCCTTACTTGAGCCTAACCTGATGGCTATGCTGAGCATTTCATTTTTCCTACTTACAAAATGCTTCTTGGTCAGAAAATGTATGAAAGCGTTGTCTAATTGTGTGATTATAACTATAATTTAGCACGTATGTGTGGCTAAACATGCAATGAAAAAGAAGTGTGGACAATCTATATGCAGCCTTCCTATGCAAAATATGTTTCATATACAAAAAAACACAAAATGTCTGGACTGGCTTTTGGATGGCCTTGAGTGGGTCACAGATATCTTTGGCAGTTGTTGAATTATATGCTTACCTACTGTGAACTGCTTGGTAGGGTAGAATATGAGTTCATATAAATTAATATTCAGTTCAAGGTGCCCTGCATGCCTAATAGAGAAAGGACTGCATAGCTCCTTGGCAGAGCACATGCTTTGCATGTAAAAGGTTTGGGGGAAGCTGTAACTCGGTGAAAGAGTACATGCTTTGCACGCAGAAGATCCCAGGTTCAATCCCAGGCTCAATCCCAGGCATGTCCTGACTAAAATACTAGTGAATGGCTACCAGCTTGTATAAATACTGAGCTTAACGGACCAATGGTCTGACTTGGTGTAAGGTAGCTTCCTATGACTGCCACCATAATGTTTAAGATAATTGGGGAATGCTCCTGAGTGCACTATATGTATACCAAATCAAAAGACTGCAAGAATATGTGTGAGATATGTCCTTAGCTGCCCTTCAACATATAAAGCCCTCAACGACCAAGGTCCCAAATACCTGAAATAATGCTTCCTCCCATATTGACCTGCCCATGTTTTAAGATCCATACTGAAAGCTCTGCTCATGGTCCCCATGCCTAATGAGATTCATGGCACGGGCTCATGGGTGGACTTTCTCTCTGGTGGCCTCTTGCCTTTGGAGCAGCCTCCACCTCTAAGGTGCATTTTGCCACAACATTAATGTTGTTTCATGTGCTGGTGAAGACACCTCTTTGCCAAGCCTTCTGGGAAGGAGTGAGGTGTGCTAGCAATTTCCATTTCTGTTGCTGGTGGTGGCTTTATTTGTAACTGAATCCTGTATTTTGTTTTATACTAGTCTAATTTTATTTAATTTTTATTCTGGAGTTCATGTATTTCTGTCCTGGGATCTTGATTATTGTATTATAAGTATTTATCAGCTTTAGCATCCTCTTCCCTGAAATCTAAATAAAGTCCAAACCTGCGCATCTGTGAAAAGCAGTATGAGATGTTTTTATTCAATTTGATTTTTAGTAGCCAGTGATTGGGAAGAACATGTTATTACTTGCCTTGAGTCTTTGGGATGGGACAGACTATGTCCAATAAATAAATATGAAGTTGTCTGAGATGATAGGAGTTCCCTATGCTCCTGTTAAGGAGTGCCCTGATTTCAATAACTCCTAATACAATTGGTTCCTAGTAATTGGTACTGAGAACAAATAAGGAATGAGAGAGGGTGATGTAAAAGTTCAGTGTGAGAGAGCAGACACACTTTTGTTGATCATATTTTGTATAAAAAACTGTTGGATAGCACTTTGCAGACACGTAGGTTGTGTATGAGTGTGTTTACGTTATAGCAAAACAGCCCAACCGTCAGAGAACTAGTAAGCATATTATATCAAGGAACACCTCCTTTTGTGGGAATCATCATCATAATTTATTACCCACCTTTGGTTCCAAGGCGGGTTACAACAATTTTAAAATACAACATTAAAACAAATTAAAAGCAACTTAATGTGGTACAGTTAGTCCTATAAGGATAATCCAGGCTCACAGGATTTTAATAGAGTTCTGATTTGAAGAGTAGCAGCTGTGCCTTCTGTCTCCTTGGCAAATAAATGACCTGTCCACAAAAGAGCAACAAACAGCTCTCTGTGCCTTCGCTATTTGTGGTTCTTTGCTCCAGAGTTGTCTGGGGGTTTGTAACAGACAGCTGGTAAACAAAAAAAACTGTATGCTTTATATGGGCCAAGGGATTTTCAAATGAAAGGATGCCTTTCTGGTGGGGTTGCAACTGGGTTGGCATCTTGCTGGGCATTGATGGTATATTTTTGTCAATAAAGAAGAATTTGATAAGAGGTTGCATAAATGCCAGGAGACATGATGATGACTCCCATAGTAAAAGTTTTTATTGCTGTTGCTGCTGGAATTGCAATGCTGTTGGTAGTAGTTGATTAAATCTATAAGGAAGTCTTGGAAACAGCATGTTTTTGGACTTTTGACCCACTAGCGTTAGTCTTTCATAATCTTTTTTTTGGGGGGGGAATGTCTCTGTAGTTTTAATATGCTTACATAGTAGTGAAGTATAGTTAACGGCCTGGTGATAATGTAGTCCAGGCCAAAGTAGTAAAACTATTGGCAGGACTGCGTGGAACATGCTGGTGTCAGCATAACATTAAGAACTGGAAAATAAAGTGTGCATACAAGATTTTGAATGCAGAAACAAGGAAAACATATGTAGGCAGGTTTTGAGTAGGTAGTTATAGTGTAAAGACTAGAGATATTGCATAACTGAGACAAGACAGATGTATTCACTGTAAATTTTCTTGGATTGATCTGTGATCCCTAGTTATGTCCAAAGGGATGAACATCCACTCTCTCTCTCTTTTTAACTATCTACGGGTCAGGTCAGAAGGTAAACAAAACATTGCACTGGAAGCATTTATACATATATGTATAGATTTTTGAGTGTGATTATTTTACAGGTATACAGTAGGGGCCCGCTTTACGGCGCTTCGCTAATGCAGCAGTCTCAATTAGATGCAATTAGACAAAAGCCCCACACATATGGCGCTTGTTCCGTTTTTACGGTGGTTTTCAGGCATCACGTGCCATTCTATTCTATGTGTTCCGCTTCTTGGCGGTTTTCGCTTTACGGCGGGGGTCCAGAACGTAACCCGCTGTATGGGTGGGGCCCTACTGTATTTCACTGTATGTCCTTGTGGTGTACATGTATCGAGAAGCTGCAGCCAATCATGGCTTTCCATCATGTGTACATGTAGAAAATTTGTGTGTTCAAACATAAGTGATGGTTTACATCGAGGTAGCATTCGAATTCCTATCAGAACAAATAGTCTGTGTGTGTATGAGAGAGAAAGGGAGTACGTGTATGGGGATTTTATGTGAGAGAGTTGCTAATTCTCACTGCAGCACAGACTAATTTGAAAATAAAAGCAATGAGCCAAATTTATTTTTTAACATATAATGAAAATTTTCGCAGGTCAGCTCATGTTTTTCACATCTTATGGCAGCAATCTGAATGAGAATGAACATCTCCATATTGGCATCAAACCTGTCCTTTTGGCAACTCTTGTGTACCCTCTGGTGTGTCTTGTCCTTTGTAAAACCTTCAAAAATGGGGGCAAGCTGAAGGACAGAATATTTGTTCTTGAAGCATGTTGGGGGATATTACAGATTATTCCTGTCTCCATTTTGAACAAAACCAGGTAGAAGTGAGTTCATCATGTTAACACTGCAGATGGTTGCATGATTGAATGAA
Organism: Rhineura floridana; assembly: GCF_030035675.1. Lineage (NCBI taxonomy): Eukaryota > Metazoa > Chordata > Lepidosauria > Squamata > Rhineuridae > Rhineura > Rhineura floridana. The sequence goes on from NC_084496.1 coordinate 20,164,127, forward strand.
AGCATGCTGATTAGTTCTGCCCCTCACTTTAGTTGAAAACAAAACTTGGTTAATATTAGACTTTCACTGAGTTATGTGTTTGTTACATTTGTATCCCACCCTTCTTCAAAAGAGCTTGGCTGCCATATGCTGGGCTATTTTCGCAGCAATTGTGTGTGGTAGGTTAAGTGGAAAGATAATGCCTGACTCAGTGGATTAAATGACTGAAGAGGAGAGATTTAAGTCCACATCTCCGCAGATCATAGTCTGTCTTGTAAATATTCTTGGAAATAATACATCCACATACTTATTTCTGTGAGAGGAAAGAAACATTGTTAAACAAGCATGTAGTGCCTGTCCAGGATATGACAAAGACTGCCTTCCTAACATTTCAGAAAAAATATTTCTTATAGAAACAGATCTTTCCCGTGTTTTTGCCTTAGCGTTCTTGGGGCACTATATAGATACATAGCAATACACTAGGTAATGCAAGATTCTTCTGGCTAATATTTTTTGCTATGCAAAAAAGTAATATTTTGAAGGTAGGTAACAATGTCTTGGCTGCGTGGTGGGAGGGGGACCAAATGGACATCTGATGTAGGGAGTCCTACATCTAGGTGTGACCACAGAAGGTCCTCTCCTAAATACCAACTAGCAGTGCCTTGATCACCTTTGGGCTTCAAAGAAGAGAATCCAAGCAAATCTTGTAGCGTGGGGAAATGTATGGAAGGTGACTGGGTGTAATGCAGACATTCTGTCTCCAGTAGTGGCCAGCCAGATGCCTCTGGAAAACTGAGAAGATCCATTCAGACACATCACTTAATAACAAAACAAATTTGCAACTCTGTCCATATTTACCACACAACCCATTTAACAGTTGGTGGTAAGGTTTATATGGTTTGACTTACTAAGTAATCAGTTGCACTAACACTGCTGTCAGTCAGCAAGGCATCCATTGTTGTTAGTGATGTTATAGTCACTATCTACTAATTGCATGTGGCACTTGTGCAGTCCCTTTCCAGGCAGTACCTCAGTGTGTCGAATGGCCCAGCTTGATGTGGAAATAATTGCATGTTCCTAGCATATCATATCACTGATTTCATTGGAACTTATGAAGGAGAACTGCTCAGTAGATTGTGTCCTTCCTTAGTTAGTTTTCCTTAAATTGAAAACTAATTTATGAATGAAGAACTAGACGTTTACCACACTATTAGGGCTTGTTTGGTTATGATACCAAACTTGCAGAATGCCTTTCCTGCAAAGACCCACCTCATCCCAACGCTGAACTTGTTCGGACTTTATGTTAAGGCCTTTTAGAAAGGCCTTTGCTGTGGACTGAGTCATGTTGCTAGCTTATTATCACCCACCCCCATACATGTTCATATTGAGGTTATTTTCCCCCTCTGTTTGTTATTGCCTTGTTCTTATTGTATGGCTGTTTCAGCTGTTAAATGCTGTTATTTTGTGTTTATCGGTTGGTTTTATTGTTTGGCTTCTATCTGAAGAAGAGCAGGGTAGAAATCTTTCACAGTAATAAACACTGCACATACCCACCAATTTGCATTCTTAGCCTTGCAGATAGATTGTCTAAGTACTACTGGCACATAGTCTACAAATGTTCAGTTTGTCACTACATTGTAGGAACTGCAAGTTCAGCAAGGCTGTGGAGGGTACACCAAACCTTCAACTCCGACTCCTCTATTTTTCTACTGTCCGACTCTGACTCCACCCAAAATTGCTTCTTGTCAATCAAAATTTATTTGGAAGTCGGAGTCGGTACATTTCTACCAACTCGGACTCCGACTCCTCCCAAAATTGCTCCCGACTCCGACTCCACCCAAAATTTCTTCCTACTCCACGACTCTGACTCAGACTCCACAGCCCTGAAGTTCAGAAAATGAAATCATAGGAGCTGACATTTCTGTAGGCCTAGTTTTTTAGCTTACTACTTTCTTCAGCTGCAGGATTTGAAAACACCACACTGGAGAGCTTCTTATATTCTTGTATTTGTTTGTTTAAGAATTGCCTATACATAGATGGAATCTGATGATTTATTCCCGGAGTACTTCTGCCAGTTGCAGATCTAGCCATATACAAATGTACTCAACCCTGTGAGCTAAGCTACCTCAGAAGTAGCTAACAAGATTGAAAGTAGCTTTGCTTTTTGTGTTTTTTAGTTTTTGCAGAGGAGACAGAATTTCTGGCTTTCAAATACATCTTCTAAACATTTGATTAAAGAGTAAAAATGTTAAGGAACTAAAACATGGTACCTTCTTTTTAAAAGATTTTGTAGGTGGCTTCCAAAGAACATAAATATTGCCACAAACAGCTTTACCACTGGCCAGGTTGTGGTATCAAGCATCAGTAAGCAGGGGCAGCACTGTTTATAACCGTAGCATATCATCTTGTCAGGATTTAAACTCAGTTTATTGGCCTGCATCTGGGCACTGGCCAAGAACTTATATGGCCTTACCTGACTTAGATGAGAAATAGAAATAGATGTCATCAGTATACTGGTGATACCTGCCCCCAACTCCCAATGCCTACTTATAGATGTTAAATAGCATTAAGGATAATATAGTGCTGTGTGCTACCCCATAACACAAGTGCTAGGACACCAAGAGACAGTCTCCCATTCTACTTTCTGACTTCAACCCCATAGGTAGGATCTGAACCTCTGTAAAACAGTGCTCCCAATATCCATCCCATGGAGGCAGTCCGGAAGGATAGCATGGTTGATGGTATCAAAAGCTGCTAAGAGATCAAGAAGAAATAATTGGGCTTCACTCTGCCTGTCCTTCTCCCAATAAAGTTCATTCCATTTGAGTGACCAAGGCTGATTTGATTCCAAAACCGGGCCTAAACTCAGATTGAAATGGGTTTAGATAATCAGTCTCCTCCAAGAATCCCTGCAGTTGTTCCTCCACCCTCTTCAACACTTTCGCTAGAAAGGCAGTATTTGCAACTGGGTAGTAATTGTTATAAACCACTGGGTCCAAGGTGGGGTTCTTTAGATGCTGCTGCACTATCGCCTCCTTCAGGGCAGCAGGCATCTCCCCCTTGCATAATGGTGCATTGACCATATCCTGGACCCAACCAGTCATTCCACCTCTAGTAGCATTTATGATAAAAATGGGCAAAAATTGTGGGAGCAATGACAGGTTGTATTGCTGTAGAAACTTGTCAACCTTATTAGGCCTTCTTAACTGAAAATGATCCTGCAAAACATAGCATTAACTGCCTTGACAAGACCTGCTTCAACCACAGTGTCAAGTTCTGTCCAGAGGCAAGCAACTATCCTCAAAATGTCTTGCCAATTACACAGTTTTCTGGAAGTACCAGGGGACTGTGTGCCATTACTGGTGCCAGCAGTATATGAATTTCTGAACCTCCGCCGGAAGAGCTCTACTGGTTGGCAACAAGAGAATGCGTTGGAAGCAGCAAAGTAGGCTTTCTGACCTTCCCTCACTGCTGCATGGTAGGGACGGTTATGCACTCTTAACCAGTGCTTGGCTGCCTTTGGAACAAGACCTGTGCTAAAGTTGTCACCCAGCCTGTTTTATCATCTGCTGTTTCCTGAACTACCAGGTTGCTGAGCAGACTCCATAGCACTGGAGAGGACGCTAGGGAGTGATTGTGTCAATTGCCCATCTTATCTTACCATTCCTTAGCAAAACCAGGGCTTTGACAGAATTGCCTGCCTTATCCACTAGGAAACCCCCCAGAACGTGCAGGAATCCATCATATTGCATGAATCTCCAGAGAATGGGAGTAGACTATCTAAATGGGGATCTACCACCACTGCAGAGGGATGAAGGCACCACAGTTCCAAACTACACCAGGAAGTGATCTTAACCATGGCAATGGGGTGGTAGAAACATACATTCAGGCTACCCCTTTCACCACTCAGAGCAAGTACAAGATCCAGTATGTTTCCTGCCATATGTGTTGGACCAATGACAAGTTGCTGTAGACCCATGGTTGCCGTGGAGACCATGAACTGAGCTGGAACAGATGTGGCCTCAGCATGAACATTGAAGTCACCGGGGTCTACCATCCTGGGTTCCTCCAATGCAGCATCCACAACTATCTTAGCCAACTGAGTCAGGGAGGCTGCTAGACAGCAGGGTGGCTGGTACACTGGTAGTATCTCTAATCGGGTATGGAGCTTCCTATTTTGCCATGAGGTCAAGAGGTTTCCCGGAAAAGCTGGACTGAACTATGGACTATGGCTACCCCTCCACCTGCCCTGCAGCCTTGTTTTAGTGGCTTTATATTGTGGCCCCGGGACCTACTGGTGAATGGCAGGTAATGAATTCAATCATTATAATAACAGTGCTGCACAAATAACTGAGGGGGAAGAGCTGGGTAAGATCAGGCCTGCCTTGCTCACCCACTCAGGTCTTAGGTTATGCATGCCAGGTTGGCCACTGCCTCAGGGCTGGATTATCCATTAGGCTTAGTAGGCTGAAGCCTAGGGGCCCGGAGCTCTTGGGGGCCCATGTGGAAGCAGGACAGGAGCCCCGGATCGCTGGACAAGGGCTTCCGAACCACCCGCCATCCCCCTGCTTCACTTACCTTTTTCTCTGCTGTTTTTTGCGGTTTGCCATCAATCAAGATGGTGGCCGAGGTTTCCCTAAGGGGCTGAAGCCTCTGCTGCCATCTTGGTTGATGGCACGCATGCGTGCTACACGCATTACCATTGTAAGGGGTTTGAGAAAAATATTGCCTAAGAGGAGAAGGGGAGCCCAAACACCAATCAACTTAGGGGCCCTCCTCAGCTTAATCTGGCCCTGCACTGCCTCCTCTGCGATCATATTGTAGATGAGTGAGATCTTATTCTGAACTGCCCTGATGTTTTGCAATTAATAATTGCAGCCAAGCTTCTGTGAAAGATATTTTGCTTGGCGCTTCCAAACTTCCCCAGAAATCAACAGCTAAAGGAGAGCGTTAGAAATATGCTTTTAATTCACAAGTTTTGACGGCGATTTACTGAAGCCCAACAAGCTTGGGTGGCACCTTCTCTGAAATGACAGTGCCTAGATCACATCCCCAAATGCTTGGGTTCCATGGCTGACAAGTTGATGTGAAATGGATTCTTTTAAGCTAGAAAGTTTGAAAATCACTGCTCTCAGGGTGTGAGAGGTAAGTCTCATGCTGAGGAGGCATGTGCTGTTGTCAGAGGAGGGCCAAGCTTCTCTTTGGCCCCTCCAAGTAATTGTTTTGGCTTCATCCTGCCCGTTCAATGCAGCAGACCATGTCCCTCTTATGAATATTGATTAGGCCTTGCAGGTTGGCTAGAGTCCCTCCTGCATGAAGTTTAAAGAATGCGGTGGTCTCATGCAGCCCTGCTTGTGTGTGTGTGTGGGGGGGGGTTCAGAATGAATATGAAGTTTGTCACTGGTTGAGCTGCCAGTTTTGATCTTACCTGTTGTACTGAGGGTGGCTCTTGGAGAGACAGAGACTTGCTTCCAAGGTTATCAGAACCTTGATGGAGGAAAGGAGGAGCAAGGAATCCCTGTAGCAGTGGGAGAGGGGAAAGGAGTAGTTATATCAGCCGGGGTTTAGGTATGACATGAACCTGGGTGAGCAACAGATGGCAGCAATGAGAGGCAGAGAGGGGAGGAGGTGGGCTGCAGATCCTAACACTGGAAAGCTGATTATCGCCACTAAGGAGATGAAGGCTCTGGACAGGGCTAGGTGGGACGAATGAACTGGGGTTGCCAGATTTCAAAAGTTCCAGGATTGCACGGGGGCATTTTTAATATTTCCCCTAAGCGCCACATCTCCAGAGTGGGAGGTTGACTTGTATTACAAAAAAACCCAGCGATGAGCCTCATCCTCCCCCATTACCCCGCCTTCCTTTTACTAAATAGCAACTTGTTGTGGAAACAGCCTTGCAGGTTGCCTAGCAAACCACAAAAGCATGCCTGGGGAGAGGGATCTGCTGTACAGTATTGTAACTTCTCCTTGCTAAAAAGCTGATTAAAAGGTGAGGATGAAAGTGCATGGAGACCTGGAACTATAAATAAAACACTGGAAAGGGGTTTTCAGCATGTTTATGCTTTAAGGAAATTAAGAGGTTAAATATTGTGGGCTGGCTAAAGTAGCTTTGTCCAATAAATTCAAAGTCTGCCTCTGAGTGACAATGGAAGCTTTAAGAGGCTGGATTAGATTCGTTTTATCCTTCAGGCTTTGTTGAGACTGGGAAGCCATTTTGGGATTCTGCAGTGTGGAATAGAAATAATGTGCTGTCAACTCTCAAACTTCGTTTGAATTATTGGGAGGAGATCACCCAATCTTGGAGCACAATGCTGAATTAAATAATTATTCCTTCTGTGTGGGATAAATGATGCAGAATTCTGAAACGATCCAGGTTTGAAGGTGTACCTCTGCTGCTGTTTTCTGATCAGTTTTGTAGATCTGATAGGTCTGGAGCTTTAACTGGGCAACTTGAGCATGTTTTTAGCAGTGCCAAAGCACGCAGTTGCTTGCCTGGTTTGCTTTAGTTAGCCTCGGCTACAGATTTGTCTCTTAGTAAACTGGGAATCCGTTTCAATTCTTGTACAGAACAAGCTGAGTTGGATTTTTCAATAAGTGAGCTCTTGCAGAGTTTCTAGCTTGTAAAGTGAAACTAGTCATTTTATCTGAAGTATGTAGCAAATGCTCAGTATTTTTACCAATTTCTTTTTCTGTTAACTGCAGTATTAGCTAGGTTTGTGCTACTTGTTTTAAAATATTTAAAGTATTCTAAGTTGTTTTCCCGTTTGACAGCCACAAAGTAATATTACAGTCAAAGCTTGCACAAAGTGCTGTATAGTACAGATAATCAAATGTTTATGCCAGAATTCCTGATTTGTACACATGATTGATAAAGCTTTCTGAAACACTGTGTTAATTTATCTTTTGCAGTAAATCTTGTATGTATTTTTGCTTGAAGCTCTTTGCTTTTCAGCCTGCTTTAAATTGTTAATGTTGTGGGGAGGCATGTGAAAGAGACTGCAAAATGTTAGATATTCCTTGTCAGAGAATTCAAATCACATATTTTTGAGAGTGAGCTTTTTGTGGCTAAAACAAAATACATTAGCTGGCAGACTCTTGAAGCAACAGCCAAGTTCTTCCAAGTATGAAAATGCAATCTGTTTGTTAATGCCTGGATTACCTTTATTTTCATGTGTTGTGCTGAAAAGAGAGTTCATAGCTCTGTTTGTTTTGAGGAGTGGTTTGGAATGTGCATAGTTTGTATATTGGAGTTTGAAAGTAACAAAATTATTCTTAAAATGCTTTAGAATAACAGGTATCAATTTTTAAACCAACACTGTAGATACTTTGTTTAATGTTTGATCAGTAATGCTATCCCTTTTAATTCTAAAATGGAGGGCCATCTTATCACCTATTATTGCCTTACATATTATTGCTGCTAGCATATTCTTATTAGATGTATGTTTCAGTAGTTCTAAAAGATACCTATTTTCAACGAACATATAATATCCCACTCCTCCTGATCCCTTTAATTTATAAAAAGTGAAAGTAGAGTGGAATGTGTGTTTTGGACATGGCTGTATACTCAGAGGTCTAGTTTCATATTTTTTAGCACAACCTGTGAATTGAGTGACAAAAGGAAATGGATGTCCATGGTTCTGAATTCATTAAAAGAGTGGCAGTAGCTTCAAAATGTAGCACATGAATTTAACCAACAGCATTGTACTATTTCATTATGGTTTAAACAGAACATCAGGTACTTTTTCTGTACTTCTGACCAGTTTCATACAGCCACCCTGATCTACTGAAGGGAATAATCAGGAACAAAAAAGATGAAGTCTGATTTTTGGTATTATTTATTTATTTATTTATTTAATTACATTTCTAGACCGCCCTATAGCAGAAAGCTCTCAGGGCGGTGTACAACAAATAAAATCACAATTAAAATATGAGCAAGTGTGGAAAAATATATATATATATAGTACAATTATAAAACATTAATAAAATTGCCATTGAGATTTAAATTAAGATCATATTAAGTTTAAAATGTTAAATTAAAATATTTAAAAATTTACAAAATTTAAAAAGCCTGGGCGAAAAGGTAAGTTTTTACCTGGCGCCGAAAAGATAACAGAGAAGGCGCCAGGCGTATCTCGTCTGGGAGGGCATTCCATAGTTCGGGGGCCACCACCGAGAAGGCCCTAGATCTAGTTGTTGATCTCCGGGCCTCTTTATGGGTTGGAACCCGGAGAAGGGCCTTCGACGTCGAGCGTAGTGAACGGGTAGGTACATAGCGAGAGAGGCGCTCCATCAGGTATTGCGGTCCGATGCCGTTTAGGGCTTTATAGGTAAGAACCAACACTTTGAATCTGGCCCGGAAACATATCGGTAGCCAGTGCAGCTGCGCCAGGACAGGTGTTATATGGTCAAATTTCTTTGTCCCAGTGAGAACTCTGGCCGCAGCATTTTGCACTAGCTGAAGTTTCCGAACCGTCTTCATAGGTAGCCCCACGTAGAGTGCATTACAGTAGTCCAATCTAGAGGTTACCATAGCATGGATAACTGAGGCAAGATGCTCCTTGCTCAAATAGGGTCGTAGTTGGGCTACCAGCCGGAGCTGGTAGAATGTATTCTGTGCCACCGAGGCTACCTGAGCCTCAAGTGACAGGAGCGGATCTAATAAGACCCCCAAACTACGTACCTGTTCCTTTAGGGGGAGTGTAACCCCATCTAGGACAGGTCGAACATCAACCATCTGGGCAGAGGGTCCTCCCACCAACAGCATCTCAGTCTTGTTAGGATTGAGTTTCAGTTTATTAGCTCTCATCCAGCCCATTATCGCGGCCAGGCAGCGGTCTAGTACATCAACAGCCTCACCTGAGGAAGATGAAAAGGAGTAGTAGAGCTGCGTATCATCAGCATATTGCTGGAAACGCACTCCAAAACTCCTGATGACCTCACCCAGCGGCTTCATATAGATATTAAAAAGCATGGGGGACAGAACTGAACCCTGCGGGACCCCATATTGGAGTACCCAGGGACTCGAGTAATGTTCCCCCAGCATCACCTTCTGGAGACGATTCCCGAGATAGGAGCAGAGCCACCGCCAAGCAGTGCCTCCCACTCCTAAATCCGTAAGTCGCTCCAGAAGGATACCATGGTCGATGGTATCAAACGCCGCTGAGAGATCAAGGAGAACCAACAGAGTTACACTCCCTCTGTCTTTCTCCCGACAGAGGTCATCATACAGGGCGACCAAGGCCGTTTCTGTACCAAACCCCGGCCGAAAGCCCGATTGAAATGGGTCTAGATAATCAGTTTCATCCAAGAGAGCCTGGAGTTGGCGAGCGACCACACGCTCTAGAACCTTGCCCAGGAATGGGACATTTGCTACTGGCCTATAGTTGTCCAAATTATCAGGGTCCAAGGAGGATTTTTTTAGGAGCGGTCTCACCACCGCCTGTTTCAGGCAGGGTGGGACCACTCCCTCTCGTAAAGAGGCATTAATCACCTCCTTGGCCCAGCCGGCTGTTCCATTCCTGCTAGCTTTTATTAGCCATGAGGGGCAAGGATCCAGAGCAGAAGTGGTCGCCCGCACCTGTCCAAGCACCTTGTCCACATCCTCGAGCTGTACCAACTGAAACTCATCCAATAAAACAGGACAAGACTGTGCTCTGGATACCTCATTAGGATCAACTGCTACAATAATGGAGTCAAGGTCCCGGCGGATGTTCATGATCTTATCACGAAAGTGTCGCGCAAACTCATTACAGCGGGCAATTGATGGTGTTATTGCGTCCTGGGGACCAGAGTGTAAACGTCCCCGGACAACTTTATAAAGTTCCGCTGGGCGGTTAAGGGATGACTGAATAGAGACAGCAAAGTATTGCTTCTTTGCTGCTCTCACTGCCTTCACATAGAGTTTGGTAGAGAGCTTCACAAGTGCATGATTACAGCCGTCGGGAGTTCGCCTCCATTTGCACTCAAGCCGTCTCCTTTCTTGCTTCATCACTCTTAGCTCCGGAGTAAACCAGGGAGCCAATTGAGCTCTGCAACGGAGAGGGCGCACCGGGGCGATCGTGTCAACTGCCCGGGCCATTTCCGTATTCCACAGCATGGCCAGGGTTTCGACAGGACCGTCAATTCTATCAGCCGGAAAATTCCCTAGAGCCATCAGAAAACCCTCAGGATTCATTAGTCTCCGGGGACGGACCATCTTAATTGGTCCTCCACCCTTGCAGAGGGGAGAAAACAGTGTAAGTCTAAACCTTAATAGGCGGTGATCTGACCATGACAAAGGAATAGATGAAAAATCCCTCACTCTCAGATCACCATCCCCTAATCCAGTGGCAAAAATCAAGTCCAGAGTGTGCCCCAACACATGCGTAGGGCCAGTAACAAATTGAGACAGCCCCATGGCTGTCATGGAGGTCATGAAGTCCTGAGCTGCTCCAGATAAAGCGGCCTCAGCATGAATGTTGAGATCCCCCAATACCAAAAGTTTGGGGGAACGCAACAATAGATCCGAGACCACCTCTGTCAGCTCAGTTAGGGAGGCTGTTGGGCAGCAGGGTGGACGGTACACCAACAGAATTCCCAGTCTGTCTCGCTGACCCAACGTTATGTGCAGACACTCTAGACCATTAGCCATCTGGATAGGGTGCCTAACAAGAGGGATGGAACTTCTATAGACCACAGCGATTCCCCCTCCCTGACCCTCGGATCTACCCAGATGCTGAACCGAATACCCAGGTGGGCACAACTGGGAGAGATTAATACCTTGTCAATTGTATTGTCAATTTTTGACCCTCATGCAAAAACGAAGTTAAAGTGTAAGACATTTTCCAGCTTAAATAGTTTCCCTGAGCCATTGACTTCTGCATTGTCTATAATGTTATTGAGCCCTGAGAGGCACAGTAGGTTCATTGCATGAACCGGGGGGGTGGGGGGTGTCTTCATTTTTTTTAATGTGGCCATTTTTATTTGTATAAAATATGATGTCTCTCTTTGATTGATGAAACTGTTGCACAGTAGCCCTGCTCTTGCTTTCAATATCATTGAATGTATTGAGAAGAGTTGCACCAACTGGCCCCATCCTGACCTCTGTGTATTCAGTGGAAAGCATGAAAAAGGCATTACTATGGTTGGAAATCCTGCATGATCGTGTGTAAGACTGTTCATACATACAGCTTCTTTAACATTTATTGTCTCTGCTCCATGCATTGAGTGAATGGGGCACTAAAGATAAGAACTGCTGACTCCTATAGAATAACATGAGAGTAGGCCATCATTTTGAGATATTTGTTGGATCATTTTAGTTCAAAACATTTTTTTCTGTGCACCCTGCTACCATACAATTCTTGGTCAAAGGGCAGGAGAACAGACAGGAAATGCTTATGCCATTCTGTGGTCCAAGGCAGGGCCAACAAGTTTGATATCTCTTCTGTGCAGGAGGCTCCTCCCTTATTTTCTGTCTTTGGCTCAAGAAGAGCAGGGCCTCTTTCATAGAAACATGGAATAGTAGAGTTGGAAGGGGCCTATAAGGCAATCAAGTCCAACCCCCTGCTCAGTGCAGGAATCCAACTTAAAGCATACCCGACAGGTGGCTGTCCAGCTGTCTCTTGAATGCCTCCAGTGTTGGAGAGCCAACCATCTCCCTAGGTAGCTGGATCCATTGTCATACTGCTCTAACAATTAGGAGTTTTTTCCTGATGTTCAGTTGAAATCTGGCTTCCTGTAACTTGAGCCCGTTATTCCATGTCCTGCACTCTCGATGATGGAGAAGAGATCCTCTGTGTGACACTCTTTCAAGTACTTGAACAGTGCTGTTGTGTCTCCCCTCAGCTTTCTCTTCTCAAGGCTGAACTTGGCCAGTTTTTTCAGTCTCTCCTCATAAGGCTTTGTTTCCAGTCCCCTGATAATCCTTGTTCTCCTCCTCTGAACCTGTCCCAGTTTCTCTCTATCCTTAAAGTGCAGTGTCCAGAACTAGATGCAGTACTCAAGATGAGACCTAATCAGTGCTGAATAGAGGGGAACCAGTACTTAATGCAGCCTAAAATAGCATTTGCCTTTTTTGAAGCCACATTCCACTGTTGGCACATATTCAGCCTGTGATCAACAACAATTCTTTCTTGCAGGTAGTGTTGCTGAGCCAAGTAGCCCCCATTTTAAAACTGTGAATTTTGTTTCTTTTTCCTAATTGTAGAACTTTGCATTTACTCCTTTTAAATTTCATTCTTTTGTTTTCAGCTTAGTGCTCCAGCCTATCAAGATCCCTTTGAATTTAGTTTCTGTTTTCCAGGATATTAGCTATTCCTCCCAATTTTGTATCATCTGCAAATCTGATAAGCATTCCCTGCACCTCCTCATCTAAGTCATTAATAAAAATGTTGAAGAGCACTGGGCACAGGATTGAGCCCTGCAGTACCCCGCTCATTACCCCACTCAGGAGGTATTATTAACTTATTAATAATTATTATTATTATTAAAGGCTTATTAACCATTGATAAGCGCTCTTTGAGTACAGTTCTGTAGCCAACTGTGGATCCACTTTATAGTTGTTGCATCCAGCCACATTTAGCTAGCTTTCTAATCATAATATCATGGGGCACTTTTGTCATAATCTTTGCTGAAGTCAATATATATTATGTCCATAGCATTCCCATGGTCTACCAGGGAGGTTACCTGATCCAAAAATGAGCTAAGATTAGTCTGGCAGGATTTGTTCTTGAAAAGTCCATGTTGGCTTCTAGTAATCTCAGCATTGTTTTCAAGGTGGTTGCAGACTGATTGCTTTATAATCTGCTCCAGAATTTTCCCAGAGATTGATGTCAGGCTGACTGGTCTGTAGTTCCCAGGTTCCTCCTTTTCCCCCCGTTTGAAAATAGGAACAATGTTAGCCCTCCTCCAGTCAATCCAGGACTTCAAGCATTCTGCATGATTTCGCAAAGAAAATAGACAGTGGTTCCGAGAGTTCTTCAGCCAGTTCCTTCATTAGTCTAGGATGCAGTTCATTGGGTCCTGGAGATTTGAATTTGAGATTTAGGTATTCCTTGACCATTTTTTTTTATCAATCTCAAGCTGTAATACTGTGCCTTCAACTTGTACTTCACATTTGCCAAGAGGATCATAGACCCTCTTTTGGGAGAAGACTAGGCCAAAGTAGGAATTGAGCACTTCTGCCTTTTCTTTGTCATTGGTTATCTTTTTACCATCCTCGTCAAGTATCTGAATCACCATTTCTTTTCTCTTTCTTTTACTATGCGTGTACTGAAGAAAGCTTTTTTGTTGCTTTTAGCAACCCTTACTAACCTCAGCTCATTCTCAGCTTTAACCTTCCTGATGCCATCCCTGCAATTCTGTGCTACCTATCTGTACTCTTTGGCATTCCTTCCACTTCCTGTATGTGTCCTTTTATGTTTTCAGGTCATCTCAAAGCTTTTTGTGAAGCCACATTGGTGACTTCTGCTGTCTTTTACTTTTGTTTCTTGTTGGAATTATTTGCAATTGTGCTTTTAGAATTTCCTTTTTTAGAAACTCCCACTCATCTTGGACAGGGCCAGTTCCAAGGGGCGGCCAGGTGGGGCACTGGCCCGAGGGCCCCTGAGGCTACAGGAGCCTTTGGGGGGGCCCTCTGCTCCCCTTCCACGATTTGCAGCAGGATCTCTGCCGCGGATCGTAGGGCGAGAGCTTCAGAGTTCCGCCATTCCCTTCCTTAACGTACCATGTTCTGCGGTTGCGCATGCAGCGGTGCCCTTAAGAAAGATGGCGGCTGAGGTTTTCCTAAGGGGCTGTGCGCTTGCATCCCTGCCATGAACCAAGATGGTGGAAGAGGCTTCAGCTCCTTAGGGAAACTTCAGCCACCATCTATCTTAAGGGCACCGCTGCGTGCGCAACCACAGAACAAGGTAAGTTAAGGAAGGGAATGGCGGAGTCCCAAAGCTCTTGCTGTGCGCGAGTCACGAAAGGGGAGCGCTGGGGCCTAGGGCACGCTCTTCCCCAAGGGCTCCAGCGAGTCTTGGGCTGGCCCTGGGCACGCGCATGTGTGTATGTGTGCATGCACACATGCGTCCCAGGGCAAGCTGGGGCCGGCCCTGATCTTGGACTCCTTTTCTCATTAGAGTCACTTGCCATGGAACCTTACTTACCATTGTTCTGAGTTCATTAAAATCAGCCTTCCTGATGTCCGGTGTCTGTGTATGGCTACTCTCAGTGTTTGCTTCTTTTAAGATCACTTTCCCCCAGAGTTCCTGTAACTGCCACTTCATCCACTAAATCATGTCTGTTGGTTAGTATCAAATCAAGGATAGCTGATCCTGTGGTTCCTTCCTCCAGAGGGAGAAAGTAGAAGAAAGTTGTCAGCAACACAAGTCAGGAATTTTTGGAGGGGCAGTATTTGGCAGAATTTGTCTCCCAACAGATATCGGGGTAATTGAAGTTCCCTGTTACTACTGCATCATCATGTCTCCTTGAAACACTGGCAATTTGCTTTTCAAAAATTTCATTGGGTAGTCGGTAGTGTCTTCCACCCGCTATGTTCCTCTTCTTCCTTGCCCCATTTATTTTAATCCAGATACTCTCTATGGGACTACCACACTCATCTTCCTGAATTTCTGTGCAGGGATACATATTGTTATATTTTTAAAATATAATGCAACTCTGCCTCTCTTTCTATTCCTTCTGTTCTTTTTGAACAAGTTATATCCTTCAGTTGCTGTATTCCAGTCATGGGAGCCATCCCATCAAGTTCATTGACAGGTTCATTGCTCCTCTGTAGATAGATAGGTTCAACGTTTCCTCTGTGGATGAGTTTAGGGCTGCTTTGATACTCATATTAGTGGTTTCCAAGAAAGGGCAGAATTCTAAGATGACCCCCTGATAGGAAGAATGGTGCTCTTTGATGGATTTGACACTGCTGCTGCTTCCTTCAAAACCACCACTGCCAATTCCTTTTGGTATCTGCTTCTATCTTTTTGGTAGTTCCTTTAAGCCTTAAAGTTTAAGGGGATCAACAAACTGGGCTGGGGCAGCTGAATTTTGTGGTAGACTCATCCATAGAATGGTTTTGGTATCAGCAAGGACTGTAGCATCTAGAACTTATTAAATAACTTTTAATCTGGATTTCCTCATTGTCAATCTTTCTTCATATCAAAGCAGAATCCCAAACTAGCACACTATTTCTCCAAATTCTGGGGACAGAGATCCTAAGTGATGGATTCACGTTGGGTAAAGTAGCTACCAGGCCTCCTATATGCCTTTCCCTCCCTGCTTCTAGGGAGGGTTCTATGCGGGGCAAAGGCCCTCCAAGTGGAAATTTAAAAGATTCTGTGTAGCTTCATCTAGCCTGGCAGACCAAGATCCTGACCTAAAGGGACTTCAGATTCTGGGTCCTTAACCCTTCCTGAGATGGCGGAGTCTTTTCTCTCAGGACCCAAACCACCACCCAGTTGAGTTCAGTTTGCCTTCTATGCCTGGAAATTGAATAGCAACAACAAAAATGGGACTGTGAAGAAAATAATTAACACCATTTTAACCTCCGGTCGATTCTCTGCTTCTGAGATTTATGAGATGTCATAAGAGAGTCATCCACAAAGTGCAGGAGAAAAAGACTCCAGTCCATTTGTGCCTGTTAAGGACATCTTAACTTTTCTCTAAGACAGTCTGACCCAAGGGCTCTACATTCAGTATTCTTAAGAGATAAGTTGCTATCCCTGATAACATTTTGGGGGAGATAAACCATTCTTACCCATACTACATACCAAATACTTTTTATGAGCACATCCATTATCTGTCCTCTGCCTATCCACAGGTTCTGCCCTTGCAATCTTTCTTTATTGGTCCTCCTGATCTTCTGAGGACATCCCTCCTTGAGAGCTTTCCTGAAAAATCCTTCATAGCAAACATTTATTTGGCCTTCCATATAAATTTATTTGACTTGCCATATAAAGAAGATTGTCCTTCCAAATTTTGTCCAAATCCAGTTCTCTCAAAGAGAAACTTTGGCGTAATATACAGTATGTAAGATTCTTCATATTTGTATGTTTCCCAGTGTCTTTTCTCCTGCCTATACGTCTGGGGGTCATTTTCCTCCTCCCAGTATTACTGCCTTAGCTTCAAGCACTAATTCTATACTAGATGACATATTTAGGATATCCACTTGCCATTTTCACAACAGAAGGCTGAAGAATGCGAGTGGGAGTTTCCAGCAACCTTGCTTTTAGTTGTTGCTGTGATCGTAGCTATACAGAAGAGTCTGAAGAAGGAGCACAATATATTTATTTTTGGTTCTTGGAAATTTGCCAAATGCCTTGTGTGGGAAAGGAATCCTAATGATTAAACAGCTCATCTCCAACTTGGGTAAAGGGGGATGTATGCAAATAATAGCTTGTGTCCAGTTCCTGTAGAACTCAGTTACAGCTCACTATGAAGCTTGTGTTTGTGTCTATTAAAAATCTTTTTCTGGTAATCTAACATTCCATATGTTGGGTTTCAGGTGGTGATAACAGCTGTTGAGCAGCCAGGTCAAAATTAGATTTGTTGATGCAATGCTGCTTGCTAAGTATCAGTGTGTCTCAGTCTGCATATGGGCCCAAGGGGGAACTCTTAGACAACCAGGTTTCTTATTTGTTTCTTAAATGGCTAGCTATATGAGTACACTGCTTTGCAGTTTTATATGAGCAAATACACTGGTCCGTGTCAGATAATGCACTGCTCAATTGCCAAGTCAGTCATGGGCTCCCATACCCATCTTTTATTCCCCCTTCCGTTTCCTGACTAGTGTTAACTAGTGGCTCCTCGTGAGCTGCAAAGAGAAACTGGGCGAGGGGATCAAGGCGGTGGTCAATGCATCCTTGAAGGAGGGTGTAATGCCATTAGCCCTCAAGGAGGCAATTGTAAAGCCCATCTTAAAGAAGTCCTCCTTGGATCCCCAGGTTTTGAATAACTTTCGCCCAATTTCGAATTTACCATTCTTGGGCAAGGTCATTGAGCGAGTGGTGGCTAATCAGTTGTCAACACACTTGGATGAAACGGATTATTTGGATCCATACCAATCAGGTTTCAGGACTGGACATGGAACTGAAACAGCCTTGGTCGCTCTGGTTGATGATATGAGGAGGGCATTAGATAGGGGAGAATTCACCTTTCTTGTCCTCCTCGATCTCTCAGCGGCTTTTGATACTGTTGACCACAGTATCCTTCTACATCGCCTGGAGGGATTGGGAATAGGAGGCACTGTATTGCAGTGGTTCCATTCCTTTCTCTCTGATAGGCATCAACAGGTAGCATTGGGGGAGGAGGTTTCAGACCCTTGGCCTCTCGATTGTGGTGTGCCACAGGGCTCTATGCTCTCTCCCATGCTCTCCCATGCTATTTAATATCTATATGAAGCCACTGGGGGCAATCATTAGGAGATTTGGGCTGCAGTGTCACCAATATGCGGACGACACTCAGCTCTATCTCTCGTTTAAATCTTCGCCAGAGTTGGCTGTGGAGACCATGTCCAAGTGTCTGGAATCCGTGAGTGGATGGATGGGAAGGAACAGGTTGAAGTTAAATCCCGATAAGACTGAGGTGCTGCTTGTGGGAGACAGGGGAAGGTTGGGAAATGTTGACCTGATGTTCAACGGGGTGAGACTGCCCCTAAAGGACCAGGTCAGCAGCCTTGGGGTTGTTCTTGATTCCAAGCTGTCCATGGAGGCTCAGATTTCAGTAGTGAGCCGGGCAGCTTGGTATCAATTACACCTCATTCGTAGGCTGCAACCCTACCTCCCTGTTCATCAGCTCCCACTGGTAGTACATGCCCTGGTCACCTCTCGTTTAGACTACTGTAATGCGCTCTACGTGGGGTTACCCTTGAAAACGGTCCGGAAATTACAACTGATACAAAATGCTGCGGCTCGACTACTCACAAATTGTCGCCGCCGGGAACATATCACCCCAGTGTTATTCGATCTTCACTGGCTTCCTGTTGTTTTCCGGGCTCAATTCAAGGTGTTGGTATTAACCTTTAAATCCCTACACGGTTTCGGCCCAGTTTACCTGATGGAGCGCCTCCAGCGCCACCAATTATGCCGCCCAACAAGATCAGCCACTCAGGGCCTTCTCTCAGTCCCACCAACTAAAACAGCTAGGTTGGTGGGGACTAGGGAGAGGGCATTTTCAGTGGCGGTCCCCACTCTCTGGAACTCCCTCCCATATGATCTTCGGCATGCCCCTTCCCTGGATGTATTCCGCAAAGCCTTGAAGACCTGGTTCTTCAGACAGGCCTTTGGGACTTCCGGGGAGGGTTAATTTTTTAGGACTAATCGCCTATTACTCTGAACTGCTATTGTTCTTTATTTGTAGTTTTACTGTTATATGTATTTTATGTGTATTTTATTATGATGCATTTATTGCAACTAAATTGTACGTCGCCTAGAGTGGCCATCGGCCAGATAGGCGGCTTATAAATTAAATTATTATTATTTTATTATTATTATTATTAACTATGGTTTAACATTGCATCTGAACCAGCGTCACCATAGGTACCACTAACCTTAGATTGCTCTCAAACCTGAGGTTGAAACCAGAATTAGAACCAGAGTTCCACCACTAAGATTAATAGTGACTCTGCTTAAATGAGTTCATGGTTTATGTTAGCCAGGAAAGGGAGGAAGAGAAGCAGATGAGCCAGTGGCGAGCTCCTAATTGGGTCAATTTGGTGATTATTATTCATTATTTATTTCATTTATAAATTGGCTTTCTATGAGGCATCTTAAAGCGATTTCACAATATAATAAAAACGTATGTATAACAAAAGCATATATAAAAACAATTTCATAAGAACATAAAGAACATAAGAAGAGCCTGCTGGATCAGGCTAGTGGCCCATCTAGTCCAGCATCCTGTTCTCACAGTGGCCAACCAGGTGCCTGGGGGAAGCCCGCAAGCAGGACCCGAGTGCAAGAACACTCTCCCCTCCTGAGGCTTCTGGCAACTGGTTTTCAGAAGCATGCTGCCTCTGACTAGGGTGGCACAGCACAGCCATCACGGCTAGTAGCCATTGATAGCCCTGTCCTCCATGAATTTGTCTAATCTTCTTTTAAAGCCATCCAAGCTGGTGGCCATTACTGCATCTTGTGGGAGCAAATTCCATAGTCTGACTATGCGCTGAGTAAAGAAGTACTTCCTTTTGTCTGTCCTGAATCTTCCAACATTCAGCTTCTTTGAATGTCCACGAGTTCTAGTATTATGAGAGAGGGAGAAGAACTTTTCTCTATCCACTTTCTCAATGCCATGCATAATTTTATACACTTCTTTTTTTTTTTTTTTTCAATAATTTTTATTCAGATTTTCATAAAACATACAAGACGAAATCATAAAACATTCAAAGACAAAAAACAAAATCAAAAATAGTTAAACAAAAAGAAAAAAAGAAAAAAAAAACAAAAATAAAAAATAAAGAGTAAAATATTGACTTCCCATTTGTCAAAGATCAAATCAGTTATAAGTCTATAATATATAACAATCCTGTCTCTTAAGTCATATTATAAAATCACTTTCCTCCAGTAGTTATCTTACTTAATCATCAAATCTCATAAACATTACTTTATTCTTTCCACAAAAAGTCAAAGAGAGGTTTCTTTAATAAGATTATCATAATTAGTAATGAGATGGATTAATCGATATGCTTATCTGGAAAAAAAAATTGATAGATATATTTCTTAAAGAATTGAAATCTCTCTTTGACTTTTTGTGGAAAGAATAAAGTAATGTTTATGAGATTTGATGATTAAGTAAGATAACTACTGGAGGAAAGTGATTTTATAATATGACTTAAGAGACAGGATTGCTATATATTATAGACTTATAACTGATTTGATCTTTGACAAATGGGAAGTCAATATTTTACTCTTTATTTTTTATTTTTGTTTTTTTTTTCTTTTTTTCTTTTTGTTTAACTATTTTTGATTTTGTTTTTTGTCTTTGAATGTTTTATGATTTTGTTTTGTATGTTTTATGAAAATTTGAATAAAAATTATTGAAAAAAAAAAAAAGAAGATAAGATGAACGTTCGCTTTATCAGATAGAGCTTGTTGTTGAAAATCCGTCCCACCTTCGTCGGCTGGACCTCGTCCCATAAATTAATGAGATCTGGTCGTCCCAACAAAAATAGGCTTTGAGGTTAATCTCTTCGTTTCTCCCTACCCGGGAGAAGTTTAATCAGTCAAAAAAAAAAAAATCTGACTGATATATCTGAATAAGCTTCTTTTGAGGCAGGAGCCCGTCTCAAAAGCAGGCACAGGCTAAGTCACCCTTCCCGGAAGTCCCATAATTTTATACACTTCTATCATGTCTCCTCTGACCCGCCTTTTCTCTAAACTAAAAAGCCCCAAATGCTGCAACCTTTCCTTGTAAGGGAGTCGCTCCATCCCCTTGATCATTCTGGTTGCCCTCTTCTGAACCTTTTCCAACTCTAGAATATCCTTTTTGAGATGAGGCGACCAGAACTGTACACAGTATTCCAAATGCGGCCGCACCATAGATTTATACAATGGCATTATGATATCTGCTGTTTTATTTTCAATACCTTTCCTAATTATCCCTAGCATGGAATTTGCCTTTTTCACAGCTGCCGCACACTGGGTCGACATTTTCATCGTGCTGTCCACTACAACCCTGACGTGTCTCTCCTGGACGGTCACCGCCAGTTCAGACCCCATGAGCGTATATGTGAAATTAAGATTTTTTGCTCCAATATGCATAATTTTAACTTGTTTATATTGAATTGCATTTGCCATTTTTCCGCCCATTCACTCAGTTTGGAGAGGTCTTTTTGGAGCTCTTCACAATCCCTTTTTGTTTTAACAACCCTGAACAATTTAGTGTCGTCAGCAAACTTGGCCCCTTCACTGCTCACTCCTAATTCTAGGTCATTAATGAACAAGTTGAAAAGTACAGGTCCCAATACTGATCCTTGAGGGACTCCACTTTCTACAGCCCTCCATTGGGAGAACTGTCCGTTTATTCCTACTCTCTGCTTTCTGCTTCTCAACCAATTCCTTATCCACAAGAGGACCTCTCCTCTTATTCCATGACTCCTAAGCTTCCTCAGAAGTCTTTGGTGAGGTACCTTGTCAAACGCTTTTTGAAAGTCTAAGTACACTATGTCCACTGGATCACCTCTATCTATATGCTTGTTGACACTCTCAAAGAATTCTAATAGGTTACTGAGACAGCACTTTCCCTTGCAGAAGTCATGCTGGCTCTGCTTCAGCAAAGCTTGTTCTTCTATGTGCTTAGTTAATCTAGCTTTAATAATACTTTCTACCAGTTTTCCAGGGCCAGAAGTTAAGCAAACTGGCCTGTAATTTCTGGGATCCCCTTGGGATCCCTTTTTGAATATTGGCGTTACATTTGTCACTTTCCAGTCCTCAGGCACGGAGGAGGACCCGAGGGACAAGTTACATATTTTAGTTAGCAGATCAGCAATTTCACCTTTGAGTTCTTTGAGAACTCTCGGGTGGATGCCATCCGGGCCTGGTGATTTGTCAGTTTTTATATTGTCCATTAAGCCTAGAACTTCCTCTCTTGTTACCACTATTTGTCTCAGTTCCTCAGAATCCCTTCCTGCAAATGTTAGTTCAGGTTCAGGGATCTGCCCTATATCTTCCACTGTGAAGACAGATGCAAAGAATTCATTTAGCTTCTCTGCGATCTCCTTATCGTTCTTTAGCACACCTTTGACTCCCTTATCATCCAAGGGTCCAATCGCCTCCCTAGATGGTCTTCTGCTTTGAATGTATTTATAGATTTTTTTGTTGTTGGTTTTTATGTTCTTAGCAATGTGCTCCTCAAATTTCAAATTAACACAGATATAGACTGGGATACAAATCTCAATTTAGAAGGTTTGTTGAAAGCCTTGGGAAGCATGACATCTGATCTGGACCATAGTTATGAGAAAATGGTCATATGCTTGTAGTCTGATTCCCCCCCCCCAAAAAAGCTGGAAATTTGGGGATTTGTTTTGAAAGAGGCTTTTTCCCAACAGCTTCTTCAAATTCTTTAGCTTTAAGAGACTGAAGACTGATAAATTTGGGAAGGGGAAATTTTTTATTCCACATTCCACTAGAACAGTAGTTGTCTAATATAGAAACAACATGAAGAAAGGATATCTGGATCAAAACGTACTCCTTTCAATTCAACTATGCAACATGCAACTTTTTTGCTCTAAAATACTCAAAACTCTCCTACACTTTTTGTTCATTGTATACAATGTGAGGTTTGCACACAATCAGTTAAAATTAGCTGCAGAGTCGGTGACTTTCTGAACTTGGTCACAGATTTTTTGTAAACAAGTTTTTCCAACTACTTTGTGTTCCCTGTTAATCAGGTGTTTGAGGTGTTCTGAGCATCAACATCATCATCCAGGTCTTGAAGCAAATTATAGCTAACTGAATGTTGTCATTAAGGCACTGTAATCCACAAGATTCATGTGCTCTGTATGTATTCTGCATGTGCTTGTCTGTCAGAACTACCTTTCCATTCCACCTGCAGTTGGATAGCTGTATTTCCATTCTGCTGAGCTGTAGTTGTGTGAATGCTAACTCTGAACTGAGGCATCCTATGTTCATGTAGGAGTTGGGCCATAGCCTGCCCTGACTCCATCAGAACAGCAAGCTAGGAATACATCCTTTCCCCTATGATGAGGTGCTCCCTTCAGAAATGAAGTAAACACTTCCCATTAAATGCCTCTGCCTCTAAGGCCAAATTAGAGCCACAAGAAGGAATTCTATTTCTTAATAATGAAATTTGAAGCCTGTTTTGGCATGTCAGTACAGGACAGATCAAAACTGTTCTGTAAACATGATCCTATAAGATTCATTTTTATTAATTAGTGAACATAAATTAAATCCTAAGTTAATTTCAGTGGGTCTGCTTTATGACTAACATTGGATACACAACCCTTTGGGGGCAGCACATCGCTTATTTTCTTCTGAAGGCTCGCCATGGCATTGGTGGGTTGGATTTGGCTCTGGCTGCTGCATATTCTCCCCCTGGGACGGTGGTCCTATACTGACAGTTATTACTGACACCTAACATGACATAAGCAGTCAGAACAGAAATCTTGTTGCATGCAGATGCACCTTCTGTGTGCTTGATGTAACTTTAAGAACGTATCTCTTTTTCCTTTTGTCTTTTATACTGTTAGCCTGAGGCCGGGCTGCTTTTTCTTTACTGATCTGGAAGCCATTCTGAAAACCTTTTATGCTAAAGAGTAGGATAAAAATGCTTCAAATAAGACTGAAACCCAAAGAGCTACTGAAGGCTCAGCCAAGGGCTTGAATGTAGCCTGTGGGATTTTTAAGTAGTCTCCTGTGGAAAGCAGACCTCTGCACTCCAAACAGTATCAAAAGTGCTTTAAAAATGCTTAATTTTAAAAGCACCTTGCCATATGGATGCAGGACTTCATCTCAAAAATCACACGCCTAGAGGAAAATTAGATGATCAAAGCTAGTTGTGTGGTTCTTTAGGTCGTAGGCCAAAACTTTTATACTGACTCCCTTAAAAACCCGCAGCTGAACAAGTTCCAGGAATACAGATCTAGTATTAGGTTTGTGAGTCTAGATTTGTGACTGTGTTTTGGCTCAGCCTCACTGTGTACATAAGCACCTAGCTCTCCTCTAGGTTATTAGTTGAACCGATCCTAGCTAAACAGGGTTGCCCCTGTCAAAACACAAGCTGAGCCAGACTCCCTCCCTCCTTTCCAGTGGCACAACATTAAACTTTAAAAAGAGAACAATTTGTCCTTACATAAAACACATCACTTTTAGTTGACTTAACTGTTTTGATTAGTGCAGTTCTGTACACCAAAAAACCTCCTCTTTTACTAGTTCAGTATTATGTATGGGTGAATTCCTGGAGCTATGGGGTGGATACCATTGCAGGTATCTCTTTTTGGCACAGTGCAGTTTAATAGTACCTGTCAAATGTTGTATAAAATAGCACTGCTAGACATAGGCAGCATTTTGCATTTTTTCTGATACCATTTAAGGGAATTTCATAAACAGCAAACATAGCATGCCTGGGACTTTGAAAAAGCTCTCCCCAAGAGGAAGCATTTAGATTCATGTGACTTTTGATAAGGGATATCTAACGTTAGCAGTCACATTAAAAATGTACACTGCTTCTGATACCAGTGGCTTTTCTTCTTCTCCCCAAAGCACTATGTGCAATATTCTGAAGTACCGGCTGAACCAAGCAAGAGCTCTTCCTTTTCTGTCTTCTAGACTTATAGCGGTGTGTTTTAACCTTTTTGCAGTATGACTTGAAACAGTGACCATGGATTTTTCACACCTTCACACGTATACCCCTCCCCAATGTGTGCCAGAGAACACTGGCTATACTTACGCACTCAGGTGAGCATCTTTTTCCTTATCGAAAAGTTGCCTCCTTAATAAAAAGGGGGGTTCTTCGTATGTTGTGGTTTTGTGGTAAATTTTAATTAGAGGAAAGAAACCCTGGGGTTGATAACAAATCACACTGACTTTCCTGTTTGTAGATGAATGTAGCAGTTGAAGGGGGGCTTTGGTTTTTACAGGGAATTCTACGCCAGCACCACCGGTGACTAAAACAGTGACTCAGGATTTGTCAGTCACTGTAAATAAAGTGTTTGAGAACCACACCCAAATACCATTGTTTTGGCTTGCAGATGTGGGGGAGGGGTATTCAATGGAAGGGCTCAGATCACTTAAGTTCGTTACTGTTACGAGGAGTGCTTGTCAGTTCTGCAAAGTAAGTACAAAGGGATAACTTTACTATTAATTGCAGTTGTACTTTTATTGTCAACTTTAATAATAAACTTTTTCTGTTGTATGGCATTTGGCTCAAAGTGTATTAATGCTTGATTTGGTAGTTTCTAAATGAAGCTTCAGGAAACCCATATGGCCATCGCGTATTCATTTAATTTATTGCCAGTGCATGTAGTATACATATTCTGTAAGTAGCCACAGGCTTATTTTAATGTCATATACAAATGTATTTTATATTTACTAGCCCCTGTGGCACAGAGTGATAAGTGGCAGTAACGCAGCCAAAGCTCTGCTCACAGCCGGAGTTCGATTCCAACGGAAGGAGGAAGTGAAATCTCCAGTAAAAGGGGTCGAGGTCCACTCAGCCTTCCATCCATCCGTGGTCGGTAAAATGAGTACCCGGCATACGCTGGGGGGTAAAGAAAAGCCGGGGAAGGAACTGGCAATCCCACCCCATATATACGGTCTGCCTAGTAAACGTCGCAAGACATCACCCTAAGAGTCGGAAACGACTTGCACTATAAGTGTGGGGACACCTTTACCTTTACCTTAGCCCCCAGTAGATTACTGCATTTTTCTACCTTTGCCATACGTTGCAAACATTTTATTTAACAATAGTGGTTGTTTTTCTGAAAAGTCATCCAGTGTGGCTATTGTATTGGGCTGTTGCCTAACAAGCCTTCATTCAAGCTCCACCCTAGCATGGAATCACCTGTCAGTACCTCTCAGTCTTGGATTCTGTAAAACAGGAATGTTAGTGACTCAGCTCAACAGTGGTTGTGTGGATTCGTGAGTTAAAGGTTAGAAAGCATTAGGGTTGTAATTGAACAAATTCATACTTTATGAATGGTCTTGCCTGAAGTAGTAGTCTTAATCACACAGGAGTCGGAATCATCTTGCTTGTTCACATATCCCAGTAAAGAAGTTCACCTCTCTTAGGTGCAGTTGTATGGGTGAACATACTGCTTCTAGAGAGCTAACTTGAGCCTTCCCTCTCCAATACAATCACCACTTAAAGAACTTAAAGAACTGGGACTTTTGAGACAGTTTTCCACAGTGTTTTTATACATGCAACTCTAGCACACACACAGTGCGATATATGTTGTATTGGTAATGGGTGTGACAAGGTTTGGGGTTTTTTTTACTGCTATACATATATCAGTTGTGTGTTATGTGTATTGGACCAATCCGCGCACACAGCCTCTCTGACATTCAGCTCCCATCTTGTAGTGCACATGTATACGAGTATAATGTGGAAATGGTCCCTAGGCTGACAGTATCTGTGTTTTGCAGGTGTCTGCTTTTTTGTGTGCTACTTTGGTGTGTGATCCTGCAGTGTTAGTGTGAGAAGGAATGCCTGTCAGGAAGATACCAATATTGTCAGAGATTTGCCCATTTGCCTGGGCCTAGATAAAAAAGAGTGGGAGGTCAGGCTTGAGTGTCACTGAATAATGATTGTGCTCTGAGTAAGATGCCATAGATCATGATTGTCATTAAAAGTCTGTGGAGCTTGTAAAACTGGAGGAATCTGTAGCTCTTTCTCATCCCATGAACATGTCCTGAGGAGCAGACGTGTTCGCCGAGTGCTCTGCCGTTAACTGCTGTTTATCTAATTTATGTTACTCCCTGGCCTCCCTGCCCTCTCTGGTCTTCAGCTTGAGAAGGACATGAGTACAGCAAGTCTAATTTATTTGCATTTTGACATGTTTGCTTATTTGCTTGCTTGTTGAACCTCGCTGCAGTAGTTGGGAGATATTCTAGCTGAAGAACTGCAGCTGGAGGAACTCAGAGGCCTGAACACTATAAGGGAGATAAGGACGCCGGCAACAGCACCAGTAACAGCAATAGTCATAGCTAAGTAAGCTAAGTAAGATAAAAACAGCTGGTGGAGAGCTAACATCTTTTAGAATGTTTTTAGAACGCTGTAGTGGGA
The DNA here is from genome assembly GCF_030035675.1 of Rhineura floridana. Classification (NCBI taxonomy): domain Eukaryota; kingdom Metazoa; phylum Chordata; class Lepidosauria; order Squamata; family Rhineuridae; genus Rhineura; species Rhineura floridana. The sequence continues at coordinate 20,190,812 of NC_084496.1, forward strand.
AGAGCTCTGCCTAAGAGTAAACTGGGCAGAGGCATAGCAGAGCTATGCTAAAAGCAGTGGCATGTATGCAAAAGGGCATTAACAGAGGGGGAGAGAAGGAGATGCCGTTGAGTGACTAGTAATAACGGCAATAAGTGTCCAGTAACAACAGTAACAAGCTCTGAGAGTGTGCTGGGCAGAGGAAAGTTAAACATCTCTCTAGAACGCCACAGTCGGAAGAGACGCCGCTGAGTGTTCAGAAACAACAATAATATCAACAACAATAACATCAGTACTGTAACAGTAATGCTGTTATAGAAGAGGAAGTCCTTTAAAAGGAAGGAGTCAAGTTATTAAGTTATCACCAGGACACAAAGGAAAACTGTTGGTTCTGACATAGTGAGGCCCACCACAAGCATGAAGAAGACTGTATTCCACCCCACCTCACAATTACCCCCCCCCCAGTGCCTCACGATCCCTGCAAGGTATGGATCAATATCAGTAGAAAAGGAGGACTATAGACGCTTTGTTGGAGGCTGCAGGAGGAAGAAGAAGAGGTTAGGGTGCTCTGTTGCTGCTGCCTGGACTTGGCTTTTCCATCGGGTTTCCCTGCTTTTTGCAGGATTAGGATCGTGACCTGAATTAGCAGTTTTGCTTACTTGCTATCCACCCATTTTATTTTGAGGGGTTTTTTAATTTGTTTGATACTTGCCTGTCGGTTGTAGGGTGTTGGTTTTAAGAGTATAGTCTTGCCTGCTCTTAAGGAAGGATGTGTTTTCAATATAAGTGGATAGGGGAGGGGAACCAGGGGGCTGCCATTCATGTTTTAGAGGGCAGAGGGAGATACGGAGTGGGGAGACAGTTATGTCATCGGGGGAGATGGAAGCGTAATAGGGTGTTGGTTGCCCCCAAACTGTCTCCCCATTCAAATAGTCTGGACAGCTGTGGTGACAGTTCCCCTGGGTTGAAAATGCTGCTTGTGAATGCCAGGTCGGTGAATGGTAAAACAACGGCCATTCAGGATTTGATCCTGGATGAGCACACCGACCTGGCTTGTATCACGAAGACCAGGTTGGATGAAGCTGGGGCGGTTAATCTCTCTCAGCTTTGCCTGCCAGGTTTCTCCATGCAACAGCAGGCGAGACCTGGGGGACGGGGAGGTGGAGTTGCAGTGATCTATCGTGATACCATCTCCCTGACCAGGTGCCCTCTCCCACAGTCTTCAGGGTTCGAATGTGTATATTTGAAGTTGGGTGGCCGGGACAGAATAGGGATTCTGTTGGTGTACCGCCCACCCCGCTGCTCAACAGTCTCCCTTCCTGAGCTAGCCAGGGTGGTCTTGGGGTTGGTGTTGGAGTCCCCACGGCTTGTGGTATTGGGTGACTTCAACATCCACACCGAGACCGCTCTGTCGGGAGTGGCTCAGGACATCATGGCCTCCATGACAACCATGGGTCTGTCCCAAGTATTATCTGGCCCCACTCATGCCGCTGGCCACACTTTGGCCCTTGTTTTCTGTGCTGGTTGGGATGATGGTGATCTTGGTGTGGAGGAACTCTCTGTAGTACCGTTGTCATGGACAGATCACTACCTGGTTGGGTTTAGACTCACTGGGACTCAGAACCTCTGCAGAGGTGGGGGACCAATTAGGATGGTCCGCCCCAGGAGACTGATGGATCCGGATGGTTTCCTGATGGCTCTTGGGGATTTTCCTGTCACCTCGGCAGGCGATTCTGTTGAAGCCCTGGTTGACCTCTGGAATGGGGAAATGGCCAGGGCGGTGGACACGATCGCCCTGGAGCGTTCCCTCTCACGGAGTGGAGCCAAACCAGCTCCTTGGTTTACCAGGGAGCTGGCGGCGATGAAACGAATAAGACGGGGACTAGAGCGACGTTGGCAGAAGACTCGGAACAAGTCTGACTAAACATGGGCTAGAGCCTGTTTGAAGGCCTGCTCCGTGGCAGTGCGGGCAAAGAAGAAACTTTTCTTTTCTGCCACCATTGCGTCTGCTGGGAGCCGTCCAGCGGAGCTGTTTTGAGTGGTCAGGGGTCTTTTACAGTCACGCCCCCGAGAGGGTAATATAGACCACTCAACAGCCCGCTGTCAAGAATTTGCACGGCACTTTGCAGTTAAAGTCGCTCAGATTCGCTCCGACTTGGACACTAAAATTGATACAGTCTCAAGGGATGTAACTTTGGCTCCTGCTTATCCAATAACAATGGATTCTTTTCAATTTGTACAGCCCGAGGATGTGGACAAGATCCTTGGAGAGGTGAGAGCCACCACATGTTTGCTAGACCCTTGTCCTAACTGGCTCATTAAGAGTGCCAAGGGGGACTGGCCGACTGGGTGAGGGGAGTGGTAAATGCCTCTTTACAACAAGGCAGAATTCCAATGTGCCTAAAAGAGGCAGTTGTAAGACCTTTGTTGAAAAAGTCCTCCCTGGATCCCTCTATAATGGGTAATTATCGGCCAGTCTCCAACATTCCATTTCTGGGTAAGGTATTAGAGCGTGTAGTGGCTGCCCAGCTCCAGAGATTCTTGGATGAAACGGATTATCTTGACCCATTTCAGTCTGGTTTCAGGCCCGGCTATGGGACAGAGACGGCTTTGGTTGCCTTGGTGGATGACCTATGCAGAGAGCTGGACGGGGAGTGTGTCCCTGTTGGTTCTACTGGACCTCTCAGCGGCTTTCGATACCATCGACCATGGTATCCTTCTGGGCTGCCTTGCCGGGATGGGACTTGGGGGCACTGTGTTGCGAGCTGAACCCAGAAGGTGGTGCTGGGGGATTCCTGTTCGACTCCTTGGCTGTTGACATATGGGATCCCTCAGGGCTCAGTTTTGTCTCCCATGTTATTTAACATCTACATGAAACCGCTGGGTGAGGTTGTCCGGGGGCTTGGGATTCGGTGTCATCAGTATGCGGATGACACCCCACTCTGTTTCTCCTTTCCACCTAAAGCCAAGGAAGCTGTCCTGGTCCTGAACCGGTGCCTGGCATCAGTGATGGACTGGATGAGGGTGAACAAATTGAAATTAAATCCAGACAAGACAGAGGTGCTCCTGGTTAGTCGAAAGGCAAATCAGGGAATAGGGATTCAGCCTGTGCTGGATGGGGTTACACTCCCCCTGAAGACACAGGTTCGCAGTTTGGGTGTGCTCCTGGACTCAGCTTTGAACTTGGAGGCCCAGGTCTCTGCAGTGGCCAGGAGTGCTTTTGCCCAGCTAAGACTGGTGCGCAAGCTGCGCCCGTTCCTGGAGACACCTGATTTGACTACAGTGATGCATGCCTTAGTTACATCCCGTTTAGATTACTGTAACGTGCTCTACGTGGGGCTGCCTTTGAAGATTGTTCGGAAACTTTAAACTGGTACAAACAGCTGTAGCCAGAGTGCTAACTGGGGCTGGTTACAGGGACCATACAACCCCCTTGTTACAACAGCTCCACTGGCTGCCAGTTTGTTTCCGGTCACAATTCAAAGTGCTGGTTTTGACCTATAAAGCTCTATATGGCCCAGGTCCAGGCTATTTGTCAGACCGTATCTCCCCATATGAGCCTGCCCGGGCGTTGAGATCCTCAGGAGAGGACCTTCTCTCAGTCCCAACACCTTCTCAAGCGCGATTGGTGGGGATGCGAGATAGGACCTTCTCGGTGGCTGCCCCCAGGTTCTGGAACTCTCTTCCTAGGGAAGCACGAATGGCCCCTTCCTTGCTATCCTTCCATCGGCAGGCAAAGACTTTTTTATTCCAACAGGCTTTTGGACTAGAAGATGTTTAAGATAGGGCCTCATAAGGTCTGTTGTATTGTTCTATGGTCCTATTCTCAATGTTTTAAATTGTCTTAGTCTCTTAAGTGTATGTTTCATGGTTTTAATGTCACAAATAGTTTAATTCTATTTTAATTGTATATTTTTGTATTTTTTTTACCTATGTGTAGTTTTTATTTGTAAGCCACCCTGACTTCCAGTTTTGGAAAAAGGGCAGGGTAAAAATAAAGACTTATTATTATTATCCCAGGCATGTAAATAGCTACTCATTTGGTTGCCTGTGGCAGGTAAGAACTGCCTGCTACTAACAAGGCAAGAAGCTTTATTAAATTGGAAGAGGGTTTGTCCTTCCTCCTCCCCTCTTTTCGTTCTTCTACTGTGCCCCCTCCTTAGCCTGTATGAGGAGTAGGTGGGGCTTGCTACTTTTGTGGACATATTTTCGTCTTTGAAATATCAAACGGAAGGTTGTTTTCTTCTTGTGCTTGCACAGTCTTTTTGTTTGTAGGACACCAATTATGCTGTTACCGGAGTTGTAAGACCTGCTTTTGCGGTGTCTATAAAACAATCTGCATTTGTGAGCAGCCCTGTAATATGTTATGAAATAAATAGGTGTGTTTGCCAAGCAAAAATAAATAGGCGCTAGTGGCAGCTGTCTGTAGCGCCTGGTACTTCATTTGAATAGTGTGTTTGTAGTCCATCGCTGGCAGAAGAAGAATAAAAACAGTTGTATAATGACACATGTCACTAGTAGCTTGGTACATAAGGGGAAGCCTTGTGCAGTGTGTGTGTGTGTGTTTAAATAGGCTATTAAGTCTGTCTCTTAAAAAGCAAAATTGTGAGCTGCCAGGTACTAAATTAAGCTTCAGCAGGCATCAGGAATCTTTTTCAGCCCAAGAGCCTCATTCCATTCAGGGCAACCTTCCAAGGGCCACATGCCAGTGGATGAGGCCAGAGGCAAAAGTGGGTAGAGCAATAAATATTACTTTTATCTTGGTATGGTAGGTAGTTTTTTCACATTCATTTCTCTATCCTTCATTCAGACAAACAAGAAGTATGGTCAGCGTATAAGGATGCATTTAAAAACACGAGTTGTGAAGCAGGCCAGTGAGGGTGTAGCCTGGGGGAAGTACAAAGGCCCCTCACCATCTCTGAATTACGTACAGGGTGCTTCTAATGCATCCTGGCAATCCTGGCTCAGTTTATCTGAGGCACAATACAGTCTGGGCTGCTGTGCATGGCCTTGATTTCACTCAGATGGCAAATCTGTGTCTGGGTTGTACCACTTCAGTTGGGAGGGCTTGCCTGTTTGAATGCTCCTCTATATGCTCAACCTCTGCACTCCCAGATTATTTCTAGACAAGCTAGAGATAATTCTCCTTTGATGGTGGTTAATCTTAAATTAATGAACAAATAATTTCGGTTCGCTCTTAGACCTCCTCTGTGCCCATATGCTGAAATGTTGCCACACCAGTAGAAGGGAAGACTGCCATGTGGTCTTTCCCCATGTTTGCAGCTATAGAATTAATGGAGCAATACATTTATTTATTCAATTAAAGGACCAAGATTGATTCAGAAGGTCTTGGTTTCCTGTAAACAGAAACATAAAGTTGTATTGGAGTATTCATCTTGGAACAGAGGAAGCTGCCTTATACCAAGTTGGACCATTGGTTCATCTAGCTCAGTAATGTACATTGACTGGCAACAGTTTTCCAGGGTTTCAGACAGGGATCTTTTCCAGCCCTACCTGGACATGCTAGGATTGAAACGGGCACATTTTGTATGCAATGCATATGCCCTGCCATTGAGCTACAGTTCTTCTCCATACTAGATTGAACCTAATATTCCACTATAACTGAAGCTGCTTGCATTCCTGCTTTTAAAATTGACATTGTACATGTTCCAGTTAACAATTTTTAGCAGGACCTCAAACCAGAATGCTATTCTTTTTCCTCCCCCAACCACATAATGCTCAAGACTGCCTTCTCTTGGTCAGAATTGAGCTTCAGCATTTGTTCCACCTCACTAACAATTGGTTTAATATTTCATTACATTCCCCCCCCCGAAGCAAGGGGATTCTCGTCAGACCATTGTTTTGTTTTTCACGACAGATGCTCTTGGAGGTCACTGATTCATAGGGTGGCCATAAGTCGTAATCGACTTGAAGGCACATCACAACAACAATCCTAGATCAGTTTACCCTAAAATGAGTTAAATTATTATGGGTGCAATTAACAACACTTTGTTTGCTGCAACAGACTAACGGGGCCACCCTCCTGGTAATTTTTCAGACTCACCTCTGTCTCCCTACCCCCGTCAAGATGCTGGTTGCTGTATTTTGCAGCAGAAATACAAAAACTTTTCTTGTCTTTCTGTTATAGCTCAAGCTACTCATCAACTGCTTTGGACTTTGAGACTGAACACAAATTGGACCCTGTGTTTGACTCTCCAAGAATGTCAAGGCGCAGCTTGCGTTTGTCTGCTACAGCATACAGCACTTCTAAGGACACCCACAATGAAGGCATCTTCAGTGGTGGTAGCAGCTCTTATGCCGGGAAAAAGGCTTTTTCAGAGCAGCCATCAAAGTAAGCATTTATTTTAATAGGCACTTCATATATGTTACCTACCCACTGTCTCCATCCTGTTCACTTTGATGAGTTTCAGCTATATGTTGTGATTTCTGTTTTGTATTTCTGTCTAACACTGGAAAGCATGGTGGTGGTTGTTTTTTTCTAAAACAAGTATGCCATAAAGCTTAGACTCTCCCTTGGGTCTTCAGCAGGCCAATAGGGGCGTGCTGTGCTGCTGCTCCCAACAGCTAAGCATCTTCATCCGTAGAAGCGAAGGTGACATTTCAGTTTTGCAAATATTTCTGTTGCGCTGTAGAATTGCTTTAAAAGGGTGCATATGAGGTCTGCCTAGAGTTGTGTTAGTTACTGCTTAACCTCCTTTAGTTTCCAGTTGTACTTGCAGTTGAGTTAGGTTTTCTTCCCTTCCCTTTCAGCACATGCTTTTGTTGCTTTTGAATCCAAGTCAAGTAGCAGCAGGAATGTGCATATCTCTGTGTGAGGGAGAAAAGAGGGTGCTGTTTGTGCAGGAAACTCAATACTGGGAAATTGACCAGATGGTGGGGCTTCTATACCTCAGTGGCTTAGGTGAACTGGGGCAGTTTTTCTCACCTCTTTTATAAGCTGCTGCCCCAAATTTCTCCCCTTCTGTGCAACTTTTAAGGTCCAGGAACCCTGTTCTCCTTTTGTATTTGATCACTCTGTGCAACATTCGTGTAAGCTACCTGTTCAGTGCTCTGTGTCTCCCTTTAAAATAAAAAGGACAGTAGATCTTGGAGGCAGCTGTGTGTGCAGTCCACATGGCACTAAGCCTTATTTTCATGTCTGCCAGTTACAGGGGATGGTTCTCTGGCAGCCAAGTGGCTGATTCAGTATTTGTTCAGATGAACTGAATAACTCTAATCGGAAATTATAGTCCTTGTTTTGCCTGGCTATTGTATCTTGCATTCACTGTGGTTAACTTACCATTAATTAGTTTCTCATTGCAGAAAGCTATGGAAGTATCAGTCAGGTTATTCTAATCTTGTTCCTTTTTAAATCACTTGGAATATATTTTGCGTATCCCTAACTTATTCTGGATGATGATTTTAATTGATTATTCCTTCAGTGCTGCTGGCTGATCACAAATATGTATAAGATACTAGATGGAAAAAGGTGTTGTGCACAAGAAAAGAACCTATTAGGAATATGGATAAATTTGTCTACTTATGAAAACACAAAGGCCACAAACAGTATAGTGGAGTATATTCCCTTCTGACCTCAGTAGAATTTAAGCAAGGATGACTTCACATATTCTATATTTATTGCATGGACACCCTTTCCCGGAAGAAAATGTGTGAAGTGTCCGTTGTGTTAACACCAAAGAAAGTAGTCTGTGAGAGGCAGTCTGCATCTTTGTTTGAAAGTTAGCCCTGCTGAGTTTGATGGGACTTGCTCCCAGGTAGGACTATATAAGATTATATAGGCTGGGAGTGAAGTCCCAATTTATGCAGTGGGGCTTCCTGCAAGGAACCATATAGGATTGGGCTATTAAGCTGCATTCCTAAGGATGCTCATTTAGTCACCAAAGTTCATGGACCTTGTTTCTTAGAAATGCTGTTATTCTAACAGAGGATCAGAGTGTGTATGTGCTTGCTTGCTTGCTTACTTACTTACAATCTGGCCATCCCCAATGCTAAAAATAAATAAATACAAGGGGTGTAGTACATCCACAAATAAGTGCTTTTTAAAATGCCATTGGTTTGAAATGGGGAAGATTTAAGCAGGAACTTAATTTGCGCATTAAATCTGGGATTTGAAAAGGTTAACTTGGCTAGATTATGCTCCTTTATTTAGAAGCTACAGCTATTTAATTTTAATTGGCCTGCTTCCAAGTTAAAAATCAGTGTTAAATAAATTCTAGTATTTTCCTGGCATAATTCTAATGAAATCTACAAGATAAGGCTGGCTTGAACAGGGTTTCACAGATTTGGGGCAGCCTTGGGATAAGATCATTATTTGTAGTTCTGACCCCTGTCCCAATAAATCCCCTGGAGCAAGGAGGAGTGTGATGTCATATCAGCTACTGGGGCTTTCCAGAAGCAGCAGAAGAGATAGATCACTGTGCAAAGTAAGAGACTGGCCTCCCCCAAGTCATCTAGAATTCTGGGAAGGATTGGTTTGATCTTTTCACATTGCACTGGCTTTCAAAGATGCTTGGAAGCAGAGTGAAAGCTTTTATCTGTGTATGATGGAGAAGAGGGGTCTCTTTTCCTAATGGGTATCTACAGGCTAGCAGTCCCCAGGAAGAGATTTATAGTCGCTGTAAACCACTCTGGTAAATCACAGTTTGCACACCTGATCAAACCATGATTATGGAAGCTTTGTTATGGTTCAATGTGATGTCTGAATTGACAAACTGTATCATTTCTCTGTCATTGCAACTAAGGCAGGAATTCTGAACAGATGGAAAATGAAAACAAGCGAGTGGCTCTACAATAAACCACACTTTGCTTTAATGTGTAGAACCTGTGGTTTGAGCTTCCATATTGTGTAGAACTTATGATTAGTGCAGACTATAGATTGAGCCACTATCTGTTCTATGACCATTTTAATTTTTGAGCAACGTTTCCAGATAGTTTAAGAGAGAGGGAAGGGAATAGCTTCCTTTTTCTTGCTATGGGCATGGTAGCACTGACATTGGTTAAGAAGGCCTACTCTGTTCTCACTCCCCTATTCTTTCACCTTTCCCCTCTCCTCGTGTTCCAGATTAGAATCGTAGAATAGTAGAGTTGGAAGGGGCCTATAAGGCCATCGAATTCAACCCTCTGCTCAATGCAGGAATCCAATTTAAAGCATACTTGACAGGTATTAGATTAGCACAGATTAGTAATAATATGCCTGAATTTTTGGTGAATGTTGCACGTTTATGTCTTGGCATTTCTTTTTCTTTAAGAATTACAAAACAGCATAAAAGTGTGGTGAAACAGTCTGGCTCTGTAAGACATACCCCAAGAAAAAATGTGCCCAGCTCGTCCATGTTTAGCCACAGTAGTTTCAGTAGCCACACAAGTGATGGGTCCTTCGTGTCAACCATATTGGATGAGTCTTCAATAAAGGAGCAGACAGCTGTCGACCATTTCTGGGGTAGGTAACAGTATACTACAATATACATACTATTTGGCACATATACTCTCATCTATTGTGTCAGTTCTAGTTCAAAGGACACGCTGTGCTATACTCAGTAAAACAAAGTAAAGAAGAAATAACTGCACCTCTAGACCACAACTAATGTACGTTAGGTGGCACAGCCAGAATCCTAAATGCCCAATGGGGACTGGAGGTTTGCTTTTTAACAGCACCAGCCCATACTATGTGACAAATCTCTTTTGAAATGCAAGAATTCCAGAAGCAGTTTTGTGATAAACATAGCTGGTAGAGCACTTGCTTTGTTGTATGCAAAAAGTCCAGGTACAATCCCTGGCATCTCCAGGCAGGTCTGGGAAAGATTCTAGTCTAAAACTCCAAAGACCTGCTGTCATTCCTTGTAAAGATAATACTAAGCTAGATGCACTATGGAGTTGACTGAGTATGGCAGCTTCCTATGTGAGTCTACTGATCTAAAGCAAGAAACTCAAAACCCCAATGACTATACACAAGCGTATGTGTGGCTAAAGGATCTCTCTGGATCCAACTTAGAATTCTGAGAATGATTTACAAAGGGTGGACTTACTGTCACCTTCAGTATTGTGGATATGTCCACAACAAAACCCACATGGTGATTCTTGCAGCAGAAATACTTGTCTGCACTATGGTTAAAGATTCTAAAAGTGACAAAACAAGAAATTCTGGATTCTCTACTGAAAATTGAACTTGGTGTCTGTGTGTATCATGAATGAATGAGGGTAGCACAAGAACACTTCAAAAGGATTTGCACAGGAGCACTTACTGGTGGGTTGTGCCAATTATCATCTATTGCATAGTACTAAACAACATGTCCCTGTCTGAATTCTAAGCATTTATGAAACCAGTTAATTACTTGTTCAGTATGACTCTGCCATCCCTACAGTGTTGGCTTTGTTTCCTTCTGTTAATTGTTCAGGGATTTTTTAAATATCTCGCATTGAGATGAAAGTATTTTTATAGAAGTACATTTCAAAATACAGAGATGATGTATTGCAACTTGACTGCTTTTGTACTTGAAACAGCAAGATAAACAGTCTAAATATAGAATACTAGAATAATAATGGAAGATTCACTAATGTTACCATAAAAAAAACCCACCCAGGTGCCCGAGAAATTAGAAAAAGGGGAGACAAAGAGACAGACGACTATTGTGAAGCAGCTTATATATCCTGTTTCCTCTCAAGAAGGTATGGTGTGTGGGGATTGCTAGAATTGTAGAGCAAGCGCATTAGTTTCCAACTGGAATAAGGTGCTACTTTATCACTGTAAATTGGATTCAAGGACAGATTTGAAACAAAGCCTTAGGCCAACTTGTGAAACTGGTTTTTGATGTTTATAAGGAAAATGTGTTTATAAGAACCTCTGGGTTCTGTAGCCCCACAGGAAGACAGATGAGGACCATAATGTGTAAGGCTTTTTTCTTCCCAATAGTCCTTTCTGACTTAAGATCTGGCCCTGTTCAGGCCAAATTTCCAACTTACTCCAGTGTAAGAACTGGGCACCAAAAGAGCAGTGCTGATCTCAGAGAAGATCTTGATCCTGTGTGAGCAAAGAAAGGTGCTGTTGTAGTTCTAGGCTGTGTGCTCCTTGACGTAGCCTAGTTGTAGGCCTCTGCTTACCTCAGGTTGAACAAACCTGCGTGAACTCCTAGTAGTGTATCTTTAAATGTTGACTTTTGGCATTAACAATTTTGTTTTACCCCTGTGTGGTGAGCTACAGCTTGAGCAAAAAGTGATAACGAAGCAACAGAAATGTGTGTTTCCAATTATTTTGCCTCCCCAGTAGTCACGTGGGAAATAAGAGACAGTTTTTTTTGTTGCTTTACAGTTCCACCTGGAAATGTAACCCTGTTTGGTAGATAACACAAATGGTAGTTATTAATAAAAAAAGACGTTCCCTTGTATGTAGTAAAGTTTCCTCTATGCTTCTTGTTCATTATTCTAGAAATAGCAGAAGGATTGTTTTTGGCATAGCAGTTTAATCTGACTTGGGAAGAGCACACCTCCCTTGAATTCAAACCAAACCTCTCTTTACTTTTAGGTCTCGATGACGATGGTGATCTCAAAGGTAACAGGACAGTATTTTTCATCCTAATTTCTTCTCTCTCAGATTCATGGATTTGATTTGTTAGGTTATTTATTGCAATTCAGCAGGTGGAGACACCACAGTGATTCAGGCCAACGGTGACTTAGCAACAGCTGAGAACCAGACTGCACTGAGCAATGGATATACCTGCAATGACTGCAGTATGCTTTCCGAGCGGAAGGAGGTCCTCACAGCATACTCAGCTCCTCACATGCCATCCTCAAGAATTTACTCCAGGGATCGAAGCCAAATACACAAGACCAGTAAGTAACGTTGTACTCATTCTGTTGGTGTTGAGAAATGGTACATGAATAAAACATTTCTACAAGATGAAGGCTTTCTAAGTCCAAACTTTACTCAGCAAGGAAATCTCTGTTCATCCTAAAAGGTCTTTTGTTTTGGTTCCAAATTTACACTTTGTACAGTTGGTGTGTCAAAGGGAGAGCTAAAAATATAAATATAATTTCATATTATATTGTACTTCGTTCCTTTGCTCCAAGGATTCCCAAACTGTAGTCCACAGCATGTCTGTGAAGAACACTTAGTTTGAATTCTATGGAATTCAAACTGTAATACAATCAAATGCAATATAAGAAATAAAAGAAGCAATAAAATGCCATTAAAAATCACACAGCATGTAGCCATCGCATTACAATTGCTACAACAGGCAGGAAAAAAATCATTGTGCTCAACTTTTAAGTGGTCTTTGAGGGAGGAAAAAAATTCAGGTGCCACCGCTCTATTCATTTGATCTTTCTCTTTTTGTACGCCGCCTAGAGTGGCTTCGGCCAGATAGGCGGCCTAAAAATTAAATTATTATTATTATTATTATTTAAAGATCATCTATAATATTTACCATATAAAACGTGCGCGGAGTTACACTGGTTTAGGAGCTGAGTCCTAAAGGGTGGAGAATATTTCATCTGATAGAACATTCCTATGACAATTTATCTATGATCATTTTTGCACAAAGGAAGTTCTTGTGTACTGCTGATCTCCATTAGAAGAGCCTAGCAGCCTTCTAATAAAAAATAGAGAGACCAAAGCAACTTCTCAGATAGGAACTCCTGCGCGGTAGGAATGGGTTGCTTCCTCTGAACCTGTTAGCCTGTCTTGACGGCTAGGTTTACAAACCCTGTTCATTGTGAGGAAGGCATCTGATAACTTTTCTGTTCAGAAAAGCTCCGCAGAACTGACATTCTTTGCATAAGCAGTACCCTTAGGCATCTGAAGTACGAACAAGGTTTACTACAGGAGCACATCAAAGTGAGTTATTAAGGACAGTTTTGCCATCACCCTAAATGTACAATGTAACTTGGACACAGCAGGATTTTGTCTTTAAATGAAAGAGACTTAGTAGAGAAAAAAATTAGTTTCCTACTTCCAAGTGCACCATCTTCAGAACTACTTTTCCAGAGGGACTAACACAGCATATTATCTTCCAGTAATCTCCCTCCCTTCATTGTGGTTTCTTTACTTAGTGTGCAGCCTCCCTAAGAACTGTATTTAATAGGATTGCATGTGTCAGTAGTACTTACTGTTTCTGTTATGAGGAGTTTATTTATTTATTAACTTGATATCCCGCCCTTCCTCCCAGAAGGAGCCCAGGGTGGCAATTCTGCATTCTACCTGTCTTAATGTATCCCAAAGATAATCTCTTAGACAGGTAGAATGCAGAATTGCTTGTTAAGGCTGTAATGGAAGAAGCTGAGAGGCGCTCATTCCTCCCATTCCGTAGTTTGAATGTTGAAGAAGAAAGTATTTTGCACGTACCTATCTGAGCATTTTGGTTAGTAGCTTGGCAAAGCAAGGAATACAGGAAGTGTTGTGCCATCTGTTGTTCTGGAATTGTTGTGAGCTGTTTCACTCTGTCCCACTCAACATATATTGATCCCATTTTAGTCTCTGATCACACTCAGGTAGCTGTTTTAATGGATTTAAAAACTAAAAATAAAACAAGATTCTCTTGAAAATTAAATCCCTTACTGCTAGAGACTAAGCTTTAAGATTGGGGAAGTGCTTACTCAGTATTGTGAAACAAATATTATGAAGTTGCAGAAGCAGCTTTATGAGATTACACAAAAGCAGTTATAGGTGAGTTTATATTAATGAATGATCTTATGTTAATAGTTTATGGAATCTAGAGAGAACACATTTAATGAAAGAAATGGAAGAATTGGACCACGAACAAAAATGGACAGAAAGTGTGGTAATATATTCTCAGCTAAAAAAAGTAATGAATTTGATCTACTAAAAATTTATAAGATAAACAATAACATCATTCTTAAATCAAAAATTATGAATTTGTTAATAAAAATTCCAATTTATTGGACAGATTAAGAGGGAAAGTTCTCAACATATAAATACAATTAAAGATTCCAAAGATAATTCTATTTTAATAATGAAAAAATGCAATCAATTTAAAAACTTTTTAAAATAACTAAATATGTCCATCTTTTCAATTCAGAACAAAATTAAAGATTCTCTGCAAGTGTCTGATATTAGTCAGTTAACTGATGAACATAAAGTCCAGCTAAACAGGGAAACTGCAGAATATGAAATTTTAAGAGCCATTAGGAAACTGAAATTGGGAAAGGTGCCAGGTTGAGATGGTTAGAGTGTCGGACTGGGGCCTGGGAGACCAGGGTTCAAATCCCTGCTCCAGCTATGAAACTCACTGGGTGACCTAGGGCCAGTCACTGTCTGTCAGTCTAACCTATCTCACAGGGTTGTTGTGAGAATAAAGTTGGGAGTGGGAGGACCATGTTGAGTAACACCACCTTGAGCTCCTTGGAGGAAAGGTGGCATAGAAATGTAATAATAAATGAATAAAACTTTCAGTGCAATTCTAAGTCCACATCACTGGAGATTGTTCAATATATTAGAAGGTGTTTCAGCCACTTGATTAAAAAAACCCCACTTAGTTTCCATGAACTTATACAAATGAAAGATAAAATTGTCTCTTGCCAGAGGAGTGACTTGTCGTATTTTGGAATGCTTATTTCCATACCTCTAAGTAAAGAATAACCATACTGTTCCTAGGTGGGATAGCTTTGCATTTCCACTGTGTCAGTCAATAGAGAAATGGAAGCAAATAATGTTCTACTAATGCTCTTTTAATAGGGGGCCTCCCTTTCTACACAAATAAGATTCTGCGAGCGGCCAAGTATACCGCAACATCTTTCACATCACTCATAGTACAGCTATTTCAAATGATCTTGCTGAAGCTGGGCTATGATTGTAAAGGTATTTTGTTTTTAAGCTTATCTTCCTCTGTGTCCATCCATGCCACACACTTTAAAAAGAGTTTTTGAATTCCTCTGCCTTTTAGTGTGTTTTATCTGTTTCACTCTGCAGCTTTGTGGTGCCTTCTATAATAATCTGGCTGGCTTCTTGCTTGCTTTCACTTGCCTGCCTTATATTTATTTTTCTCTTGGAAGCATCAGCATGCAGGTACGAGGCACTGGTGTGGGTTCCTCCTGTTTTCTTTTTTTCTTGAAAAGGCCTGGATGCTGTGTTTTTTAAATGAAAGCTTACCCTTTCAAAGGTCAAGGAGAAAAATGGATTTTTTTAACTTGCATTACAGATAAAACCATGTTCTCCCAGCCTTTAAAGCTCTGTTTTTTCTCCTTTCTTTGATGTTTTATGTATTGTGTACTTACAGTGTGCATAGTTGATTTGGTCATGTATATTGCCATATACCAGCCAGTGAAATGCAACCAGTGGCTCATAATTGGCTAGCTGCCGCTTCTCACTTGCATTTTTAAGATGTGCCCATTAAACATTTTTACATGAATGCCTAAAAGTGTAATGTGTGGATGCAGACAAGTGTGTTTTCACCTGAATATATCATACAGGCTTGTGCCCAAGGGAGTTGGATTGCCTGTAGCAAACTCACAGTTCCATTGCATAATATTGCCCTTGCAGTTTTGGACCTGGATCTAAAGAACCATGCATCTAATGACCAAGAGAGCTTTGGAATTATATTTCTCAAGCAGCACAGCAAGCCTGTTTTTGAAACTGTGACTATAAGAAAACTGTGACTTGGCATAGTGGTCTGCAAATTCCATCCAACAGGGCCAAGCCCTTGGTGACCTCTTTGAATCCTGGCTTTGGCCTGTAATTGTCTTAATAATATTTTCTCATGTAGATGATCTTGATTTCTCTTTATCTATTTGTTACCTGTAGGAAATTAAAGTGTATTAAAGTATTTTTAAATATTTGAATATTTTTCCGGTGCCCTTTGGTCTCAGACAGTAGAAAAAAAAGTATGTTTAAAATGTCAGAAATGTAAGATCTGGTCTTATTCAGATGATATCTAGCAGGGGAAATATTAGCAAGCAAAAAATAATTCAAGAAAATAAATAGTTTTGGAAATGCTGGCCAGCAGAATTCATGAGCACTGCTTCCGTCCCCTGAAACTAAGATGGAGCATCGCTCCTCCTAACCAGTTCATCTTTAAACATCCCTCTGGGTGAGTTTCTTAGGACCTCATTGGCTTTTAACAAAAGAGAATAATTTACATACTATTAGCTATGTGCAAATAGCGGTATTGTGTTATATGGGTACAATCCAGAGAACAGTGTGCCTTTAAAATATAGACACATGGGGGAGGGAACTTTAGGCTTGCATCTCTTAACGTTACCCCAAAAATATCTTTGCTGTCCCCTTTCTCTCCATTCCTGGACATTGGATGGCAAGCTGGTTTTGTAAATAAGGTTGCTTTCCATGCCGCATTGCAATTTGGCTCTGAAAGTTGTTGTTAAAGAGAAAAAAAATCAAAAGCCTGCAGTGGACACATGTATGGTATTGGGCACACCTAAAGGAGTATTTTGGGTTGTCTTTTTTTTTCTTTGAAAATATTTGTTCATATTTTTGTATTTCTCTTGTGTTGCAGCTCATTCTAATTACTGTGGAAGCATGAATGTAAAAGAATTTCTCAGGGAAGATGGCCACCTGGATATGAATGGTGAATCTTTGTGTAAGTATGGCTTTACAGACGTTATTGTTATTTATTTATTTATTGTTACATTTAAATCTCACCTTTCCTCTAAGGAGCTCAAGGTGGTGTACATGGTTCTCCCCTTCCCCATTTTATCATCACAACCCTGTGAACTTAGGGTTATAATTCTGCATGTTGCAGTGATATTCCCTCATTTTGTGGAAGCTGGGAAAGTATTGTGTCATGGCCATGATTCATCATCCTGTGCTTATTGGAGGTTTCCGTTGTGTGCTTCCATCACCTCCTAAGTCCTTCTGCATTATCTATTTTTTTGGTAAGAGTTGCCTTTATAGTGGCAACTATCCATGGGATTCAGTTTTAATTAGCATTAAAACATGGATGGCTAGCCTGCGGCATGGGTGTCTTAAGTGGCACAGACACTGAGGTTTGTATGCCTGCCTGTACAGAAGCAGGAGCAGCGATGGTAATAGTCAGGCCTGGAATCCTGCCTGCCTCTCTTCTACTGTGTCGCTGCCTGTTCCCATTTCTGTAGACAAGAGGCAGAAACAGACAAGGAGGGGGCTTGCTTATTTACTGCAGCATGCACTACATGCCCCTTTTTCAGAATTAGCTTTGTGGTGTATCTGCCAAGATGCCTGGCCACCCGAGACTTAGTGAAAATAAATTTCCATGATGTATCTGGCCCACCACTGTCTTGTTGTGAATTTTAACTTTGAATGTGTTTAATTAATTTATTGTTACCACAACCAACAGGTGATGACTGTAAGGGGAAGAAATACCTTGAAACACACACAACAGCCCACATGCAATCCTCAAGGTCTAAAAGAGTAGCAAGGACCATTTGGCACATCTTTTCTTACACAGGTTGATTTGCACCATTTTGTTTTTGTATTTGGATTTCTTTTTCTCTATCAGCATCCCAATCTCTCCGTTGTTAATCACTCTTCTTGTTTTGTTTAGAGGTTTCTTGCAAAGTAGATTAGACTGACTTGATTGTGGCAGCCAGTGCCTCCTATCACCTCTTGCTATGAGTTTAGGTTGACCTCTCATGTAGGAAGCTTGGAGTTTCTTTCTCGGTATAATATTGATATGTTTTATTGTTTTAATATTTTATAGTGCTAGTCTTTGACCATATTGATTGATTGATTGATTGATTGATTGATTGGAGTAGATAATTTGTGTTCTACATATGTTTCAGAACTGTTAGGAAACCACAACACTGTGCTTATTACAATGCTAAAAAATGATTGTCGTAGATGAAAAATGAGAATCTTAGAGAATAGTTTCTGGCTTTACAAAAATACCTGTCACTTACAAAAACAGATCTGCACCTACTTTACAGAAATCAATATGGTCATTATTATTTTAATATCAAATGCTGTCTGAAGGAGTCAGGTGCTCGTCCTTTTCGATAAAGATTACTGCAGAACTTTAAAGAAAATAGATATTTATAAATCTGCAACATTCTTGTAGCCAAATTGCACTCTCCACGCCATGAAAAACATGGTTGGAGCCACTTTGGACTGAGGCTTGGCAGCCATGGGGCCAAGGAAATGTAGATGAAAGCCATGAACATGCATGCATACTTTGATTCAGGGCTCATTGAGGTGTATGGGTCCTTTCCCCTCAGCATTTTCTAATAAAAATAAGGACAACATAAAACTAACAGTACAATCCAAAGCACGTTTTTTATTTGGAAGTAAGTCATGCTGTATTCAAAGGGGCTTATTCCAAAGAGAGCGTGCACAGGACTGCTGCCTGAATGGCTCTTAAAAGTGTTATAAAGGCTGATGCACCACATTTAACTGTTCAGGCATGCTCCCAAACTTTTAAAAACTTGAACACCACGAAAACATAATGTGAGGCTAAGACAGACACATGGCTGAAAGTGTATATCATACAGGAACACTCATCTGAGAGCTGTGATAGTGACTGTAGCTCAGCATGATGACTTTGTTGCAGCAAACCTAGTTTGTTTTACAGAGTACAGTAATGTGTTTCCATACAAAGGGCTAAAACTAACTGCTTTGAGTCAGACATTTCCCTCCCCCCTCCTCCTGTATTCTTAAAGCCTAGTCTTATTTCTTCAATCCAGTATAAAAGGGAGCAAGTGTCAAGCTTACACATGTTCAAGTTCTGTCCCATTGTCCCTGAGAGTAAAAAGTAATATAAAGTATGGAACTTTATATTATATTAAGCTGGGAGGGTGGAGTTCCCACTCTGCGATCTGCTCCAGTATCAGGTTGTGGGACCCAGTGATCTGATGCTGCCACGGATCACAGAGCAGGAGCTCCCAGGCAACCTCCCTTCCCATACAGGTGATACGGGCTTAAATAATACTGCCCGCCCTGCCCACCTGCCACATTGCCATGCCAACACATAAGTATGCTGCGCCCATACCTGCCATCACCCAAGATGGGGGGGGCATCCCTAAGGGGTTGGTGCCCCCCTTTCATTTTGGGTGATGGCAGGTGTGTGTGTAGCACCCTGATGCAGGAGGTAGGTGGGGAGAATGGGCCTATTTCAGCCCTGCACTGCCTGCAATTGAGGGGGTGTTGGGAGTATGATGCCGTTGGCCCAGTCATGCCTAGTGCCGGCCTTGTCAATAGTTCTGGCCATTTGGGACTTGTGTACTAAAATATTTTTATCTTTTAAATTCTTGCTACCAACTAGGTCACAGAAAATTTGTTTGCTTTTAATGAGTATGCAGAAATTGTAATAGGATGGTTATTTTTTGTCAATGCTGCTTGGCAGTAAGACTCGTTCAGTGAAGTAGTTCTTGCTCTCAATACCAGTCTTGTAGCTTTTAAAAAACATAGTAGTAAAACCATGGAAAATAGAGCCTTTTCAGAACTATCAAATCAAATGTTTGTTTATAATGTTAGCTCCAGTTTTTCTCTGCTATAATGCTAAAGCATTATTTTGTACATGGATTTTAAAAATTAGAGTGTGGCAAATAATAGTGTTGTTTTTAATTACAGTTGGTTCCTTTTTTCTGTGTTCATATCATCTGGTTCCACTAGGTTACTTCTTGCTACATATATTGCAAAGAATGGGAACAGCAGGATGGTTTGTGTCCAGGAAGGTTTTGTTCCTCCTTTGGCTGGCTGTTGTGTCTCCAGGTTACTATTGGATCTTTCTTGTGTGTGCATGTCTATGCTCTTGCATGCTGGCATCTTACAGTAGATGTGACCATTAGATTTAACCTAGATTTGTGGTCCTTAAGGCTGCTTCAAATGCTTTCCAGAAACGTTTCCTACGCTGAAAGCACTCGCTGTAAGTGCCGTGGGGTTTGCTTGCACCATCAGTACACCTGATCAGGGATGGGCTTTGGAAAGAAGCCTTTCAAGCCAAGGGGCAGAAAAGTTTGGACAGAACCCTCTACATAGAGGGTCAGGTGATCAGGAGGAATCCGACCACCTTCTGTTTCTTCAGAGAGTATGAAAATTGTGTGTGGACTTAGTTTTCAAACTTCTGCCTGTGTAGAAAATGCATCTTGTTTTAAGCGGCTTTCTGGTTTTTCTATCATTGTTTGCTTAAAGCTAAAATAGTTGGCGTCTTTGTGTTCATAATTCTTAATAACCCAGCATGACCTTATATTCAGTGTGTCTGCTTCCAGTATTGCGAGGTAGAATTAGCTAGTGGTGAAAACAGGTGACTGACGGTAATTCCTTGTAGCCTTGGGCATCTTACTTCATCTGATTCCCCAAGGGTTTCCATTGACACACTTAAGTCATTATGTGAATGCAGCTCCAATGTGCAAGTTTCTTTTATAATTTGTCAGGGTTGATTTGCTACCGCTTCTAAACTCCTCATTGCATGATTTTTGGGCATGTGTGTGCCATTTCAGTCACTAATATAGAATGTAGTGTGTGTGTTATGTTTTAAGCTGCATGTGTGTGGTCATTAGCTAACTCCAGAAATCTGCATGTCATACAACATTCTTTCTGCAGCGCTCCCTTGGTGCTTCTGCTTGGTCTCCTCGTAAGCCAGTAGTTTTCAGACTGTACCCTAGGGAAGCTTGGGTTTCCTCAATGAAAAGTTGAGTAATGGTGACAAACTTCCCAAGAGGCCATTTGCCCAACATTACAGACGATCCCCTGCATTTTGCAGCTGCCAGGCATGTTGGCTGTGTCCAGAGTGCATCTTGGTCCACTCACAATACTGGTGAAGCTCAGCAAGCCTAGCCAACGTCTGTGTGAACTGAAGATGTGTCTTAGAATATGCCCCAGAATCCTTTACAGTGTACAGGGATTCCTAGCAGATGAATTCATCTAGAAAAGTTTCCCTGAAGGCCCAAAAGTTTAAAAAGTCAAGGTTGTCTTAATTATCTTACGTTCCCAATTCAGCCAGCATTGTCTGTTCTCATCTAGGGAAGGCAGCTGCAGGAATATTCTGGTGGCTTGGGACTGGATGGTATCAACTTGTAACCCTGTTTTCTTTGCTGAATGTGTTTCTTCTTACAAGGTTTGTAAGCATTTCTAACAGAATTTTATTCTGTGTGTTTAGAAAAAGCCATGTTTATAGATCAGGTTCTTTATCACAACTTTCTCATAGGAAACAATTGGATTGAAGACAATGTAGACTCATTCAACTGGTTTAGACATCATTCAACTGGCTCAGATGCCCCCCCCCATCCCCACCTGTTCGGCTGGGTGCGGTTGCAAGAATATTGGAAACTTTCACTTCCATTATATATAAATTACCGCTTGTCATTGACCAACTGTGATTAATTCAAACAGTTAATATAGCTGCTGTGTGTTGAAACAAGCCAGCTTCATTCCATAGGTTATGAAGCTGACTTATTTCAACAAATCATAGTTAAGATTTACCACAGTTTAGGTTTCGAATTTAAAGCTATACTTCAGTTGATGTAAAATAGAAGTGAAAGCTTCCATGATGGTAGTGTTGGGGGAGTTCACAGCTCTGAGGGTTGCTGCAGCTTGTCCCTGTTGTATAAACCCATGTGAATAGCAAGTCTTCTAGTCTGAGAGTACTCAGTTTGCTGAGATTCCTTAGAAGTTATAGAATTCTGTACAAGCTAGCCTGAGAAGTTACCTGTTGGCTTCAAGACTGGGATTCTCTTAAAACAGTGGGTAAGTCTCCCCCCTAATAAAAATCCAATCCTGCTGACCCAAGTAGATTGAGATCCAATGTAGCAGGTTTATTTTATTTGTATTTAGTAAACTAAACTAAAAAAGCATGCCATGCTAATTTTATGTGGTGTAAAAATGTCTTGGAAGCTTTTCCCAAAACTATTCAAACTGAAATACCATTTTTATACACACACACAAAATCAATAAAGCATAGCTAATCTGGTTTTAATGCTGTACGCAAAAACAAATTCAAAGCTTTGTTTGAAAGCTTAAATTTATTGGAATACTTATATATATTTCAAGGCATGGCAACCCATTTTAAAGATATAAAATTCAACACTGAAAACTTGTTAAAATAATTTTGCCATGCTTGAAGAGCTTACTTACCTCCATTCCAGTTGCTCAATTTGACTTGTATTAATTCATTATATTACTAAAAATGTATTTCTACAAATGGAAACTTTTCAATGAAAGACCATAGCAGTGCAAAACAATTCTGCCCAGAGCGCTCTTTAAACTGCTTTCTAAAATGGGTTTTATAATACTAAGGGAAGATAATGGCCATAATCCGAAGATCTCTGCAACTTATTTTCTATGACCAGCAGGGCTGGAACAGAAACTTCTTTTGAGAATATCAGTGAGTTCCAGAGATAGTTTGTAATGCAGCATAGGGAGCCATTGTTCACGAGAGAAAAGTCCTGCTAGGCATCTTTTTAAACCTATGGGCAAGTCTAAACTGCCTAGAATGTCGCCTGTTGTCTAATATGTGTTGTTTTTTCTCTTAATGGGTTGCAAAATTAACTTCATGATGTTGTTGCCATTATTACAGATCACAGTCATAATTGTACTTTAGGACTGCAATAGAATTTTTCAGTTGTGAGTAGAGATGGGAAGGTCCAGAAAAAATCAGGAAAAAACTGTGTTTTTCCTAATTTTTCCAGTTTTTTCCCAGGCCTACACATCTCTAATTGTGTTTACCAAATATGTAACATGTTCAGACAACGAATGGCAGTGATCAAATGTGTTTACAGTTACATTCTTGCATCTGTTTTCCAGGTGCCTTCCAAAGATGTTCAGATTGTTGTTGTTTCTCCTCCCACTATTGCTGTTGCTAGGTAGGTGGAAATGTATCCACAGTATGAATCTGAAAGCTTCCCAATAATAGGCTAACTATTTATAGGGTTGGATGTATTCAATTTATATTATGCATGGCCCACCCAAACTGAACACAGCCCGCCAGCCATGTATGCTGGTTCCCTTAGAAACTAGATCAGTCTCTTTTTTGCCGCCTGCCTAGAACTGGAAGAGAGAGTGTGTGCACATGCCTAGTACTATCCAAGTAACTCAAAATCCTGCAGTTAGGATAAACAGTATGCTAATATATATTTTGCATTATTGATTTCAGGGGTGGGGAGCCTCAGCTGTCCAGACCTTTATCTCCCCTACTTCTCATGGGCCAAATATGACTAGTAGATGGGGCTGCCCACCCACCCCACTGACATCAGGTGATCATCCTTGAGACTTCAGAGCACCATGCAGAGCTTACAAAGTGCCCTGCATGGTGTCTTGAAGTGATCATCTGATCAGCTGGCTTGAAGTTACCATCCATCAGCCAGGGATTGGCTGCACAGGGTTCCTCAAGGGGGATTGGTTCCTCACAGGGAACTTAGTCATGCAACTAATCCAAGTGGGTATGGTCTGAGGAAAACTGTCCCACAGGCCAAATTTGGCCTGTGGGCCAGAAGTTCCCTACCCCTGATTTAGTCTTGGTGTCTTTTTTAAAAAGTCAGCATTTTTCCCCCTGATTCAAATGTATTGCTTAAAACTCAACGAGCCTTCCATCAGTGGAGAGATATACTGGATGCAATCCTTTCTACACTGATTTGGGTCGTGGGAGCTATAAGAGATGGCAGTAGTTCTTTGCAGAGCACAGTCCAAACAGTGTAGGTGCAATCCACTCCCACTATAGCCAGGAAGTAAAGAGTGTGTAGCAATGGAAGAATCATGATACAATAACTATGGAAAATAACAGATAATGGTGGAGGGAAGATTGAGAAGTCTTAAGGAGTAGAAATGGTAGCAATTCTTAATTTGTAGGAGGAGATAGGCCCTGGGATGCATTCAGAACATCAGAATCTCCCTTATACCAAGTCAGATTGTTGGTCCATCTTACTCTCTACATCTTCACTGACTGGCAGTGGCTCTCCATGATCTCAGACAGAGACCTTTTTCAGCCCTATCAGGAGATGCTGGAGGTTGTACCTGGGGCCTTCTGCATATAATACATGTGCTTTTCCATGGAGTCATGGCACTTTCCTATTGATCTTCAGTTTCCATTATTTTCATCATTGCATTGAGAAGGGATATAATTTGTGGTCAGAGATGTTGTTTTAATTATTAAAAACTCACAAAATATGAAGTTTTCTTCTTAAAGGGATCTTTATCTCTCCCCCCCCCCTTTCAATCTTGCTTTAGGTTTATGCTACTGGGGTCCTGAAGGTTTTCTTTCATTATTGCCAGCTTTGAACTGGACAAGCACACGTAAAATAAACAGCTGGGAAGATTCTGCAAAGATCACTGAACCTCACTCTGATTCATCTTTTGCTCTTCAACAACCAGATGTAAGGGGATCTTGTACTTGTTTTAAGGTTTTGACAGACGGCAACATTCCTTTTGTGTGGTGACTTCAGATCTTTCCCAGTTTCCTCTTGGATGATGGCCATTAATCGATCAGTTTTGCCAATGAGTACCTATAAATACTGAGGAGAGTTGGGAGTGATGTGACATAGAGCTGGCCATATTATTTTGTTCCTCTTGTGGAGGCCTAGGCTAGCTGTATAAAAAAAAAAAAATTGTAGTCCACCAAGCCATGTATGGCAGCCTACCAGGAATTTGGTAGATCACCTGTTATTGGTGCCTGTCTGACTTTCCAGGTGCTTGACAGGCTCCCTTTTTTGTAGTTCCAAAGGATGAGGCTGGTGAACTGCATTCAAGCTGATGGTTCACAAGTTGTGTTGGCTTGATATAGAGCTCATCAGTATACAGTATATCGTACATTACAGGGTAAAATAAGTGGGGTCTTTTTTTAAAGGGGATTACACTGTCTACAAATTGGTGTCCCTCACCTCTGTATTCCACAGAAGCTGATGAAATTAAAGCAGAGCATGTCATACGCATCCCACAAGCTTTGACCTAAAACCTCACATTGTGCACCAAAAATCTACACTAATAATTCATTGTGCATATCAGGACTAAATTATATAAATGTTATGCCCATTTTTGAGTGTGAAAATAAATATGCGAGTAAATTAGTTGCTGTAAACTGCCCAGAGAGCTTCGGATATGGGGTGGTATACAAATACAATCAATCAATCAATCAATCAATGTGAACAGTCTGGATTTTAGTATTAGAGGCAAAACACTCCATTTGATTATTACTTGTAGCACAGAACTTACTTGGGATATATTTTGGGAATCAACACTATATTTGCAAATTTTGCATGCACATTCTCCATTTACATAAGAACATAAGAAGAGCCTGCTGGATGAGGCCAGTGGCCCATCTAGTCCAGCATCCTGTTCTCACAGTGGCCAACCAGGTGCTTCCAAAGATGCTTCCAAACTTGCTGCTTGTGTGCTTTGAAGAAGTTGGAATTTTAAAAAACATTTTCTTATCAACTGTAGCAATGAAACAGCCACAGCCAGGATGGGGAACGTGTAGCTGTCCAAATGTTGTTGGACTACTACTCCCGTCATCCCTATCCACTGGCCACGGTGGTTGGGGCTGGTAAGTCCGACAACATCTGGAGGGCCAAAGGTTCCCCATCCCTGAACTAGGATGCACAGAGAGAGGGCTAAATGATGGGCAATAATGATATGTTATGGAGGGAAGGCATTTGTGAGGATGGATCATACCATATTTGTAGAGAGAGACAGCTCTACATGGTGAATACCAGAGCCTTACACTGGTAATGGTCCTATTTAGATGTCAGCAGTTGTAATTTACTCATTCCTTCAGGTGCAGCTGGTTTATGCCAAGGCTGATAGTTTGCTGTACATTCGCATAGTTTGCCCAGTTCGGACAAATTAGTTACAGCGAATTAGGAAGTGGAACTGGAGTGCACATCGGGAGGAAAGAGCACATGAGTCTTAAGCCATGATGACGTAACTGCTTCCAAGCCATCTCTGCAATTTGCTTTTTTTAAAAAATAATTAAAAAGGCCAGAAACTCCGGATCCTACTACAGTAGGCATATTCTATTCAAATGTGCAGCAAACTATCAGCTTTACTATTAACTAGCTACACCTGATGGACTTACTTGCTTGACAAACTTTTGGACTCCTTCCCACATACAGCGTTTTCTTTAAGTCTGGCTCTTAGATGTCATTGTCTCATTTGTAGGAATAATGAGAATCCCAAGCTCTGAAATAACCCCCCAAAGAGGTTATGGTAACCTTATCACTGCTT
This sequence comes from Rhineura floridana, assembly GCF_030035675.1. NCBI lineage: Eukaryota > Metazoa > Chordata > Lepidosauria > Squamata > Rhineuridae > Rhineura > Rhineura floridana. The sequence continues at coordinate 20,216,901 of NC_084496.1, forward strand.
GCTGTTAGGCAAACAGTGAAGACAGTTTTATTTCATTGGCCCTTTTCTGAATTGTGTTACTAATCAGGATAAACTGCTGCTACTACTACTTAATTTGCTGTTCTAGCCTGTTTTAACCTTTGTTTGTTTTTAGTTGTAATTTATTTGTTGCAACTGTAATGTTGTTTTATTATTGTAAGCCACTTTAGATGTTTTTAGTAAAAATCTAGAGTACAAATAAATACATGCCCTTTTTTTAAAAAAAAATCTAGGAAACCATGAAGTTCTTTGATGCAGTTCGTGTGAGAGAGCTGGAAAAGCAGATGGCTTTTATGTCTGAGAGATGGCATCACCGGGATGAAGAATACAGTAAAATGCTACTTCTGCTGCAAAGCTTTCAAGATCAAGTTACCCGGATGAATGACAACAGTGAAATGTTGACACTCATAAGAAACGTAGTGGGCCAGCATATTAAAGAAATGAAATCTGATGAGACGGCACGCCCAGCAGTAATTTGTTTGGAACTTGTTTCCTGGGAATTTTAATGTGATCATTACAGACTTGTCATTCAAATACTCAATAATACTTTTCTTGTAGGAAGATGTTTAAGGGAGAGAGTTGACATGGGAAATTGAAGTTTGTGTGGGTGGAGTACCAGCTTTTTCAGCTTGCACTCAACAATAGTCTAGTAAATTACATTGTAGTTATTTGCATTGGAAATGCTTCATTATAATTCCATTCAACCAGATACGTAAGCTTAAACTGAAGATAGGAATGTTAAAAATTCATTCTTTGCTCTAAAACCAGCATGCAGTGCATTCAACACACATTCTTATGATTAGCTTTAGAGGTGAATTGGTCTATTTGTAGCCAGGATACAAAAAGAACAGTACATAGTTTAACATGGTATGGTATAGGGCAGAGGGGATGTACATGTCTGCTGTTAAAAGTTGGAGGTAGGTTCCAAATTCATAGAGCATGAATAAGCTCTTGGCCAGGCCTTCAGGACGCTCTTTCAGTTTTGGCCAATATCTCTAAATGTGCCAGATTTTACAGAAACAGATTCTGTCAAAGGAAGAAAATATGCTTTTCAGGAATAGATTTTTAAATGATACCATTTTATTACTTTTCCTTTATAAACAGCATTAAATAGCTCTCATCTGGTCATCTTACTCAAGTATGGCTTCAGTATGGACTGATACTATTTCGGATTGTATGCTTAAAATCTATATAGTACAGTACTAATATTGGAGGAATTTCAAAAGTGTTTCTTGCTGCAGTCTAATGAGTAATAAATTAAAAATTATTATTCTGTTTTATCTTTAGAATGACTTTTTGGCCTTGCATCAAGAACATGAATGGCGCATTGTGACTTTAGAAGACCTCCTTGCAAAACTCTCTGAAAAATCTGAGGTAATGAGAGAAATGATAGCTTTGTTTTATCTTTTTTATGTAGCAAAGACTGCATATTGAAGCACACTTGATTGGAAATACTATAGGTCCCAGTGAAATCCATAGGATGCTTCCATGAAAATGTGCCTAGGAAGGAGAAGAAGCAGAAGAGAGTTATGCTTGAATCTTCAGGCCAGGGAGTTAAATATGGATCTCCAAGCCTCTCTATGTAGCGACTCTCCTCAGGCCACACTCCTCACGGGCCCTTGCTGCTGTGCACCCTCCTCCAGTTCTTCACCTGACTGGAATGTGTCCTTGAACTGTGAAAATGCACATCTCTCCATGTAGGCAAGCAAGAGGCATGTAGAAACCTCTTGACTTTTTCATGGCTGGACTGTGGCCTACTGTACAAAAATAAGCTGCATCTGTTGTGCCATCTACCACTGGTAAGCAGCTCCTGGAAGGGAATGTGGCCCTCAGGCTGGAAAAGGCTCCCCACCCCATCTTACATCTTTTCAGCCTGTGTTACAAAAAGACCCAGGTCCCTTGGGGTTTCTCAGTGAGAAAATCCATAATGATGGTCAAGCTTTGAAAGAAGTCATGTTGGCATTTAAGTGGTATAAAATATTATTGACACTTGCTTGTCACTACCTCTCTTCTCAGTCATGTGCCCTCACAAGGAGTGTGCTTTAATCTGTTCTCAAGCTTGTATATGGTGCCTGTCACCTGGCCACTACTCTCTACTACACCCTCAGAACGTGATTTGCAATGCTTTGCAATGTATAGATATCCCATGGCAAAAGTTTAAGAGTTCCTCAGCAGATAATCTGTGGAAAGGATTAAAAAGAAACAAATGCTGTCAGGGTGAAACTTGGACACAAAGTGGTGGTGTAATGGCTATAGTGATGGGATTTGGATGTGGGAGGTCCAGGTTCAAATCATCGCTCAGCTAGAAATCTCCCTGAGTGGCCTTGGGTATCTCATAATCTCTCAATCAAACCAGCTTCACTGGAGGGTTGTGAGGATAAATACCATGGGCCACTTATCAGGACACAAATGTGCCAATTGTCTGGATTTGTTATGAGCACCAAATTCTCAAATTTGTAAGACAGAACCATTTTTCCAGCATTAAGAAACCATTTTTTTTTTAAAAAATGGTGCAGTATCAAACATTTCTCAAAAGCATTAAAAAAGTAATGGGCTAGAATAATGCAAGACAGTGGGTTTGGTCAATCAAGATTTATTCTGGATAAGCATCAGACAGAAAGAGGAAACAATTTTCCCTTGCAAAGAAGCCCTAGTGAAAATAGGATTAGAAACTTCAAGTTTCAGTACGTTAGGTAATGTTATTGCATGCAATGAAAGGAGGACTGTACCTTCCTTTCTTGTGTTGTGTCCCCTTCCCCAACAGCCAGATGTTGAGTTAATTGACTAGAGCTGGATTACAATAACCACCACCTTAGAGTATTTTAAGAGCAATTCCCACCACCCGCAAAGCCACATGCAAGTCCGTATTGGAATTCAGTACTGCTGCCAATCTTCTCTCCCACCCCCACACCAGTCCACAATGCCATGAGAACATCTAAACTCCAATCAGGAACTTTGAATGATGTTTGCAGAGTATGCGATTATGCACTGAACTGGTCCTCATCTACTTTTTACAAGTCCAAATTTCTGTTGTTCAGGAATCCTTTCTTCACAGCTTCTCTACTATAGTTCAGAATAAGGGGAATCCATGTGATTTAATCGTTTTTATTATTTTTCAGGGCATCCAAAAGGAACTTGAGCTAACCAAAGCACAAACAGTGAGGTATGGCTACAGCTAGTTTGTTGAATTGTGAACTCTGCCACGAAGTGCTAGAAAATATTCTGTAAACTGGCGATAGCTGTTCTTCTTTTAACACCTCTGAATTAAAGAAGGGTGGATGGTTTTAAGTACTGATTGATCAGTCATAGAATCATAGAATAGTAGAGTTGGAAGGGGCCTATAAGGCTATCAAATCCAACCCCCTGCTCAATGCAGGAATCCAAATCAAAGCATTCCCTTTGATGGCTGGCCAGCTGCCTCTTGAATGCCTCCAGTGTCGGAGAGCCCACTACCTCTCTAGGTAATTGAATCCATTGTGGTATGGCTCTAACAGTTAGGAAGTTTTTCCTGATGTCCAGTCGAAATCTGGCTTCCTGCAACTTGAGCCCATTATTCTTTGTCCTGTACTCTGGGACGATCAAGAAGAGATCCCGGCCCTCCTCTATGTGACAACATTTTATGTACTTAAAGAGTGCTATCATTGATGTGACTATACTGCATCTTCAAATTAAATTATAGAAGTTGTTACAAAGTGTAGAATATTCTGTTATCCCACTGAGTCAGAATTTAATGTCTTTCTGGTGGCCCTCTTTTATTAACACTACACTTGTTTTGCACTGGTTCAAATCATATGCTCAGAAAATGGATTTTAAAGAGCTTATCCAAACTCGATTTATGATTAGCTTGGTGCTGCTTTGTGCTGAAACTATGTAGCAAGGAAAACCAGCACTTTACCTACATCATACTGGTTTAAAAGAGCAAATTGAATAAAGTGCTGTGAATTGTATAAAAACTTCCAAAGAACTTTGTAAAACTTGGGTGGCTTTGAACACTTCCCCAAAGGAAATATTCTCTATTCCCCTTCTGTATCTTGTTCAATGTGGGACAGAGGGAATACACATGTCTCAACCATGGCAAGTTGCATGCTCTTCTTTGCATGGATGGAGAATGCATCGCTCTGTGGAAATACACTCATTTTCTCTCCCTTCAGAAGAGACTCATAAGTAGTGACAGCAGGTGCATTAGTGACTCTCTCATCTCTAGGTCAATGTTCACAATACAAATTGTTACTAAGTTGAATTTAATAATGGCTCATACAAACATCACTCCAGATTTCATTTACAACTTCATATTATAATCAAACGATCAGTTAAAATAATAAAGCTTGCTTTGTTTCATTCAGTGTGAAAACACAAATGGTGTTCTGACCATCACTTGATCGGAATAGTTCTAATCTTATGAAATCTGTCTTCTGTTATCTTTTGTGTGTCAGTGACACTGATGAACAAAACCAGCACCTCTTATCCAAGATTAAACATCTAGAACTTGAGTTGGCTCACATGAAATCGGAACTATTAAGTTCACAGGGCTTAAAAACCTGCTGTGACAGAATGGATACCCTTCATGAAAAAGTAAGTTCAGAAGGGGGCAATTCTTATATTTTGTATTTGTGCATCCAGTTCTGACAATAGCATTTTGTGTCTAAAGTATGATTCCTAGAGTGATTCTGTTGAGTCTATACACCAGAAGCATGTGATTGTTTCTATGCAGTTTACTCATAATGTGGGACCCTAAGATACAATTGGATTCTGGATGTCACAAGATTGTCTACAAGCTGATGGTTGGCCTGCTCAGCTGCTGTGTGCAGGCACCGGCTTATAGTTAAGATCAATATTTTTTTGTTGGCTATCCCTGCCATTCCATTTGAAGATAATGGTAAATGGAATTAAAGGCTGTAGAGCTAGGATCCAAAGAACGACTTAGGCCCACACAAGAGGCTTAACACTAGCCCAGTGGAATTTCTGACTTTCTTTCTTTGAAAAGGCATGTAAATGACAAGGCTAGGAAGAAAACATTTGTCACCAACTTAAGTATTAAAACATAATGTTGAAGCTGCTCAATATTTGTGTTACAGTGGTCTGATTGCTGGGAATAGCAAGACAAGCAATTATGTGTGCTTTATTTTGTTTGTTTATTTTGAAATTGATCCGAAGCTAGTAATATAACCTGTCTTGTGATATGTTTCTAGGTAGATGCCCAGGTTAAAGAAACAGTCAAGGTCATGCTTTTTGGTAACCAGCAAGGTGACTTGCCAGAATCACTGCTTCAGTGGCTAACATCCAAATTTGTGAGCAAGAGTGACTTGCAAGTTTTGTTGCGAGATTTGGAGTTGCGCATCCTCAAGAACATAACTCTCCAGACGTCTGCTGCAAATACAAAGTCAACTTCAGAGATAGTGACAAGCGTTGTGAATGAGGCTGGGATTTCAGGCATCACAGAAACGGTAAGCAAGAGGGAAAATATTGCATACTTTTTGTTATGACACGTGTTCTGGGGAACCTGAGTGTGTGAACCTGCCACACACATGTCCCATGAAACACACCTCCTTGAGAGGAGGGGGATCTTTTGTTAGGGATAAAACAAGCACTTTGCCCTGAAGTGTGCCTAAATGGTGCGTGTATACCAAAAAAGTGCAGGTCCAAACCAGACTAATGCAAAGCTTTTATTGAGAGAAAAGAAAAGAATAGTATTAGAAAATTACTGGGTGCATGGCAGCATTAATCATTAATATCCTAACCCATTCCTAACGTTAAACTAAAGAGATCAAAGGACCCTATTACTATAAGGAGTGACAGGTAGAAGAGATTATCTATCCTAGGCCCAGGAGTGGGCAGCTGAATACAGCTGAAGTGATGTGGAAGAGCTCTGGTCCCAAAACAGGAAGGATTCTGTTTGTCTCAAGGCTGGTGCCGAGACACAAAATCCCTTCCTGGTTCTCTCCCTGCAGTCCTGCGTTGAGAGCGTTGTTACACGTGTTGGAGCTCCGATTACCATTACCCCCCAACTCAAGCCTCTCTTTTTTAAAAGACACTTTTTCTCTCTTGCCCCCCTGCAAAGGAGGGGTCTGGGTATGAGGTGATTTTGTGTGTGTGTGTTTCTAGCTGACACTGAAAAACTAAAGCTACTTTTTGAACAATGGGATGATTCTGCTGTGCGTGAGGGAAGTCTGCCAAAGAGAAGATAACATTTATTCCAATTGCTCTTGGTTATTTTTGTTTCACACAGGATGGCCTTGTTACACCATACCTGAGGAACGCATAGCTAGCCATACAAGGGTGTGTGTGGGGTGGGAATTCTGCTTCAGGGCCTTGCACCTCCTGGGTTCCTCTTGAACCAAAAATGGGGTTAGCTGAGCAGTTGTAACACTCCCCCCGTTGAAAAACATCTGAATATACTTATACAGATGTCTTTTCACACCTCAGACTTCATGGTCTTGCCATTGGGCTCTCATGCTTCCTTCCATCTGGTGTAACTGTGCCATTAGGGACAGGATCCATCTTACCAGGGCCATTAAGACGACGACCAAAATTACTTGAACCATTAGAATCACCACAATGGGTTGTATTAAAAGGTTTAAACTTCCTTTGGCTCCTTCACTCCAGCCAAGCAGTGCGTTCCACCATTTGTGTGTATCTGTTTAATCTTGGCTGCTATATTGGTGATGGCATGGCGTTCATGTGTTATCTGGAGTGTGGCTTGCTGTCCCAATTGTTTCACTGCTTCTAATTGTCTCTGCAACATAGGGTGGGAAAGTAACTGTTGGAGATCAGCAAGGCCATAACCTAATGCAATGGGTCAAAGGTTTTGAAACAAATTTGGATTAGCTAATATTCTCTGAATGGTCCATACTGGCACCTTAAATGAAAAATCACATCCTACTATTTCCTCAATACCACAAAAGCATCTATTAATATATCTTAGCATAGGTTGTATGTAATACTTATCAATAACAACATAATCACAAAACGTTCTAAGGCACATGCACCCATGTCCAGAATATACAATAGTTGAACTTGATTCATTTCTTAGCATGAAAGAGCAATAAGAGACATTAATCATTCTGAGAGAAAAGCAATCTTGATGGGATTCCAAACTATCATCTTCACAAAAAAATCCTAAATTCTTATGATGTTTACAACCTTTAACATTAATTGTTACCCATCTTGTATGCTTAGCTATAGCCCACTGGTGAAATTCCTGGGCATAAAGGACTAAATCTTGATCTGCAGTGATTCCCAAAGGAATTGCAGGATAAACAGTAATGATTTCAGCCGCTTCTACCATTACAATAAACAATCTTAATGCAGTGTGTATTTTTGTTACATCCATAAGTCCATTGAACCGCTTCCAGTCTGTTATAGTTCTGGGATATTCTTGCCCTTTTGATGAAATCAGGACAAGAGCCAGTTTATTGGTGGGTCTTCTTTTCTTGGCACTTGTCATAAAAACCTGGAAGTGCAATGGTGATCCCTCCCCCCAAGTGACCATAGAAATCAATAAAATGTTGCAAACTTCTTCATGAATCATGTCGCTGCCTTGGGACATTTCACCAAATAGTGGGGTGCAGGAAATCTTGGTGTCCACAGAAGAATCATGGCAAAAATGAACTTGCTGCTTCTGGGGACCCTGGGTGCATCTAATTAATCGTGTCTCCTCACAAGCTGCACTCTGTACGACATGTAGCTGATGGAGGACATCTTTTTTTCCAGTTGTTGTCTCCTAGAAGCATTACTTAGCAACTCTGAAATTGACAGGCCATCTCCACTCCTGGGTCCTGATAACAGATACAGTAGGGCCCCGTTTTACGGCGTTCCGCTGATGCGGTGGCTTTTGTTTTCCATTTTAAAGGGTTTTTTCCCTTTTGCGACGTTTTGCACCGTTTTTGCGTCGTTTTTGCGTCATTTTTGCGCAACGCAGCCCATTAAAGTCAATGGGGTTCCGCTTTATGGCGTTTTCCGCTTTGCGGCGGGGGTATGGAACGGAACCCGCCGTATAAGCGGGGCCCTACTGTACAAGCATTGGTGGGGATGGGCTAGATGCCAGTATTTTCCAGAATGCCTGCCTTCCATTCTGCATGTGCTCCTAAGATTCCCCATATCATCAACAGGATAGTGGGCATGTTATTGTGCGTTAAGAAAATAAGATTATTCTTTTCCCTCCTCCTCCCATGAGTCAATCCATTAATTTGCCCAAGATATTCCTCAACCACCACAAATAGTCACTGACTCTTTAACCTTTTCGCTGTTTTTCTACGTATCTCAAACCTTCTGTCTACATCCTGTATGCCTCAATCTTAAAACTACCCCTTTCCAATGGGAGCTGGGGTTCCTTCAACACACCACTCTTTATTAAAGGTGATGTCACTATACTTTTACCTGCTAAAGGGAAGCTTAATACACTTCCATGACACCTCTGCACTCCCTTCTCCCATCCTTGCACTCTCTCCTTTAATCACTTGCTTAGAGAAACAGAGCAAAAAAAAATTTGTATTGACAAACTGGGAAAGAAAAAAACTTGTATATTGCATCATTTAGGCCATTTTACTTAAAGAAAAACAGAGAAGCAGGGTGAAACAGCAGTTCTTTACTGCATGTTGGTAGGCACAGACATTCTTTAATAACAGACAGAAGTGGCCATCCTTGAAGAATACCATATTACATCTTGGGCAATGAAGTCCTGAATTTGGAATGCATGCACACAACTAAAACTGGAGAAAGAAAGCATATCAGGTGGTTTGTCCTTCCACTCCTTGGTTACAAGAACTTGTACCTTCAGTGAGGCACAAAGAAAATATTTAGTATTGCAGGCATCTTTGTCGGTGTGTCTGTAAGTCTTAACCTCATGTCTTTGTCTGTCCACTATCTGAATGCACGTTCCCTGTTTCTTACCATGGGTCATCCAGTGTTTGTAACCATTGAGCTTTACTGGCTTACCCACATCTTCCCATTTCTTAGACTTGGATTTGCTTGCAGGATCCTTTGCTGCTTTTGTGTCCAAATATTTTTTGTGTAATGCATTTGAATCTGAGATTCCTTTCCCTAATTTTGTGCTTAATTCTAATACATGTGGGATCTTCCTCTTTTGGATTTCTCTTTCTGCAGATGCAAAACAAAGCACAGTTAGTAGCACCAGCATATAACATTCCAAATACAATTGTGCTTCCATTTGTACCATGTCAGGGAGTTTCACTGGTGTACACTCTGTTTGCAGAGCAATTGCTCTGGGTTCCCTGTTACTCAGCCTGTCAGGGACTGCATGCAATAACACATTTGCATCAGTGCCGGAATTTGCACACACAAGCGTTGACAATGAAAAAAGCAGCTCCCTGTTAGAATCAGGGCTTTGCAACTGGTCCATTCTCATGGAGATTGCATCAGAAACCAGCTGCTGTTTTGGAAGCCAAACTATTAATTTTCAAAGTAAATTCAAATTCCGAATAGACTCTTCCTGAAGCTAGAAGCGCTATACTTTGAGTCTTGTTTTGATCCAAAGGCTGTTTGCAAGCAACAGATTGTTCATTAGAAAAAGAATGTTCATTAGCAAGAGACTGTGGTGTAACAGACCCAAGAGAAACATTCAAATCAGTATTTCTTTCCATGGAAGTGGGCACATCTTGTGTGTTTTCAAGCAAATCTGAAGCATTTAAAGGAGGGCCTGCACGTTCAGAAGATATTTTGGAATGTTCCTCTTTAAGGACATTAATAGGACTTCGCTCAAAGAGTGGAGCCTTCCTGGTTTCAACTTTTTCCGCAATTTCAACTTCTTTGATTAAAGAAACCTTTTCCTTTTGTGCCCAAGAGGGTTTTACAGTGTGATCCATGATACCCGGTTTTAGGAGAGAATCGCCTCCCCACTGTATCTACAGAGTTTATTTATCATTTATTTATTAAATTTCTATACCGCCCGACTAGCATAGCTCTTGCACTAAAGACCCCTGGTTTTTGCAGACTGGATTCATCTGAAAAACCCAAACCTGTTTTTCTGGCCATTGTTCCCAGTTCCCAAGTGGTGGCCTCCACATTCATTCTGCCCCACAAAGCTGGCGCTAACATAGACACAGTTATGACTGGAGTAGCAGGAACTGGGCAACCCTAGGTTCGATCATGAACATCTTGTATGGCCTGCCTCTGCTGCTCTGAGCAAAGCTGGACAGTGGCAGTAGGAGCAGTGGGGGGGGAATCAGAAGCGGAGGTGGAAGGGGCCAAAGGAGCCTGTGCCATTACCCTCCTCTGTAAGGCTTCTGTCAAAACTTCAGTGGGCTGCTTGTGAAATTGATCCATATTTTCTCCCAAGTTTCTAAGCATGTACCAAAGCTGATAACGGAGGGGATCCCCAAAATCCATCTGTTCATTCCCCTGTTGGGTCTGAGTAGGGCCATTACTTTGATGGGAGGGGGGGAAAGTTGTTGTGATTGCTGCTGGAGTTATTGAACCCAGGTCTCCTTTCTCCCACTGTTGAAGCTAAATTATCCCGAATGGAACCAGGGGGCAAGAAAGGGTGGTAGTTTCCTCTTCCCTGGGGTCCCCAATTGGGTACAACAGATGAATGAGGCCCTTGATTGGTATATGCGACAGTTTGAACTGGTTCAAGCTGAACCTTCTGTGTAGTGGCTGCTTTTCGCCCCCCTTCAACCTCTTGAAGGAGCTCAGAGACTTGCAAAATAGCCACACTCAACTCCTGCCAAGTAACACCTTCAAGATCCACTCTCCCTATTGCTAACTTCGTTTGAGCATTTAACCCCATGTGTACTGCTTCCAGAAATTCTCTGTCATTTTACTCATACTGGCCATCTCCCCGAAGTCTGACATGGTCTGATAAACGTGCAAGGAATTTCTTCTGATTCACATAAACCTCAGGGCTTTCCCCTACACTTTGACTCTCCATCACATATGCCTTTAACACATTCGTCCCAGCCAACAGAGCCTTAATCACAATTCTCATCCAGTCATACACATTCCCTGCATTCACCATTCTGAACATTGTCTCAATGGAAGCTGCATCTTGCTCAATGGCACAATACCTGGCCACCTGCATTAGATCTTGAGCATCAGCAGTAGGATACATTTCATCTGCCCTAGTTAACCATGTCAAAACTGTGTCCTTATTCAAAGAACCGAAACTATCTGCCACTGCCTTTGCCTGGGGAGGGGACCATCATGCAATCCCTTGGACAATTTTATTACGAGCTGGCCCAATTCCAGTGGTTTCCACCACATTTTTCATGATAATGGGTGCAAGTACCTGTGACTCCTTCCATTCAGGATTTAAAGGAGCGGATGATACAGCATCTTCTGGGAGACTGGGAAGAGAGGGGGAATCTTCCCAAAACTGTCCCCCACCCAGAAGGTGGACCACCACTGCTACAACGCCTTGCTGAGTCTGTAATTTTTTCTCCAGTTCCTTAATTTGAGCCTGGCACTTACCATGGGTGACTGTCTCATTCTGCTGTTTCACATGAAGCTCCAAATGTTCTGCTGCTAGTTTAGCCCTTGTACATTCCTCCTTCTCTTTCATACCCTGACATGCCACCTCAGCCTGGGCTGATGTCTCATCTCGCTCCCTCTCCATTTGTCTTAAAGAAGAAGCCCACCTGATTTTTTCTGCTACCACATTCATTCGTTCATGGGCAAAATTGTCACAATCATTTCTCCACCCGTCATTCAAGTCCACACGTTCCTTTTTAAATGCCTCTATCAAGCTATTTCTCTCTCTGGCAAAAGCCTCTCGTTCCTTTTCCAATGTCTCATTTAAACTGGCTCGCTCTCTGGCAAAAGCCTCTTGTTCCTGATCACATGCCCCAGTCAAACTGACTCTCTGCCAAAAGCCTCTCTTTCTTGATCAAATGCCTGTCAAACTGATGCGCTCTCTTTCAAGTTTCTCATTCAAACTCTCACAATCATTTTCCCACTTTTCTTTCAGTTCCAAACACTCCTTTTTAAATACTTCCTCTGACTGGGCCAACTTACTCCTTGACTCCTGATTTTTCTTACGTTCTTCCTTTAACAGGTCTGACAAGTCTATACGTGTTTTATAAAGTCCCCAAGCAGCTGCAGCACCTTTCTTTGATTTTGAGGGCTTGTACTCTTTACAGTGTCTGTCATATGCCTCATTCATGGTTTGTATAGGGTCATCTGTTTTAAAACAATGATCACCTCACATGCACCTTCCCTTTTCAATCAACCATTTCTCTATTTTCGATAGGCGCTCTATCAGACTCATAAAGCATTTTGTTCCCTCCATGGCTGCCACTTTTGCCATAAGTTTAGAAATCTCTAACACCAAAAGCCAAATGCAAAGAGTAAAACAGTGCACACACAAACAACCAAACCTAGTCTCAAAATAAGTTCAGGGCTGAGCCACCTTCAAATGCCACATTCCCAAATCAAGTTACTCATGAGTAAAGCTGTTGCCACCAGCTTTTTCTCCCAGATTGACTCTCAAAAGGAAAAACAAGAGGGGGGGTATCCAAAGGGACAGGAACCAGTTAGGAGTCTCTGCCAGCCAGAGCACTGAACCTTCCCAGGGCAAATCCCGTTTCCACCTTTCCCAAGTGCCTAGCACCACCGGCTCAAGCTACTTGCAAGGCTTCGTTCCCCAGGATTTTTTTGGAAGGGGAGGGAGACACAAGTGTTATGAAGGGCTTTCAATATGGATGGGCCCCAGTTTAGGGAACCCCCTTAGTAGCGTCTGGCCACTAGTGGGTTAACCTTCTCTATCCAGTATCAACTTTGGCCAAACGCTGTGCCACCACGGCCACCACCGTTTCCCAAAGTTTTGTTGCCGGGGTCAGAAAGGGAGGGAGATAACAATGTGCTAAGGAATCTCTATACCTTAACCTCTAAATTTTACCACAGCATTTAAAGGACATTTCCCCACTTATTTTAAGCCAAGAGACAGCAAAACATAGTAACAAAGCAAAAGGAAATCACACACATTCCAGACACATTCAGAACTCGGCTACCTGTTTCCCTGGATTGCGGGACTGTTACTTTATTTCCTGCAACCCTTGCTGCCCGCCTTATTCTCCACCACTCTGACTTTCTAGATTGCGCTTTTGCAATGCAATTTGGAATACTTACATTTTTTATGCATTTCAACATTAAAACAATAAATGCAATTTATTTTCAGCAAGGGATGCTTTGCGGGAGAAAAGTTCAGATGTTTTGGATGTAATACAGTAGAGCAATAGCAGCAAGACAACAAATCAGAGTGACACTTTTAGATACTTTGTTGTGGCATAAAGTTTCATACTCAATAGTCACTTCATCAAGCTTATGAAGTCGTACAACCGTTAGTTGTGTATCCAATGTTAGTCATACTCTGAGTAGACCCTTGGAATTAATAGATAATTAGGTCTATTAATTTCAGTGGGTCTATTCTGAGTAAATCTGAGTTGAATACAACTGTTTGTCCAAAAAAGTGACATACCAGCACTTTTTTTTGTCACATATCCATTCATGCCTATGTTCAAGCTTTGACTAAACTACTTGCCAGGGCTGTGATGGGCTTTTGTTAGTGACAGGTTAGCTCAGATTAAGAGGTATAGAAATAAGGGATCTGAGCCAGTCACTTTGTAGCAGAGTGCTTGATCAGTTATCTTTTATCTATAATCAACTGGAGAAAACAAAGAACCCAGATTTAAAAATAAGGCTAGGGAAATGGAGGGTAGAACTCTCAGTCAGCAAAGAATTTAAAAAACTGAAACAGAAACAAACTGTCAAAACCTGTGGAATGAATCAAAGTTTAAAAGTGATGTGCAATGAAACCTTAGTTTCATCAGTGTCATTAGACAGTGGCTTGGATCCAGAGGTAACTTTTGGTGAATGGAAGGGACTATGATCTTGTGGAGGCTCCCGCTGACAGAAGTAAGGAAGATAGCCCTTTCTCCCTTGCCACATCTCATGCTGTTCTGAAGAATCCTCCAACATTCCTGATCAGATCTTCAGAGAGCTACAAGGGGGTGGGAGAATTGGCAAAATCACCCCACTCTCTCCACCCTGCCTCCCACCATGGGCAAAGATTCCTTCACAGAAACTTAGGACGCAAGCCAGTATATCTGTATTGATAAATGCATAGAATAGTGTGCTATCATAGCTGGCTTGTAGAAACTAATGCTTTGCTATCAATCCCAGTCATGATTTTGAAGACCTCTGCCCATGTCAGTTATTTTTGGGCTTTACAAAAGTTGGTCTCTTTTTTCTCTCTTTTTTTAAAGCTTTCCTTATCTAGTCATTTGGTGATAATTCTTACCCACCACAAACAGCTAGTCTAGTGGCTATTTACAACCTTGAGAAGGTGATATATTGGAGGCTTGCTGCGTTATAAAGCTGAGATGAAAAAATATGAGTATAGAGTGAATCCTAGGGTCGCCATGAGTCGTGGTCAACTTGGAGGCACATAACAACAAGAGTGAATCCTGGTTAAACTTTTGCTTTTTGAACTTTACGTTCCACATTTTATGCCAATAAGAGTCGCACTCAAAGTGATATGCAACAAAATTAAATAAACGTAATCACGGTAATAAAACAAGCAGAAATTAATTTAGAAATCAACTATCAATTCAAACTAAATTGAAAACGGCCACAGAAAGGTCAATAAAATTTCACCCAGTAAAAGGAAAACTCAGCTCCACTTGTTCTAAACAAGTACAAAATGGCTTCATAAAGTGGACATCACATCCGTTTTATAGCTACTGCATTGTTCAGAGTAAGATTCATACTATTGGGTACCCACTCAGTTTAAGGTTCTGGCATTAACCTTTAAAACTCTTAATTGCCTGGGACCTTGTTACATCAAGGACTGGCTTTGCCTGAGCCTCAAAGTTAAGATTAACCTTGAAGGTCCTGCTCCCTGTCCCATCTCCATTAGTAATACAGTCAGTAGGCACTAGAGACAGGTGACGCCACAGCTTTGGAACATCAACAAGCACCCTCTATTCCCATTTTTACACTGTCTGCTTGCACTTTTTTAAATTGAGGGAGGCATTTTTCATGTATTCTTTTACACTGTTTTAACAGTGCAATCCTATCCATGTCTACTTGAGTAAGCGCCATTTAGTTCAATAGGACTTACTCCTAGGATACTGTGCATATGATTGCAAGCTAATTTTCTACTGCTGTTCTAGTATTTTATTGATGGTTTTTATAATTATTCCTGCAAGAACCACTCACAATTCTTCTTGAAGCCTGAGAAACGCTTATTTTCATTTTTGGACAAATGTGGGGGCGAACCCTTTTGGTATCACAGTGGGACATTTATGGGAACAGTTAATAAATTGCACATATATTTTCAAAATTAAATTTTTAGTTATTTAAATGGAAACACGTTGGAGGAGCCTAATAACTTTTAGTTGTAAGCCGCTCTGAGTCCTATTGGAAAAAAGGGCGGGTAGAAATAAAGTTTATTATTATTATTATTAATAACTGTTGTCAGGGCATCACAGCAGGGAACCATAAGAGTGGCCAATAACTTTTTAAAAAAATGTAATGGCAAATGGGGGGAGTCTTTGGGGGTCATAAAAAAGCTTGGTTATAACTCATTGCTGAAATGTCAACAGAAGCATTTGAGTGTCTTTGCTGGCAAGATATTTCAGAATATGGTGCCACAGTAACAGTCTGTGTCTTGACAGTCCTCACCTCTGCTGAAGCTTAAGAAACATTGACATTTATTCCAGGTCTGTAGCTCTACCCGGTTCCTATGTTTTGAATAGCATTTGCCAGATGTTTAGATCTAGGGAGATTCCCTTGTGATGCTATTTGAGAACCCCTGATCTAGTGAGAGAGTGAAGTCAGATGTTGAGCATTGTAAAACAATATTAAGATTTACGAATACTTTAGAAAAAAAATATTCTATGGCAAAAGCATACCTTGTTATCAGCATATCAGAATGCTGAAATAGTGTTTCCTCCCAGTTTCTCATAGTTCTATTATGTTTATTTGCAGCAAGCACGCATCATTGTCAATAATGCACTGAAGCTCTTTTCTCAAGACAAGACTGGCATGGTTGACTTTGCTTTGGAATCTGGAGGTACATTTTCAGGGGATATTGCCTATCTTATACCACAGCAATAGTTTGAGCAAAAATATTTGAACAATAGTTGAAATAGCTTATATAGACATTTAGATTTTATATTGTTTGCAGATATTAATATTTTTAGAAGTTAGACTGGTGGCTATAGGAGCCTTTTCTGTGATGGCCCCCAAATGCTATAACTTTCTCCCTAAGTATATTTCCCTAGCTCCTAAAACAGAGGTGGGGAACCTTGGGCCTGGGCCCCAAATGTGGTACTCCAAACCTCTCTATCTGGCCCTTAAGACTCTCTTCAAGCCACAATTCCTCCACAGCCACACCTTTCACTGACCCTGCTCCATGCCCTCCTTGAGTGCCTGGCTGAAATGTGTCTGAGTTCTGTGGCTGTATGCTATAGTCAGCATGGATTTTTCACATTCCGCAATGTTAAATTGAAAATACCCTCCATGCCATTCTGATGCTTCCCATAAGCTCATTTCAAAACAAAAACTTACAAAACTTATAGTCCTGAACTCAGAAATGCTTGCTTAACAACTCTCTAAATTTTCATGGCGATACACAAAACAGAGAGAAAGTGTTTTGGATTTTTTTCTTTCAGAGTTCTCATAATCTGTTGAAATTAATTAAAAACCAGCTATGTTCACAGAGTACCCCTAATCCTATTACTGACCTTACCCCATACTTGGACCCTTCCCCTCCTCTTCCCCCATGGCCATTTTACCTATCCTAAGCATGATTGCACGGGAGCAAATCCCATTGAACTCAATAAGCATGCAAATTATCAAACCTCCCCTCCCATCACCTCCCTTATGCCCCTTCCTTCCCCCTTCCTTCATCCCTCTGCCCTCCGCTTCCAATCCCCTCCTTCACACTCCTTCTCCTCTCCCCTCCCCCTTCTCCTCCCCCATGGTCAGTTTCACCTATCCTAAACATGATTGCAGGGGAGTAAATCCCATTGAACTCAATAAGCACGCAAAAGAGATATAGTACTGCCCTACAAATTTGTCAAAATGCAAACACAAATTGGGTTGGTCTTTCACAGTCCAGTACACTTCCTGAGTAGCTTGGAAGAATTTAGTAACATGTGCCTCTGAGCATATGATGAGTGGTGGCAACACCTGCAATCAGCCCAAATAACAGAAACAAGACATGTGCTGTGCTGACCTTGTTTTATCAGGAGGAAGCAATAATATTAAAACAGTTGATATAGTTCAGATAGTCACTTTAAATATGTTTGATTTACTTTGCAATTTTAGTGAAGTTTCCTATAGTAAATCATTTTCTTTTGCTTCTGTTTCTGTGAATATGTGAAGTACAGCAACACTTTGCAACACTAAAAAAGAGCTCCAAAAACAATTGTGGAATAATGGCACTGACTATTCTGCAGAATAGTCTCCAGTGGACATCAGGAGTGTCTCAGTTTTCACAAGATAAAACCATGGGAGATTAAATATATTCTAGCAAAATTCTAGGTGTGCTCTATGTTTTTAATTGACCATGCTCACCTTTCCTTAAGTGGAGTAGTTTAAGCATAGCAGGCTGAAAACATGCATCTTGGGCAGGCCAAGTTTGTTTTTCCCAACATCTAGATTCATTGCTTAAGTAGCAACATATTGTAATCAGTCTGATTTTACATCAAACTGCAGTTTCAGATTCAACTGTTAATGGACCCAAAATAGAAATAGAGCATAACCTCCAGTTTGAAACATAAAAGGCTGTCTTCACCATCATATTACATTGACCAATAAAAAGGCTTTGAAATTAATAAAAATAAATTTGATACAGATTTCTAGGATGAATAATGAGAAAAATATAATTTTCTAGGTTAGATTTTCTGTAGAAAACAGTAGTAATATAGAAAAGAAGCAAAGTAAGAAGAACACCAACAAACATACAAAAATGTAATTCTCCATGGTTTTCACCACTCACAATATGTTTAGAGGCATGTTACCAAATTCTTCCAAGCTACTCAGGAAGTGGACTGTGAAAGACCAACCCAAATTGTGTTTGCATTTTGACAAATGTGTAGGGCAGTACAGTATCTCAGAGAGGTCAGGTCTACTGCTTCCCTGGTACATTCACTATAGCTGCCCAATTTCCCTTCCTTTTAACGTTTGATAGAAATATCTGTTGGCTATAGGTACATTCTTAAACTGCAAAGTTTTTTTGCTTATTACTGAATAATGCCTTTTGCTTGCCTGGATGGAGCATAAAGAGGTAGGGGTCTGTGTGTGTGTATAAACCATACTATACATAAATAAAATTTACATCCATTCTTCCATCTGCTTTTGCCTCTGGCCCGCCCGCTATTGACCTATGGCCTTAGAAGGTTACCCAGAAGGAAATGTGGTCCTCTGGCTGAAAAAGGTTCCCCACCCCTGACTTAAAAGATAGCAATGAAGGTGCCAGGCAAAGTATGCTCTGTTCTTATGGGCTTTTTGTGGTGTTTGGATCTTTTTTCTAGTCATAGCTTCTGTTTTTATCATACTGCTCATTTTGTATTATCTTTTGTACGTTTCAGTGCCAGTTTTGTTTGATTCTTAATGGATTTGTTCTATAAGCTTCCTTTAGGGCACTTGTCAAAAGGTTGGGATATAAATCCCCAAAATAAATAAATATGGACTAGTTTATCCCATAAAAGGCTTTAGCTCAGACACTAATGGAGTTTGTGTGTAAGAGGCTCAGACATGAGAGAAGTGGGGGGTGGGGGGTGGGGACAGCTTGGGAAATATAGACTGGGAGCTGTAGGAGATTAATTGCTAGTTGCATTAAGAAGAATCTACCTTTGACTGTGCAGTTATGAGAGTCTAGAAATGTGCTTTAAATCAATAACTAAGAAAGCCAAAGCTCTCCAACCTGGAATTGCAGTTCTGACCTTTTTTTAGCAAGGAACCCAGGTTAGTAGAAGTCATGAAGAGTGACATAGATGTTTTCCTCTAGCATCAAGGTGATGTGGAGAGTTCACTGCCAAGAGGGGAAGCGCGGGAGGAGGGAGCACGCGTTCCTGAAGCTGGCTCCTCATCGCTTGGCCACAGTTAAGACCAGCTTCAGCTGTACTACTCTAGACTGTTACAAGGGGGGGGGGGGCTTTTCCATGAAAGAGGAAACAGACTGCTGTCCAGCAGCTAGAGGTTGAGCTGTCTGTCTTGTCTGTACTCGTTTGTACTCCATCAAAACATAGCTGGCTGTCAAGGCTTGACAATGGCTGTGTTACACAGCAGACCTTTTTAGTATTTAAAAAGAAAAAAAGAGGTACAGACAGATTAAATGTGCACTGTTTTATTAACAAGCCTGATTTATTTCCTTGTTTCTTCAAGGTGGCAGCATTTTGAGTACGCGCTGTTCAGAGACATACGAAACCAAAACAGCATTAATTAGTCTCTTTGGAATTCCTTTGTGGTACTTCTCTCAATCTCCTCGAGTAGTGATCCAGGTAATTAAAATGCTAGTGATTTTACACTTGGAGAAATACTTGCCTGTTAAAGTCACAGGATGCCCAGGGCCTTTGTCAGGAGTGTTTTTCTGACTACACATAAGGTTATTTCTGGTTAGTGCACCAGTGGCTTGCCTTGCTCACTTCTTGTTGGCATCTGGCATCAACTTCTTTCAGTGCTCATGGAATAGGAATTAACCTTGGGCCTGTGTTGAATGATCTAACCTTTGTGTAGTTAAGTTTCCCATCCCCTTGTAGGTTTTCTTTCAAATAGTCTTTTAGAGTCTCTGGCAAAAATTCCATGATGGTGCACTTACATGTTGACTCCTCTGTAGGCTTCTCACTGAGATCTTTTGTAGCTAAATTTGTGCAACAACAATAATGATGTTCTGTGTCCATAAGAACAAGTTAAACTTGTTGTGCATTGTTTATTGTTAGGATCAGAGTACATAGATCCTTGGGGTCGGATGTTAGATTTGCGGCAGTCAAAGAAAGTTTGGTTCCTTGTATTTACTACTGCAATATGGCTGCAACCAAAAACTTCTGTATGGTAGAGGCCCCTTGTTGAATCTCTTTTCATAATTATTCCTCTTCATTTGCGAATGTGGTCATTTGTATGCTAACTTTCCATGTCAGTAGCAGCAACTCAGAAGAAAGTGCATTGTGTAGAAACATGGCCATCTAACAAATTCAAGTAGAATTTATCTAGGCCCTTAGGTTTTTTTTAACACCAACTAGCTTTCAAACTGTGCACCGGGGGGGGGGGGGACTGGGAGCCCTCTCCATCCAGGAGGAGCTGTGCATTTTCCATCCAGACAAGGTGATTCTTTGCCCTGAGCCCAGTTTTCTCCCCGAGGTCAATTTCCCTTTCCACAGGGGACAGGACATCTCTCTACCCAACTTCTGCCCCACCTCAGTCCATTTCAAGGAAAAGAAGTGGCACATACTTGATGTCAGGCAGGCACTTTGGATCTACCTGGACCATACAGAACCATTCAGTAGGTCCAAGGCTCTGTTCATGTCCTTTAAACAGGGCACTCAGGAGTTAAAGGTGCCCAGGTCCACCATCTGGGTGAAGGATTGCGTGCTTAATGCCTATCAGGCCAAAGGGAAAGTTCCCCCTCCAGGGATCACTGCGCACTCAGAGGAGCTGCCAGCATGGCAGCACTCCACAAGGATGCCCCACTGGAGGAAATCTGCAAAGCCACGACCGGGGCTCATCCTTCCACCTTCATCAAGCACTACAAGGTGGATAATTTCACTTCTGCTGAAGCGGCTTTTAGCAGAAGGTTTCTTCAGAGGATGATGTTCTAGGTTTGTTCCCAACCAAGGATTGGGGGGGGGGGTCAGTACTCAGGTACATCCCATTCCTGTTTGCTCCACTCCTCTGCTCACTGAGAACAGACAGTTGGACTTACCACTAACACTGGTTAGTGGAGAGCGGAGACAGCCCCACCCTATAGCAAAACCTAGGCTGTGGGGTGGGGAGGGCATCTCTCCAGAAACCCTCAGGTACCACTGGTTGCTCACCCTCTAGATAGAGTAGTAAGGGCCTCCTACGTCCCTTCCTGGCGGGGTCTACCGATTTGTTAATGTGGAGTGGCCCGCTGCTCAGTACTCGGTTTTTTACAGCTGTGTCACAAACTGGAGAACGGGAGGTTTCTTCCCCCTTCTGGCCGGCCACCAGCTTAACTTTTTTTTATAGTGCTGACTGCCTCCAGGAGGAGTTAACCCATTCCTGTCTGCTCCACTCTCCATTGGATTTCATGGTAAATCCAACTTTCCTTTCTGCAGTGTGCATGCGCAGGGGTATTGGGCATGCAACAGGGCTGGATAAAAGGTAGAACATGGCTCAGTGGCTGCTGAGATTTTTGCAAAGAATGCTGGAGTAGATAGAGTGATCCAGGAAGAAATTTCTTACAGTCTTCAGCAAGAAAGCACATTCAGGATGACTTAATACCGATTTGTCATGCTTCTTGCTTTGTAGCTTTAAAGTATGTGAATAGTCTGTGAATTCCGGTTTTAAAAAGCAAAAAAAAAAAAAAAAAAGGCAGATCATGACAAACTAAGGTCAGCCTGTACTTGTCTTAGGAGCCGCAGTAAGTTCATAGAGGATGATAGTGAAGCCCAACAGGCCCAGAACATGCCCCTCAAATACTCTGTGATAGGTAGGTTTCCCACAGCAGGCAAGATCGCATAGAAAGTGAAGGCTCAAAGTGTGAAAAGCACTGATATGCAGCAAAGTTATGGTAGGTTTCTTAAAGGATAATATTTAAGAAAATTTGTTCAAATTTATGATGACATTGCCACATAATTTTATTCTTTTGCTGCTATAACTTTGAATTGCTGAACCACATGATGACTTAAAAGATACATTGTAAAGTAAAAAGCCAAAATGCAGTAACAGGCTTTCTAGGAAAGCTGTTTAATTTCTCAGTACAACATGTGTTGTCCATATTACGCCATCAATATATATGAACCTCTGTTACTTTAAACCTTATTAACTGAACTGCTCTTTCAGTGTTTTTCTTTCTTCCCTTAAGCCTGACATGTATCCTGGAAACTGCTGGGCTTTCAAAGGATCACAGGGATATCTTGTTGTCAGGCTTTCCATGATGATCTACCCTACAGCTTTTACCCTGGAACACATACCAAAAACACTTTCACCAACAGGCAATATTACCAGTGCACCAAAAGATTTTTCAGTATATGTAAGTTTTATCTTTGGCAAAATAGATAAGTGTGGCTTCCCTCATATTGAGTTGCAATTGTGTTAAGGATATACAGTAAAATGGTGATTAAAGGACTCAGCATATTGATTTATTACATAGCACACCCCAAATAAACCTGCTCCAGAACTCTTCCCTTGGGAAATGTACAAGCATCTGTAAGAGCAAACTCTTTTCATTCCTAATGCTTTTGATACCATTGACCATGGTATTCTCCTGGACCGGCTCCATGGAATGGGAATTGGGGGCACCATGTTACAGTGGTTCCAGTCCTACTTACAGGGCCAAGTCCAGAAAGTAATGTTGGGAAAGTGCTTTTCACCTCACCTCCCCCCCTCAGCAGTTACACTGTGGAATGCCGCAGGCTACTATTTTATCCCTATTGCTATTTAATATCTATATGAAGCTGCTGGGAGCAGTCATTAGGGGTTTTGGGGCAAGGTGCCATCAGGATGTTGATGACACTTGACTTTATTTCTGCTTACATCTGGATCAGGAGAAGCCATGCAAGCCCTGCACTGGTGTCTGGATGCGGTAGTGGGATGAATGAGGGAAAATAAGCTGAACTTGAATCCTGGCAAGATGGAGGCACTGTGGATGAGTGGTTCCCATGTCTGAGAAATTGGTCAATTGCCTGCCCTGGGTACGCTGTACTCCCCCTTAAGGAGCAGGTACACAGTCTGGGGATACTCCTGGACCCAGTTTTGTCACTGGAGGCCCAGGTAGCCTCAGTGGCTCAAAGCACCTTTTATCAGCTGCGCTAGTTACAACAGCTATGAGTGTTCCTGGAGCAGGAACACTTGACCACAGTAGTTCAGGTATTGGTGACCTCAGGACTGGATTACTGCAATGCACTCTATGTGGTGCTTCCTGTGCACTTGACCTGGAAACTTCAGTTAGTGCAGAATGCTGCAGCATGTTTGCTGACCGGAGTGAAATCCTGTCAGCATACAACACCACTGCTCAGAGATCTACACTGGTTTCCAGTTTGTTAGCTGCCCAAGTTACATATAGGTATATAAAGCTCTTAACAGTTTGGGACCACTTTACAGGTGGGGACTGCCTTACCCCATATGTACCCACTCAACCACTTCAGTCTGTAGAACTGCCACTGTTTCAGGTGCCACATAATACTCGTTCTGCTCTTGTAAGAAATAGTTCTTTTAGTGTTTCTTTTTTTAAGAAACGTTTTTCAAGATGTTTTAATGTGTTTTAAAGTTTATTTTTATGATGTTTTAAAGTTTTTAGTGTTTTGTTTGCCACCTTGGGCTCCTGCTGGGAGGAAGGGTGGGATATAAATCAAATAAGAACTAACTAAATAAATAGTGTGGCAGCACTTGTACTTTGGAACTCCTTGCCTATTCACTGTATCCTTTTTTGGTGCCTGCTTAAAACATTTTGAGTTAAGCAAGCCTGTCCAGACACATATATATTGATGTGTTTAATGTCTACTGATGTTTTTAATCACTTTTTAGAATGTTTTTACATTTTAAACTGTTTTTATTGATATTTGTAATGTTTCTTATAAACCACTTGGAGGTTTTTCATAATCAAGCTGTATATAAATTTTGGTAAATATAAATAAAAAGAATTCATTTCTCAGTGTACCCAGATACAGAACACAAAACAGTTTTCAGTAAAACAACAAAATCAGATGCACTTCAAAGTTTATATATTTTGTGTAAAAATAGATGTGGAAAGTCAAGATATGACTGTCCATGAAAGCTATTCTTGTATGTAGACCACATTTCAACCCATTTCTAGAGTTTTGCATCTGAATTGTCCTGAGACATTGCTGTGATCTTTGTATAATCCAAGCAGTAAACTGATATTTGTCTTATCCTAAAAGTATTAAGGGGTGTTAATTGTTATCTTGTATGTCCTCCCTCTCTCCTTTCATTATGAATTTGTCTTTTTATAGCAGGTGTGGGGAACATGTGGATCTCCAGATTTTGCTGAACTACAACTCCCATCTTCCCTGGCCATTGGCCATGCTTGCTGGGGCTTATGAGAATTGTAGTTCAGCAACATCTGGAGGGCCAAAGGTTTCCCACACCTGTTTAAAGAGACTGGGAGAATTTGAAATTAAAACTGAATCTTATTATCTTCTCTAATGAGAATTCAGAATAATACTAAACATTTGCATTGGCAGGGTCTTGAAAATGAGTATCAGGAAGAGGGTGTGCTTCTTGGGCAATATATGTATGATCAAGATGGAGAGCCATTACAGATGTTCCAAGTAATGGTATGTCAACATTACTACAACATTACTTACCTACCTTCTTTCTTATACACTCAGGGGCGGTGGTGTTGACATATAATTGTGGCATGCAAATATAGTTAGGTTCAGATTTGTCCACTCCTGTAAAGCAATAGATTGGATCATGCACGCGACAAGTAAAATGAATGTCTTGTTTGCTCCAGCTTTGTAAATAAGCCCACAAAGAGTTATGCTAGCCATACTGCTCACCAAACTTGCAAGCCCACTACCTCTCTCGGTAATTGGTTCCATTGTCGTATGGCTCTAACAGTTAGGAAGTTTTTCCAGATTTTGACTGGACATCTGGAAAAACTTCCTAACTGTTAGAGCCATACGACAATGGAACCAATTACCTAGAGAGGGAGTGGGCTCTCCGACACTGGAGGCATTCAAGAGGAAGCTGGACAGCCATCTGTCGGGAATGCTTTGATTTGGATTCCTGCATTGAGCAGGGGGTTGGTATTGATGGCCTTATAAGCCCCTTCCAACTCTACTATTCTATGATTCTATGAAGTCATTCACAACAGTCTAGGCCCACCTTAGAGTGGAGTGAGGCTTTCCAAACTGGTGGAATTTCGCGTTTCAAATACCCCTCACTGCTAATTCTCCCCCACCTCCAGTGTTGCATAAATTGATTTGTTGGATTCTGTTGGCTCTGCCTTTTTGCATGGGCTTGATGGTGTTTTGACCACTTTTGAGTGGAATAGTGCATGAAAACATGAATGCAAAGGAATGCA